>NW_005187489.1:1269541-1323720 GCF_000239375.1 Pundamilia nyererei
CAATTGCACACTCCCTCATTGCTTGTGGCATCTGTGGCATTTTGCTGTGAGACAAAACTGCACATTCCAGGGTGGCCTTTTGTTGTGGGCAGTCTGAGGTACACCTGTGCACTACTCATGATGTCAGATCAGCATCCTGATGTGGCACACCTGTGAGGTGGGATGGATTATCTCAATATGGCAGATGTGCCCACTACCACACATTTGGACTGATTTGTAACCAATGTTTGGGAGGGATGGTTATATTGTGTATCTGGAATGAATTTTAGGTCTCTACGTCCATCCCATGGGGAATGGGAGCAGTAACAAAGGTGTTGCGTTTATATTTTTGTTGAGTGTATATGTCAGCACGTGTTTCAATAAATGGCTGGACCCATACTTTCTGAAGACTTATGCACACCACTGTACAGAAAAACATCTTCAACACTGGTTGAGCTCTGCTCTTGCAAAATCAACCCTGCAAAGCAGTTTGCAGAATTTGACATTTCTCTACACAAACTCTTTTTTTTGACGAGCATCTCTGTCGGAGTTGAATTAGACTAAACAAGAGTTATATTTTTACTCTCAACTCTAACCCTGAAAAGCTAGCACTTTAGATTTGACTGTGCATCAGAAATAAAAACAAACAGTCAAATATTTTACATGCTGAAATAAATAACACATTTTGAAAACTAGGATTCAATAATTGAGATGCTGACTGGGATGAAATATTTGATCTTTACCATGAAACGCTGAAATAGCTTTCTCTTTGGCTCCGAAAAAAACTCCACAAATCACTACATACGTTTAAAAATATTTACCAATCAAAGTTGGAGACTTTTAACACATCCGCATTGTTGTATGTATAATAATCTCAGTAAGCAAAAATGTGGTTGAAATCGAATGTGCGCGCCTGTTTGTGAGGTGGAGAATAAATACCTGCTGTGGCACAGTGTGAATACCTTGACATCCTTGCGCGCCCTGTTCACAATAGAAGGAACCAACCTGCCAGTTCAGACTGCAAATTCAACCAGGCAAAGCGGGCTTGGAGGAATTGCATGGCTGTATTGGATATGGCCTCCTGGCTACAGGTATATGATAAGCACTTATCTATTTGCACTAACTGAGCACGTGCATTCAGAGGCTTCCTTCGCTTCTGCTCGAGCGTGTCTTCCTTAAACCAATGCACACGCGCACAAACGCGGTGCAAATGTTTACGTAGCAGAAATAATATCTCCATACAATGGAAAGAAAAGCAGCAAAATAAGTAGACGCCCACCCTGCTCCTCACCCGGGTTCATCCTTCTCATAATTAGCTCTCTTGTGCCGTTGTGTGCCGCACACAGCCGCCACAAAACAAGTGCTTCACGGGAGGAGGTATTTATCAACATTTCCATTTACTGTGTACTAAAAGGACATAAGCAGCACATTCTCCTCAGTTCATGGACAAACTCTTTTAATTCAGCGAGGAAGCGAGCGAGTTTTCAGCACACGCAGCTAGACAAGCATATCGCAAATAGTGCCAGGCAGGCAGATAGGGGCTCATAACAAGTGATCATCAGTAATTTTCAAAAGTACTGAGTTCCGCCGCGAACGTCGCTCAGCGGGTCAGAAAGTGTACTTGACAGGAAATATGCATACTGAGTGGATCCTACTCCCCTGCTTTTCATTTGCATTGTGTATTGATTTTTTTGGTCCCATTTAATACAATATTATGTGTGGGTCTACGGCGGCTTTTAGGTGTCTCTGGAGTGGACCGGTTCCATTGGAGGCTTAATGATAATTGCAGCTGGTAGAGGCAAGCTCAGGCAGATTTCATTGCAGGGCCATCAGAGCCCTCTCGCCCACCTCTGCTTCCATTCCCATACCCTCTCCTTATGTTCCACGCACGCACACAAACCGACACGTGCGTGCAAATTCGCACGGGAAACGTTGCAGGACGAAGGAATTCATCAAGGGAGAGAAAGCACATGTTGATGACTTTTGTTTAAAGCAATCAGTCCCATTGTTATCATTAAAGACTGGCCATTTACAGTTTGAGGGAGGTGCTCAAAACCCTTTAGCTTGCTTCTGTTTTTCTACTGATAATCTTTTCTAGCGACAGCCTACTACGCATACGCTGATATTATTAGAGAGCCGTCAGCTGCTGCAGTGCAAATCACCTCTCTCCTCCTCCCAAGAGACCCTGATTAATGTCATTATTGTTATACAATCGGTCACAACGTGGCTTCCTTTGAGAAAAATAAAGTCAAATATGTAACTCCCTAATAACACGATACTTATCGCCACGCTGGCTTATAAAACTGTTAAACCATGACACCAAAACACACAAATCATATTAAGATCCCGGTCACGCTCCCCAGCTCTCTCTTTTCACACACCCACACCGAGGTTAGAGATTATTAAACTGTCACAGACAGTGGGAGTGATAAGCGGCTATTTGGTCTACAAATTAGGCATAATTAAGGAGACATGTTGCCAAACAGCGATGCAGATATCTTCATCTGGCCCAAATATGACAGGACCCTATGCCTGGATTTACAGAGACGAACGGAGCTGGGGAAGAAGTCCCGTGGCAGGGAGCAGATAGCGATGTCTGCACGCGTTAAGTCTTTCAGCCGTTCTGTGTCTCTGTGGCTTAAAGGAAGCCGATCCAAAGTTGTATATCCAGGGAGGAGCCCGGCGGAGTCGATGACGGCCTTCTTTTTTTTTAAGGGCTTAATGCTCATCCCTTGTTTATATCTACAGGCACCAACAGACATGCACAAACATTAATGAGATTAAGAGGAAGCGCTGTGCAATATTTATTAGGCTCGACAAACACTTCTGGGCTTTAGTGTGCTGGGAACGGGGCTCTCTCCAGGGGCTTCCGCTGGCACAGGCTGCCCAGGCAGGAGAGGCAGATGTCGCCAATTGCCAAGAGGATCTGCCTGCCTGCCACCCTCAAGATTGCTGCTCCACTTCTCCACGCAACTTTAAAATACACTTGCATGTGTGTATGTGTGCGTTTGCATCTCCGCCTGCACCCGATAAATTCCCTCCCTCCTTCCGCCTCTCTAATTTTTATTTTCTCTGTGACCGCTCTTATAACTTAAAAATGCTAATGTGTGGATTGTTGTGATCATTGATGAGGACCTCTTTGTATTGTGTGTTAACCTCCATTAGGCAGGATTACAGGGACAGAGGCACACACTGGCATTTGGTCAGTGTCACTGTGACAGCACTTGCTGCTGGAATGCCCGACTGTCACAGTCGGCTTTATCGCTGGGCTTTCTCTCCTCCGAGTGTGGACTAATAAGCCTAGAAATTACAATTGCCTCCCTGCTGAATCCCTGATAGGCGGAAATAATGATATCAGTGCCCTGCTAATCTTCTTGGCTTGCCGCTTGGCATCAGCCTATTGAGGCACCTGTCATACTTACGTCTGATGAGATGAATTTAATCTTTCTGTCCGTAATGACAATAGGGGGCATTTTAATGTTATGGATGATATTTGTCAGGGTTCTGTCTTAGTGCCTTTTTTCTTTCCCCAACCCTCCTCATTTTCTAGCACGTAGGCTATTGAGACATTCTGTCAAGGTATCAGGACACTTGGACATTAGCTAAACACAGACTTTCTTAATTTTCTCATTTCATAAAGAAAAAAAAACAAGCTGCGATAGGGGTGCCGTTTTTGAATTTAAATAGATAACACGTAAAAGGTTTCTCAGAGTAATAGGATGTTAAAGTACTGGCTGGGCTAAGCAGATGTACCCACACTTCTGTCGAGAAAATATTTTATTTTCTTCCTTGTTAGCGTCTTCCACATCACTACCGGGTCATTCAGTGCTCAACAGTGTCCTTCAAATCATCATAATCCGAAGGACAATGTTCAGCATTCTCACAATAGCAAGGCTTTTTAAAAAAAATACAAGGGATGCGTATCAATACGAAGGCATTTATGCTTCTTCTAGTTATTACTGATGTCCTCTTTGGACAAAAAGGCAGTTTCTAAGAAGACTGCAATTTATTCTCTGCCTGTTGTTCACCGCCCAAAACCACAAAAACATTGTTGTGACACAGCGGGGTCACATGACAATGACCTGTTTGGTGCAAAAAGAACCTAAAAGCGAGAATTTAGCTAAGTGTTTTGGAGAGTCCAAGAGTGGAGATATTACTGACTCCATTTACAGATGAGTGCTTACATATAATGTGAGCTGCTTAACTATTCCTGCAACACCTGAAAAATGTCACCATTAGTTTTGCTTTCGCTCACCAATAGGAGATGATATACTTTCAGTTAAAGAGAAGGAGAATCACAGCGGTGGTGTCATCATAAAGGTCAAATGAAACTTTAATTATTTCTTAAATTTTAAATATCCATTCTCAATCATCTGTATAAAACTCTCAGAAGCAGAATGTGAGATTTGTTTCATCAGGTAATATTATTATCCATTAAGGCCAAAGGTTGACTACATTTTGCAGAAATGCTTTAAAAGATCCAGCCGCTTTACAACCGAGCTAAAAATTAAACTCTTGAACCAAAGTAGGAAGAAATTCGTGTAGTAACATTGCAGGTAAAATTTCCTCTTCAAAAAGACACATAGCCTGTTTCATGGTGCGATTACAACAATCTGAGGTGTTGTTATTGTGTTGAAGCCAATAGATTTCAGTCTTCTTGTTGACTCGGTGTAAAACCAAAGAACGAGCGGTGAGACACAACACCACGTGTCTGGTATGAAAGCACCACCTGCCTCATGTGACGCAAAGACATGCCACAGATTTGTGCTGTTATGAGATAATTGCAGAAGTATGTGGTGTATTTGTAGTGCAGCAACAAAGGTAATGCCTTTTGTTTACCTTTAAAAGAACGACTACTTTGCTCATTCTGCTGAACCAACAGTGAATACTAAAGCATGCGGCATCTTAGGAATGTATTAAAGTAACACGTCTAAAAGCAAAGTTGCACATGGCCACAAAGGATCTCTGTGCCCTGATCCTGAATGTGCCTCACTGTGTTCAGCCAATGCAGGCAAATATTTGGCACCCCCCCCCCCCCCCCCCCCCCAAAGAATCACACGCGCACACACATCTCAAGCTGCAGGAGGATCGATTGTCGTCATAGAAACTCTGTCATTAGATAAATGACTGCTTCCCCGAGCTGTCAGATTAACTTTGACAGAACAATCAACACTATGTTATTTATGCCTGGCTGACAAAGAATCGTTTTGGCTTGGCGAGAACCGAACAATCCCACTGTGTCCCTAGTTGTCCTATTCACTAAAGTACGCCACGACAAGGGTTGAGTTATGGAACATTGGACTTCCTTTACTGCCTGTTTATAGGCCAAGATTTGAATCACTCTCCTATGTAGTGGAAATAAACCCTTGGTTATTCACTGGCAACTTGTTGAAATGTACTTCCTGTCAAGCTGACAGTTGATGTTTGAAATTAGGCAAAAAGAAAAAACATATGTTATCCCAGGCACAAAATAACAACAACCGATACCTTTTGTCAATCCTATGCTGCCAAGTATCAGCAGGAAAAACACAGCAGACGTATATTAATATAAAGCATATATACAGAAGATGTTTGAAGAACAGCGGGGCGACGATAATTATCATTACGACTTGACGCGCTTGGCATCAACAACATTTGTTCCGGCAAGTTAGGGCGCAGGATTATGTTTTCCCGTGGATGCCTTTCATATGTTAACTGTGTTCGAGAAATACAAAAGATGCAGAGTTTGCAGCAGTAATCACGGCCAAATGTTCACTAACTTTAAACCAGCGAGCGTACACAAATCCGTGCGCGTGGGAAGAGAATATCAATGCGCCGTCAGCTTTGTTTCCATTCTCGGTGTTTTTCCAAACCGTTTGCCTCCTCGCTTTATGCTCTAATTTTAAATCTGTTTGGCTTTTGTGGAGGAGTATTGTTCTTTCCTGCACTGTGCTGTTAATGAGTATGGTTAAGAACATCATTATATTTTAAGTATCATTTGGGTGTTCACAGTGGGTGATCTCGACAATAATCTGTTTTCTTGTTTCATATCCAGAGTGACAGCAGTGGGTGCCTCTTTAATACCCAGAAAATCATTAGCGCTGAGAATCTTTGGTATGCTGGAGAGAGAGGGAGGGAGGGAGAGAGAGGGAGAAATTGTAATGAAGACGTATTAACTACGGGTAATTTGGTTGTTCTTCAGCTCGAGTTTCCCTTCGCTCTGCTAGTTGGTTTTATTTGCATTGATGTCTCCTCAGAAGTAGTTTGCTTCTTGAACAAAGGGGCTGGCGTATGTTAAGTGCTTTTGAAATCACAAGCGTTCCAGCCACGAGGGCCGGGCCTGATGAAAGGGTGTGAAATACAATGTGAAAATCGATTTCGCTATCTTCTCATTTGGCCTTGCCAAAGCACAATTTTATGTCAAAGCAGCAAGCACGGGGCTGCCATGCGCGCATGTGTACATGCAATGAAGCACTGAGGAAAGGGCAGGCTGGCTTTAAGCGTGATAAACTCCCGGCGCCGAGCTGCGAACAAAAACGCATTAAGGCTGTTTAGATTTGACATAAAGGCTTGACAATTGCAACAAAAAATAATAATAGAGCGTGGTGGCATGAAAGCATGCGACTGCACCGTCAGCTTGAAGGCCACCACAGCAAAACACTGAGCCACTTATAGGATACAAAGGTCAAATACTTGATTTTCATTTCCTCAACAACAGATACAATCGCAATACAGTGACACAAATGTGAATGCTGTCATTCATAAAGGAAGATGGGTGGAAAAGGGGGCAAATCGCAGGAAGTCGGGGGTGCTTACATAGTGTATGCACATCATTATGCTCCTCACAATCAGTCAGAGCTGAGCCAGGCTAGCATCATCAATTTCTTTCCATTTCCAGAAAAACTGCTTTTTGTTTTTCCGAATAGCTACGTTGTTGCCATGACTCGGGTCATCCATCCTTTCGACTATCCATCCGTTTCCCCGCGTACGTGTCTGCTGAATGTAAATGACAGCTCAATGTCTACGCTGTCACAAAGGGCCACAGAAAGCCGAGGCGACGGAACAACAGTGTAAGAGCTCCACTGTGCAGAACTGGCAGTACCATCTGTGGGCTTGGGTAAACAGGAAGCGCACACAATGAAATTATAAGGCTTTCCCTCCCTCTCTCTCTCTCTCTCTCCTCGCTTTTGTGATTAATGGCAGTGATATCTGTCAAGCCGTTTCACCATATTTAACACGGCCACAGCAGTCTGCAGCTGTATTTTTTCCAGCGCAGACAACACGAAAGCAGAAAGTAGCAAGAGACCAGCTCGGTCGAAATACAGATTAATCGCTCCTGCCTATTCTGGCACCCAATAATGAGACCGTTTGACATGAGCCAAAACAAGTGATACGACACACATCGCGTTTCTCCGAGCTTTGCCCTGCGAGATGAAGACTCTTATTGGTTGGGTGGGATCAGCGAGACTCCAGGTCAGGCAATGAGCTAGGGGAGTCAATTAAAGGAGCTCCATCTTAATAGGGCTGTGATGTGGAGCCATAACAGTGTTATCTTGGCTCTCGCTTGAGGTGGCCAGATCTCTTTTGTGACACGAGCCAAGTAAATAAATAGCCAAATGAGGCCGCACAAAAGCATCGGCAATATCCCAGGGCACCTATTATGCAAGGGGCAGGGGAAAATTATGCCCACAACAAATTGCTAATGATGAGCCAGTGATGTCTTGTTAAGCGACATTGTTTTCCCTCAGATCCCTTTGTGTCTGTGCCGTGTTCTCGGTTTAACGAGACACGCGGAAAAGCAGCCTTTCTTCTCTCTCCCTCTTCTCTCTTTCCTTCTTCTTCCCCCTCTTCGTCTCTCCTTTGCAGTTAACTTGTGTCTGCGTCTCTGTTTTTCCATCCCCTCACATCCGCTGCCACTCAGAGGGCCTGATTTGGCGCATGAGAACATGCTAGAGTGGGCCTGCTCAGCAGGGAAGGGCCTTTTGATGCAGACCCCCCTGGGATCCATCCACTGAACCAGCAGTACGTATCACAGATGTGACAGCTTTCATCTAACAGTTAACTTTTCCTAATTAAAGTCCCAAGTCTAATTACACACTAGCCTATCTGATATTTCTGAGATGGTCATAGCAGTTCTGGGGGTAGAGCCCATCAAAGATCCAAGCGTTGATGATTGGGAGGGTGGGTGTGTTTTTTGGAAGAAAATGGAGCCTTGCTTGCTTCCCCGTGTGGGCTGTGTGCTCACCTGGGTGTGGGAGGCCACGAGTGCCAAATGGCAAGGCCTCATCTCATTTGCAAAGACGCTGCCCCTGAATGTCGATGTGCAATTATGAATCGGGCAGGAAAAAACTGCTAAAAGAAAAAAAAATTCCATAATTAGCAAGGCAACTCCAAGCACAAGCGATGGAAATTAGTCCTGCTGTAATAAATTATCCTGTGCATATATTACATGCGACGGGCACCCTCGGGGCCTCCTATTAGCCGTTTTGGCTGTACACTTCTGTGTGTTTGAATAAAGCAGTCACTTCTCTGTTATGGGCCCAATAACAGACATTTCTCCTCAAAACCTCATTTTTTTTACAACTCATCCCCACGGTGTCAGCTGGGTGTGGTCTCTTTGTCTCCATAATACAACATGGGCTGTTGCATTCTCTGCACAGCCTCCCAGCCTTCATGGAGCCGTAATCATTGGATATTTTGTGTTCTATTTTACATTGATTAGAGTTACCCATTTCTCCCTAGCCATTTTCTCCAGCTCTGATAAACAAATGTGAAATTAGAACCAGTTGAGATGAGCTGGGAGGAAATTTGCATCAAAATAATACAGTGTGCAGCTAACAATCCAAAATCAGATAGCAGCAACAAAAGCTGGCAAATTGCAAATTAAAAGGCATGATGTAAATGGTATTTTGTCATTAAGCTGCAGCAGCCATTTTGAGGGCGGGAAAATCGTCGACGGTGGTGGCGAGGCGAGGGGGGGAGGAGGCTCGCGCTGCTGGTTGTGATGAGTCTTATCCAGAGCGATTATTCATACTTGTCCTTCTGCTTGAATTAAAGCAAGAGTGCTGGAGCCAGTTAAAGCCAAATACTTGAATGGCTAGTGAACTCTCACCTTCACGCGCATCCATTTAGCTCACAAATGAAAGCCAAGTACAGTCAGTGGAAAGCCATAATGGGTCTTTCTTCTTGCAGAGTGTGGCCATTACATACTAATTTCTTCTGGAGGCTCTTCAGGAATTTAAACACTTGGCTGGAGCTGCCGAGTCTTGTGCTGAGACGAGCCGACCCAACAATGCCAGCACACAAGGTGTTTGTGCCGGTCGCGCTCGTGCCGACTGACCACGATTGTGCTAAACTGGAGGGCTACAGCTTGTTGTTGTATTCAGATAAGGGACTGCATCTCTGTGCAGTGGAGTCTTTTTTTATGAAATGCCTTTGATTGCTTTTTACTTTTGCTATTCTGAATCTGTGTTTATGCAAAAAAATAAAATCTCTCACACACGTCAGGTAGCAAAAATGAGATCTGTGCTTTAGAGATTTTCACAGGTGTCACTTCATTTAATCTTAGTGCTTTTAACAAAGCGATTACACTATTTGAACTTTAAAAAACAACAACAACAGAACATAAAGAGAAATTACTAATCCAATCAGCTGAGACGGTGACTACGCTCAATATATCGGCGACACTGACGCCGGCCCGTTAGCCGGTGCACATTATGGAAAACTGACCATAACCTTTTGTGCGACTTGCTGTGGTCCTAGCCATCCATTAGCATTATCAACTAGCCCACATTGTTGATGAGTGGTATTTTTGCGCCAGATTACCCACTGCACATCAGTAGCACCCAGGAGGCAGTGATTTAATTATGCAATTAGTGTGGTGGATGATTAAATGGCTTAATTAATAGAGGCAGATTGGGAATTTGGCTAGAGTTGACAATATTTAGCTAGCTCACTAGTTTGTGTGGATCTTTCAATAATTAGTCTTTAGCTCTTTTGTTTAGTGTAATGTACTGGTGTATGATGAGAGCGATGATGCTCAGACAGCCACTGAAAGACTTCAATGCCCGACAACAGCCGCATTCATTTGGCTAATATCAGTTTTAAGTGACATTCTTTTCAACGTGGCTTTCCACAACAATGGCTAATATTACTGTAAGAGACGTGTTAACTAGCTAATAACTCTACTCAGTGAATCAATAAATATAATTATCTGTCGCCGCACCAAATGTTTCTTGCTCTGCCTTACATGTAGGCTCAGCTGTTCCTGGGAAAGAGTCGGATTTCACACTTCATGCCTGCTTTGGAGTCATTAGATTCCTGTGTTCCCAGGTTTCCTCCTGTGGTTTGAGACTGGATCTTCAGACAGGAGTTTTCTCCAGTCGGAGCTTTTCTTGTATTTACTGGATTAGTTCAGCTCTGAGCTCTCTAACACAGCGTAGTGTACACTTGTCCGTCTGATTGACGGCCCGCGGGGACTGAGGCAGCCAGTTATTTACTGCTCGTTTGTTTGCTCTCGCGCTGAGATATACGGCGATACCAGATTGTGAGGTAAAGTCAGTGGTGAGTTACACGGGCCTTTGTCAATCACAAATAGTTGTGGCAAAGGCACAATCATTGGAGCATGTCGTCTCCTGAGTCGAGCAGTGCTTGCTGTGAGTGCATATTGTTTGCAGCACTTGACACTGGAGCGTAGGCTGAGAGAAGCCGCTCACTGGCGCTCAGAAGCGTGACGTCGTCTTCCGTGTGGAGGAAGACGACCCCGCCGTCGAAGATGCTACTCAACATAATTACCGCCAGCGCATGACAATTTGTGTTATTTCTTCTTTGACACTGTGTGCGCACGTGTTTTTTACTGCTGCCTGGAGTGGCGCTTTAATGCTTTAAATCTACACATTCTGAAAAGAAACACAGTGGCGCAAGTCCACCGTTTTTAACAATTTAACCCCTGTAGCACAGTGAAAGCTATGTGTAGCCTGAACTTTCAGCTCCACTGGGTAAATCCTTTTCATGGATCAATTTAGAAAATGGACCATTCTATTAATTTACTGCAGCACATGTATTGTGTCCAGTCAATCAGACTGTCACTACAGTCACACGGTTGCCAGATATTTCTGTGTCTCGTTGCGAGCATAAAGGCAATACAGTAGATATAATTACACTATTTTAATCACATACTCAGCAGTCATAATCAAATGGACAAATTACTAAGTGTGCGATTTTCCATTTGTCTCCACAGAATTGCACTAATAGAGGCTTTAAAGCTGGATATAATTATTTGCTTTTCATTTTGCATGGTTACATTATTCCACTTTATTTTGAGCCTTCTGTCAGTTAATAGTAGTAGTCGGCTGCCGGTCTTACCTCCTAGTCACTCATATTAAATAAAACATCGTATCTCACTCAATAAAAATCCAGTTCTTTGCTCATCCTCAGTTGGGTCACAATTTGGTCACCACTGAAAATCTAAAAATCACAGTAAATTAAAGATTTATTTTTTTTTACTGTATTTATTTCTGAGCCAGGTGCAAATACATGTGTGCATTCATTATTGCCTTCTTTCCAACACATATATCAATATAGATATTTATGCATGTCTATCAGATGGGGAGGAAGCTCTCTCTTTTTGAATTGTGTTTATTCTAAATCAGCGCTTTTGCTTTTTTGTGCAGTAAATAAAACCTAAAGCAAAAATCATGGTGTTTTCAAAGGGCAAACCTATTATAGGTTACAATGTAACAGCAGATTTCAACTAAAAATCATTGGCCTGTCTTATTTGACTAGTAAAGATTCGCTTTTTATTACTGTGTGTTTACATACAACTATATCTGAAGAGCTAAAAGTTTTTTAATTACTTACAAATCAAATCTAGAGTAATAAGAAATTTAAATAAAATTTGAATCTTACAAACAGCATAAAAAATTATTTTTTTCTGATCAGAAACAGCGTATCCCGCACAGACTACCAGCCCCGTACAAATCTGAAGCAGGTGTTGCTGCTGTCAGCAGCCTGTCAATCTGCCACACTGTGATTGAGACATCAACCTAATCCATGTTTACACTGTCCTGCATGTGTCACGCCTAGCCGTTAACCACACAGAATTAGGCCGTGTTTGACACCTCCTGCAACCCACCACTTGAACCCATCATCGACTTCAGGCTCAAAGAGCAGTTCCGGTGCTCTGTAAGCAGTTACTGCATTGTCAAGGGCCCAGAAAGCAAAAATAAAGCAGGAGGCTATAAGGGGATTGGGGTGAGGGCGTGTGGGGGGGTGGAAGGAGAAACGATGGATGGCTATGGGTAAGTGCCACTCCTTGAATATCCTCTCCGGCTCCCTTCCCACTCTGCCCCTCTCCTTCTGTCCTTCATTCTCCTCATGTCTCTCCTCCTCCCATCTCTCCCCCATTCTCTCTATCTTCCTCTCCTTCCCTCTCTCTGTTGCTTACTCAGAGAAGCTGCCAGTGTTTGCTTCTCCTTATCCAGGTTTCTAATCCGCTGCCAGTGAAAGAGTCCACTAAATAGGTGCCGTCGAAAAAGGGGGAGAAGGACAGGCAGAACCATTAGAGGAGAGTTTATCGGAGTCGCTCAATCTGTTATCACGCCTGTCCCTCTGTCCCTCCCGCCAGCCGCCACCTCCCTTCCTTGTCACAGAGCTACTGATTATAGCCCCAACCAGTCCCCAAACACACACACGCACACACACACAGCCCACCTCTGCGTATATTTGCGCATGTCTGTTCAACAGCTTTGTTGGTGTGCCTTGCCATAAGTGAGCGCATATGTTATTGTGCACTGCTGCCTGTCAGTTTCTCCACCACCTGCAAATGGCTGCAGCCGAGAATAAATAAAAGCCCCCCTCTTTTCATCAAGGGTGTACTCTCGGTTAACTTCCTGTGCCTGATCACAAAGAGCCCAAGAAATAACATCAAATGTTGAGTATTTCGCTAGAAACCAGAGAGGAGACACCGAGTGTCCCTGAGGGCACTTTGAGGTGCGAAGCGGAGGTGCTCTAAAATATGCCTGCGCTGCTTTGTTGGCACGGGTGCCACTGGGACTGAGAGGGGAGGGCGAGAGTTTACCTAAAGGATAAATGTCAGAGGATCAGCTAAATTAGATCCTGCCTGTATTAAGACATCAACTGCTGCTGAAGTGTGTGGCGTATGTGTGTGCTCTGTGTGTGTGAGAGTCTGTTCCGGAGTGTGGACCTCTGCTCTCAGTCAGACTGCGGTCCAGGCTAAAATGGAGCTCAAAATTGAAGTGGCAGAATAAGCCGTTTCCTAGAGTTTCATCTAGTGCAGAACAAACCAGGAAGGAGGGACAGTCTTCCTCTCACGTGTCACGCCGTGCAGCAAGGAGAGAACAGATCGTTTCACCAATCGATAGGCGATCACTTCTCTTTATCAAGCCTGGCCAAAAACATTTAACGCCTAAATACCTGAAAACTGTCGGCTGAGACTCTTCAGCCTCTGATATAAAGTGCATCGGAGCTCCTTGACCCATGTAGCTTCAGGCATCCTGTGCCTATCTTTGTTTGCCATTAAGGCTATACAAGTACACAGTGCAAGTAGCGCTGTGGCCCCTGTGTGCAAGACAGGAAACGGGTCGTCTCTTACACCCCAGGCCCTAAACACAGTACGCCGACTATAACGACACTCCTGGTGTGATGGGTGCCCCGCAGCACACCTCCGACTACCATATTTGTTCTTATATCCGAGGCTACCGAGAACACAGCCCGAGAAACATGCTGACTATCAATTTTATGTGGAAATACAGACGGGAAATGACTGCATTTGGATACGGCTCCTGTAGGTAATTTGCTGCGAAAACATTACAACAGGCTTTATTAGAGTTTGCGTTTCTCAAATTTGGATGTTTCCAGCTTGGTTTATGGGTAACCGGGAAAACGGCTGCTGCCGAGTGACATTTCTGCCACTCCGTCCATGTTCCGTCATTTAGAAGTAATGGCCGTGACCACTGCCTCCGTGTTTACATAGGAGTGGGCTCCCAGCACACAGCCTGTGACAAATTATAAAAGCCGGGCCTCTGTAGCCGGCCTGCATTTCATTAAACTTTAACTTCTCTTATCTGCAGCGACAGAGGATGGAATAATAAAGGCTGACAGGTATCTAAAGATGTATGTTTGGACTAGGGGACAGGAACAGCATGAGAGCCTTAGCCAGCTTTGTCACCAACGAAGGGACATATGTTGCGGGCTATAAAAACTGAAGGCAGATGTTGCTGTTTTACTGAAGCTGGGAGAGGTTGTAGACGCGGATGGTGCTTTGCACATATGTCCACCATGAATAGCTGTCTGCTTCCCGACCAGTGTTTCTGGCTGCTCGCGACACAAAAAAGAAAGAAAACAATTCCAGGTGTATTTTTTATCTGCTCAAACACAGTGAAAATATAGCATTCAGTAAAAACCCAAAAAAAAAAGCCTTATCTGTTGCAGCCCCTCATTTAATATTTTATCTCTTGTTTTTGTTTGTTTTAGCAAAAATGTGTAACCAGAGGGAATATATGTGCAATATAAAGGGCAAAGTTCACATCAGGGAAAACCTGACATATCTAAACATCTAGAGATAGCAAAACTGCACAAATTTTATATAACAGCTATGCACTCATACAGGACTCATTTTGGAGAAAAGATGAACATACATTTTAAAAAATGACTGATTTAAAGATGTTTTTTGACTACGCTGAATGAACGAGTCGAGGTGTGCTGTCAGTCATTATTAGCGAAAACAACGCGCCTCAGCCTTGCTTGTCTCTCTCTGGTTGTGTTTTTTCCCCACGCTCAGGCCTCTCTCAAATCCACTCTACACAAAAAGACCCCTCAGAAAAGAAACTTGGATCTCAGGCGTAAGTTGGATGAGGTTTATATCTCAAAAGGACAATGTGGCAAGGCCAACATTAAACCATGTTAAGATCTTCTGAGAGAAGCAGTTGATTGATTCCATAGAACCTTGTTCATCAAGGCCACCAGGTCTGAACCAAAGATATTTGGAATGTGAGGAAGAAAGAGGTAGTTACGGCAACAAAAAGCCGCTGAAGCGGCCTTTGTAAGTATCTGAAAGGACCTATCTGCAGCCTTCTAGGCTCTCCCGTTGAGCAGACGAAAGACTACCGCGTAAATAAAAGCCAAGGGTGAGCTCACAACTTTGCCCGCATGAATAAAAATGGCCACAATAACATTACAGATGCATACACAAATAAAGCCAGCCATTCATTTCCTTGTAATACTCGGCAGGCATTTTCTCTTTTATTCAGAGCTGCAGAAGTATACCGATTTCTTGCAGTTCAATTCATAATAAAAATATAAATTCATTTTCTCTCTCAAATTCGGTGTGTTAATGCTTTTTTCTCACCCTGTAATATCCAGTTTCAAGACTGACAAGGCTGTGCCGCCAATTTCGAGATGTTTTTTTTTTTTTTTAACTCTCCATGAAAGGTTGTTTGTTTTGTGTGTGTGTGTGTGTTGATAGACAGCTGTGCAAATGCTGTGATAAGGTCAGAAATGGCCTTCCCTGTGGGTGGTGGTGGAGAGTATCCGCCAGCCTGAGGAGTGGACTAGGTGGCTGAGATAGCCTCCTCCTGCAGGCGAGTAGGTCTGGAGTGCTGCTGCTGCTCTCTCCCCCCAGCAGCCATGTCCTGCTGGAGTGAGCCCCTTCACCACAGCTTTGTCTGGGAAGAGAGTAGCCGAAAGGGCCCTCTGACACTGGACAAGACCCCTCAATATACAAGCGCCACCTCCACAGCCTCGTAAGCAATCTTGACTGCAAGCTCGCGCACACAGTACTAAGTCAGCATGCGCACGCACGTGTTTATCTGCTGTTTCGTTTGTGCGATTTTAGGTTTAACAGAGTGCCAAACTAAAACACAAACACGAGGCAGAGGCAAGAGCAGACCGCCACCTGCCCCGTTCGCGGCCTATCAAGCTTTCAATGTCCATTTCCAAGAAGAAAACCTCTGCATTCACTGCAAACCAGGGAAGAGAAAAGAAGCGAGATAGACTTGTATACTGCAGAGTAAGTTTTAAATAGTTCTTTATCTACAGTGTTTTTTTTGACTGTGTCCATGGAGGAAATAGAGATGTAATCAATAATGGACAGCCTTGAAAATGGCTGTAAACAGATGGCCTATTGAAAAGAAGCATGTTTTCACCTTCTTCCCTCCTATATTTGTGTTTTCTAATTTACAATCAAAAAAAGGAAGAAGTTTTCTCCATCGCCGAGCTTTTGCCCGCATTTGTTCCTGAAAAGAGATTGCAAATCTTCTATTCAATACCAGCGCACAATTGTCTTTCACGTTATCATAAATAATAAGCCACCTCCGCTCGTCTCTCAGCAGACATTTTCCCCACAGATAACTCACACCATGTGTCACAAGGCGTGACAAAGCCCACCGTGTGACATATGTAGACAAACGGAGAGAGAAAAAAAAGAATGAAGGAGGAGCGTGAAAGAGGAATGCAGTATAATGTATAGTGGTTTTGTCCAGGTAACCGTTGGCTTAAATGCAGCTGTGACACATTTGAAATTGGCCCTGGCCTGCCCACAAAGCCGGAAAGAGGCGCTGCAAGCACTAGCCAATCCATACTCTCCAGACACCTGCTCGGCTTGGAGAATCCTCAGATATTGACCTTCAATTCAGCCGGTATTCAGAGTTGATGAAAAGAGATAAGCACTCTAATCTGTCCGCCGTCTTCGCGCTCCCATCTATCGACTAACTGACACAGACTTATTTTAGCACTGCCTGCACGCTGACGCCACATGCCAGTGTGATACATAAACCTAATAGATGTTTATTTGAAAAAGGCTAATATGAAAATTGCTTCTAAAGACACATGAATCAATTTTCAAAACCAAACATAATTGGATATTCTGAGGCACTTATTAAATGTGAATTGGTCCGGGTCTTCTCGTCTGTCAGAGAAGTCTCTCCCTCCTCTTTGCTGTGTTTCCTTTTGTGACATGTTATTATGCTCCGTCTCCCTCGGTCAGTTGCCTGCCACGGGGGAAAAGCCTTTAAAATCTCAACGGACGAGTGTTAAACCAATGAGTGCATACGACGCCTGAGCTCTAATGGGCACGCGTGTTTGCGTGCACAACTACATTTACGCGTTCTTATGTTCCGGTAGGTCCTTTTGTTACCCCTCCCGACGACACCCTACTTTTTCACATGACAGTTGTAGGCTGGATGTTAGAGCCACTTGACAACGAGTAGAGGAGTAGGAGGAAGTGCTTACTGAGATCCTTTGTAGAGGACAGCGATGCCTACATGCTGGCGGTGTCACAAACCGGCCACGAAGGCGACCGCGCGGACAGAGGCGCGCGTTAATCGAAATGTGCAAAGATTACTGGAAAGATTCACGCACACCCGACTACACATGGCCACGCATCCCATATCAGAGAGCCATCCGGTCATTTTCATATTCATATTTACATGTATATGAGAGTCGGCGCATCCCAGGAATACAGATCTATTTAAATTCGGAATCCGTAAATACCCACCTCCGGAGAGCCAGGAGAGGCGGAGAGAGGGGAGGAAGAGGCCAGTATATTTATTTGAGTGACATTGTCTAAATTGAAGTTTGACACTCTTCACCACTCTAACCTTTATGCAAATGTGAAAACATCTATATGTGATGGACAGAATTCAATTAACTGAGATGACAGAAAATAATCTAGTGAACTGAATACATCATGCAGTTGAAAGGTAACATAATCATCCCGGTAGGAAAGGGTTGGAGGGTGGGTGGGGGTGTCGGCGCCAGAGAGACAGAGAGAGAAAGAGAAGGAGAGAGAGGGGGTGGAGGAATGGGAGGGAGGGCGCAGAGGAAGTAGAAGATAGAGCCCATTTCTCCGTCGTCTTATCGAATGGCACAAGCTCTATTTCTCCAAAGCGGAGTCTTCAGTCCACTAAACTCTTGATCTCAAATGAGAGACCCTGGAACACTGTTGCTAAGCAATTAGGGGGGCTTATTGAGCCGCTGATTCTCGCCGCTCAGTGTCCATCATTACAATTTCTCCTCACCTCATAGACTTCCATACTGATGAACAGCAGCCAGCGCCCAGTGGCCGCACACAAGAAAATGGGCTCCTCCGGCAAGGCTGCAAATTACACCGCCTGCACGCCACCGCCCTCATTTCACCCGATACTGCCCCAAAACAACTGTTGCTGCCTGGACCCCGGAGGTGTGTTTGGTTGAGAAAGAGTGAGAGAAAACGCAATCTGCAAGCACAGAGTGCTTCCTTTTCACTCCTATTCCACATTAAAAACCCAAAAATCACACGCCTAAAATGATTGAAATCGCATCAGAATTTGCATGGATAGCTCACATAAACAACCCATATTATCTAACAATTAGCTCTCACAATAGAAATCAGTGCAGTGAGCAAGCAGAGGGAGGGAGTAAGCAAAGAAACCGCCAGCACTTTGGCGAGCTGTCGGCCAGATGGGGGCACCCTTAACCAAGTTATGAGAAATCATGCTACATTAGAGGGGGCAGATTGCCACAGTAAAACAAGCATGTGCAGAGGACCGGGGATGTTTGTGGCTGTACTTCAAACTATTCACAACAACATATGGGACGCCACAATGAGCACCTACACATATTTAACTCAAGAGGAAACGTTGTCCAAAAAAACTCAACGTGCCATCAATTCAGAATCCCGTTTCTTCTCTAAGTTTTTATAACAGTATGCTAATATGCACCAAAACACATTTTCAGTGTATTTTCTCTGTGGTGGTGTGCCGAGTGACGACACTAGGTGGCTCTGTACACTGCTCGTGGTCCTGAAGAGCCTCTCGGTTATACTGGATTGCTTCTGTGTTTGCATGCTGCTTATTTTTACAAAAGCTTGTGTCCTCACATAAATTTGAAATGAACTGGAACAAAAAATACACAGTGCTTATGTGCTGTCTAGAGTACAGTGCATTTATTCATTTCAGTAAATAACAATGTAGCGTGAGACAGGAAGCGTGCAAGTTGAAAATCGCAGATAAATACAAATCTCCATCTTTTACACGTGTCTAGAAAGCCGCACCACAAACTGCCGCCGTAATGGATGGTTAAGTGACTCCTCACCAGATCTCTTACATATAATATAAGTTCCATTAGCCCGGAAATGGCTACTGTATGGCATTTAATTAAATATAGCCTTTCAAAGAAACCCACGGCAAGCAATTTAGAGTGTGGTAACATTTGAAGCTTGTGTGAGGTTACTAGTGCTTTTAACTACTGCACCCACTGCACTGACTGTTAATTAACATATTTAGAATGAAGTAGATTTGCCATGCACTAATCATTCTCTAATTCACTAAGAACTGTAGCCTTTCAAACACTGGACAGCAATCAGTGTGCCCGGCCTAAACATTACATAATCTGTAATTATGTTTCCCTGAAAGGAGAAATATATAAATAAGGGTTTGTGAATTAGCAGAAGCCCGTTGATGTGATTGGTTAATGGATGCCTTTAGGTGTTGTGAAGTCTAGGTCTGTTTGCCATGTATAAAGCAAAATACACTTTGTGACCTAAAATAGACACATTCACGAGGATGTTAGAGAGGGAGAGTCAGAAGACGGCGAGTGCTCTCAAGTGCTTTCAGCTAGTCTCAATACTTCCTGGAATGATTTATTAACCGCATGCAAACTGCGATCTCCATATGGACTAATAAGGAACGCATGAGAAATATCTGAGAAATATCACTGATGCAGCACTAGAACCACCTCACCCTGTATGGTGCAAGGGGTGGGCCTGTCCCAGAGACACCGGTGCACCATGGGTAATGTTTTGACTCCTCAGGTATAATGAGTGAGCTGTGGCTCAGCTGCTGAGAGAGAGAGTGGCAGCACTCCAGCTCTGACCCCCTTCTAATCCCGGGAAACCCATCCTGGGCCGACTGCTGCCTCGCTTGCAGCTTTAGGGTTTGAGGAGCGAATTGACAAGACTGTTGCTGCTCGGTCTCAGAGAGGACCAGGAGATTCCATGTACCTGTGCCCATTAGCAGTTTAAACATCGGCCTTACTCTTGACTGTCCTACACAGCTATCATTCTCTCGTCTCTCACAGGTCTTACGGGATCACTAAGAATAAATGAGATCTTTGCTAACAGATTTCATTTTACAGTTAAAACAAACCCCCTTGGTTTGTTACATGCAATCTTTACCCAGCATATAAAGCTGCACAACAGCAGAAAGATTTAGCCCTTTTTATCTCTCAGCATTTCTCATCTGTGGCAGAATTAGCCATGCAAACCGAGGCTGTGAAATCAGAAAATGTAAAGTCAAACTTCACAGCAGGAAGGCAATCAGCGTATGTTTTGCTCATGACCTGGGCAGACAAAAGCTAAAGCAAAGCTGCTCGGCATTATTAATTATTTGTGCAGAAGTAGTTAGTTGTTATCAAGACTTTGGTGACATGAAACTTAGGTGCTGTGAGGATCAAACGTGCACATATTCTAATTGAAAAAGGACCAATAAGCAGAAAACTTTCTGGGGGCTGAGATTTATGTATTTTTTAACATCGCATTACTTCCATTCCCGAGGCCTGCGGTTCCATCACATACACATTAGGGGAAGATCACACAGCATGCAGGCAGGCCTCTGCTGTACTGGCTGTTGTCAGGTGACTCTCTCTGCAGCTTCGGCGGCGGCAGATCCCAGCAGGGGACATTGCTGATTGCTGACCACGCACACAACAATATCGCCTGTGAACCCATTGCTCTGTGGCCGCCCCGGCTTTGATGCGACATCTAATTGGCCGAGATGAACTGTTGCTGTGGCAGCTTGAGACCCGGCTTCACTGTAAGCCAGTCCACACAGTCGCTGTCTGCATTTAATTAGGTCCCCTCTGCCTCTTGTGTGTGTGTGGACTGCATGTGTACGTGCGCAAAGTATATCGATATGTACATCTGACTTTGTGTTTTCAACCCCTTCTCTGCATCTGTGTGTACATGCACTTGTTTGTAGCATTAAAAAATATCAATTTACTATTTGCTGTCACCAAGCAGACAGGTGCAATTGTGATTTCACAACAAAAGGAGGTGCATCCTTTTAGAGCCTGATGTGATTACTGTATGGAAGATTTAGGATGGAGAGGTTTGGGGCTTTATCGCCTGGTGGTTTGTTTTCTCAGTTATTAACGTAGCTCGCAGTACTAGTGATCGGGTTGGACATTGACAGGGTGCAGTCGAGCAGAAGAAAGAGTGAAGGGTGTCATAGCGGTTTGTTTTCACAGACCCTTCACTTCTCAGCGTTTGGTGATGGGTCTGGAGCCTGTTGTCACCACAGAGAGGCTGTGTGTGAGTGGCGCTTTGTTTAACTTCCTCTCAGTGCTGGAGAAACCAGCAGGGCCTGGTAATGAGTCTGCAAACAGGACTCACGAGGAAAAGAAGCACGTTCCTCTTTGCTAATTGCACAGCAAGAAAGCAACGTGTTACGTAGTTTAGCACAAGACGTTTATGGCCGTGTGCTGCGATTTATCGTGAAAAATTACGAGAGCACGTAAAGCGCTTATACCTAACAGCTAGAAATTCGTGTTACACACCGGCAGACATTTTCATGTTAAAAACAAGGGCAATTTCAGAAAGTGAGTTGCTTTGTTTATTTGCATAAAATTGAAGAAAAAACACAAAGTATCATGAGTCTCAGCTTGTGCTAAACTCACCAGTGCACAATAACTGATTATGGCAAATTACTATCCCTGTACGAGCTCCCGAGAATCTGCTCTCCGTGCTGTATGCAGCCCTGAAGCAGGGGAAGAGAAATTGTTCCACCCAAGTACCATAAAAACAGATTGGAAGCTCGGCACTGTGAATTAGCTGCACAGGAAGCCCCCTAAACCCCCTGTTTTATTCATGAGCATGAAGGCTATCGGAGTCTAAGAAACCCCTGTGGTTTTGCCCGCCACATCAAGGTTGCATGCCGCGTCCATGGAAGGTTGCATTTTTTTTTTTTAAACATGCCACGCTGACGCCACAGTAAAAAGCATTAGAGATTAACTGCTGCTGTCATTTGAAAGTATATAAACACGCGCTCCACTCTTCAGTCTAATGCATAAAGCCGCGCTGAAAGATTTTAATGAGCAAACTTTCATTCAACTCATGAAATCCTGCTCAAAATGTCCCCAAGTTACATTTTGGGCTTCACAGCTTTGTTTGGGCAACAAGGAGAAAACGAAGTGAAGGAGGGGAGTGGAGAAACTTTGCGCAACTGTTGAGGAAATGCATTGTTGCTGGTAATCCTTTGGAAATTGAAACAGGGAGAGGCGGTGGCTCCCAGGGGAGACTGATACAGTGGACACACATACAGTACGGTACCAAAGCACGACGGAGCCTGAGGAGGTGGAGGCAGCCATAGGGGCTACGCTGAATTGGGGCCAAGCAAAAGGAAGGTGAATAGGCCACATCTGCCAAAACTGCAGAGGAGGGTGTGAAGGGAAAAAAAGGAACTTGTTCAACTTAGCAGTGCCTCATGCAGACTAGTTTAGCATGTAATTATGACAATACTTGAATCCCCACTTCAGTTTAATGTGATGGCACAAACAGAACCTAAAAATATGACAACATGCACACATGCATTCGAATTCACAATAAGGCGGTCGCTATAATAAATCCATGGCTGTTTGTGACTTTATTTTGAAAAACAGACAGGAAGGCTATGTAAACAGAATACACTTATACATTATATCTAAGCGATGTTTACACCCACGTGCTTGTCACAAATAAGGTTCTCTAGCCAGACTGCAAAGCCTGAGAAACAGGATTTTAAATTGCCTTTAACAAGCACAGAATCAGATGTAAACAACTTGCTTTAGCAATGAGCGGGGAATTAATTTGTCTATTATGCTAATGAACAAGCAATAATAAAGAAGTTGCTACTATGACAAGAAGAACCCAGCGGAAGGCCATTTATGGCATTTCCTTTTTAAAATCTCCTCGAAACCTATTAGATGTTTCTCACAGCGTCAGGCCAGAGTATATGTAAAATTCAGAGCCATGTGTCCTTGTTTACTTGGTTTGTCAGGGCGCCAGCATTTCCTAATTGTCCTCTCTGAATTTAGCAACTTGGTCTCTTGTCATTACGGTGGCACTGAAGTCCTAATGAGTGGAATTGTTATCTGAAAGATGGCCCCCTTTTTCCCTGCTGCGAAAGCACATTAGATCCAGACAGCTCATTTCCATTCCCCCTGTCATCTCTCTAGAAATGACGTGCAGTGCTTGAAACTGTTTATTTCCAAATTCAGACCTCCTCCGCGGCAGCCATCGGCTTCAATTACCAGTTTTTCCTGAGCAGAGCCATCAGGCAGCCTGACACTGAGGTCCAACCTAATTCCCACCTTCTCCAAAGTCAAGAGCATAATGTGCAGATAAAAAAGGTGGAAAATAGCCTGCCGCTCATTAGCATGCAGCGCCTGTCTGTTCATTTGCTTGCTGCGAATGAAAGTTCTGACACTCAGCGCCTTGTGCAATACGAGAATAGTCCTCTTCAGACTGCCTCGTGTCCTTACTGCCACGGAAAGGTCATCGCAGAGGTCTGCGCTCGCCAACCTGGCTGACTGCTCTTCACTGGCCCACCTGGGAGAGGGGTTAGCTGGGGGTATTGATTCAGGGAGAACCTCATTACCTGCTGAATCAACATATTATTGCCATGTTTCACCCAGCCGATTGTTTACAAGTGTCTTTAGTGCGGGCAAAAGCCTGCTCTGGTGGGCCATGACCGCATTCATTAGTCTCTGACCCTGGTGATTATGTGTTATCTGATACGCTGCTGTCTGGCTTGGCCGCATGAGCAGGGCCACTGGCCTGCATTGGCCTGGGCCCATTACAACCCCTCTCTTTTTCCACTCTCTGCTATTCTCTCCCCCTCCATCCCTCTTTCCCTCTGTCTGTGCTCCCTATGAATGTATCCATTAGCCTGGCGATGTGTAAATTGTTTTCACCTGCACCACGGGCAGATGGGGAGCAGTGTCTCTGTCGTGCTTTCCTATGCATGAGCTTTCTAATCAGAGAAAGGCGATTCCCTTGTTTCTTCCCAGAACAAGGTGCGCTTACGTGAGCGTGCACACATACATTACATACACACAGCACCGCAGCCGTGTGCTCGCACTCACAATTTGCAATCAATATGCATGCTGTGTAGTGGGGATATTGGTGCAGTGGTAGCAGTGACAGGGTTCATTACAGGAGCTCACCTTACAACACTGTGATGGCTTAATACTGAGGAGAGGGCCTGGGCCCTGGGCTGATCCTTGCTGCTGCCATTCCCAATTTCAGGTTGAATTGAAGGATAATTTGACCTGGAAGACTAAACCCACACAAGCGCAATGACTTCCAATTGCAGTGTCAACTGAGTGTGACCTACAGAACTGACAGGAGAGGATGTCCCTCACGCAAACAAATAAAGCATTTTCTAATGCCTTAATGTGGATGTGACGTGTGCCCCGTGGGCCTCTCCAGGAGGATTGGGTCAAATGGGCCATCCAGGACTGGATTGGCTCTTCGGGTATAGGGAAGAGGCGCTCATTTACTCAACTGTCTCTTCTCAGGTCTACTGTTCCTTCAATGAAAAAGTTACCGATCATATTAAAAAACAACTGCTTCTTGTGAAACAGTGGCAACATCCTTTCAAGCAGAACATTTTTAAGAAAGATCAGTGTTTCTGCACTTAAGCTGCATAACATGAAAAATGATCTTCCAAATGCTTTAAAGATAATAAACCCTGTTTTGGAATATAAACTGAATAACAGAAACTATGCCAAACAGAACTAATAACATAAATGTTGAAGTACAAACGAGGTGTTTGAAGAGGTTTCAGAACCTTTTCTGAGCCTTGCAGGGGAATACCTATAATCAGTGTAATCAATTCAAAACCTCAGTAAGCATGACACAAACAGTGAGACAAGACAAGCTATCTGGTTTTATTCACCACTCAGCAGCTGGTTCACTAGCACCAAACCTAAGCTAGCAAACATGGGGCAAAAGAGGGCACTGTTGTAACAAGGCAAGGCATCAGCATTACCAACCAGCACAACGACATAATAGCAAACATCAAGTCCTGACTGTCAGCCATCTGACCTAAACAGCCCAGCCCACATGAATCTCTTCATCTGATAACCACACACACACTGCCCCCGCTTGCCGCCGTGTGCCACACCGCTGCTCCTATCAGCTGTCGGTCAAACTCTAGACTCAAAGACTCTTGTCAAACTGTGAGATGATCCTCTCCTTCCTGTCTCTGTCGCCCCCAGTGACTGCAAACATGTGAAAATGACAGACAAGAGTCTGGATGACACTGGTAGAGGACGCCCAAGAAAAAGAATAAAAGTATAAACAACACGGAGAATGAATCCACTCTGCAAAATACAACATCACAAGGCCTACATGTGCTAACAACAACAAGCCACTGTCATTAGAGCTTGGAGTCTTTGTTCAAAACCACAATGAAGCATTGTGCTCTCAGACAGCACTCGAGACTGCCCTGATGTTTATTCAGATAACCACCAAGTGGAGCAACGTGGTGAATCTGATCTCCTCGCTAAAACTCAGTAACAGAACAGACAATATCCACAGAGCCGAAAAAAGAAAAAGTTTAAAGCAAGAACTCAGCATGTGAAAAAAGTTGCACAATGTATTAACGCGGCTTAGCGCACCCTCTTAGCGTTCAATTTCTTCTCAAGTTGCAACCGAAAAGGTAAGCATTGGAAACTAGTTCCCCTCCATCCCATTCCATTTTGTCAGCTTTCTTTTCCATGAAATTATAAAAGGGATTTGTTGCAGCTTTTCATCCACTTGATAGCACTTAACTAATTGCTGTCCTCTCATAGACAAAAACGTACTTGCAAAATATCGACACACAAATAAACTGCACGCGGGCACACGCACAACACATAAAGATCTGTCTGTGATATTTTGTATCCTTTTCAAATTTAATCAGGCCTGATTTTGAACAGATACTACTAATATCATCCTCCGGACACGTTTAATCTTTTTAATATACCTTTGTGAAAATAAAACTATACCTGTGCCAACCACAAGAGCCTGCTTTTTGAAATGATTATAAAAACCCGGTCAAATCTCTTTCACTGCTGGTATCAGCCAATTATAGAAACAAGTGACCATTGAATTAACACGTGGAACTTGAAAGCTTTTGCACTCTGGTGCAGAATGCTCTCTGGAAAAAAATATGTCAGACCTTAATTTGTAATTTCACAGGGAGTCAGCTGAGTTGTGGGCTTTTGCAGAACGGAGGCACTGCACATGTTCAAATGTGCTGATCAATGTCACAGTTCTTTCTGAATATTTTTAAATGCTACCCGCACAGAGCTGTGAATGAATAACAAATGTTCCGACAAAGTTCATTTTAAACTTGCCACAATAGGAAACTTCAGTGGATTTTTTTTTGCCGCAGATGAGAGTTGAGGATTTGCATTAACCCCAAACACTGCTTCAGTATCTAAGTGATAGTGAAAGGAGTGAAGGGAGAGCCATTAAAACCAGAGCTGTGGAAGAACAGCCACAAAAGACAGATAAACCCAACACCACAGAGAGGTGAGCCAACTGTCTTGCACAAGGAAAGGAAAAAGGGGAGGGAATGGAGAAGATAATTTAGCATTTGTGTAAGCTGTTTATCAAATTATTAACTGCACAGATGTTTCTGACTAGCTGGGGGGGCTGAACATGGGCTCTGCCAGGCAGGGGGAACAAAGGTCTGAAGGATTCGACGGAGATGTGCACTGAATATCAATTTAATTTACTTGCTGTTAATTCTCATGCAAATTGTGACCTCTGTTAGGGCATATCAATGGCCATACAGATTGTATGTTTGCACAGGAGCAACAGAGAAAGCCAGTGTGGAGACACTGTATAAAACTACAAAGAGTAAAAGTAAACTATATTTTCTCGGACCCTTCATGCAGTAAGATTTGAAAAATGGCACCTTTTTGTTTACATTGATAAGCACTTGTTAAAACTATTACTACTTTATCAAAATAATGGTTTTATTGTTGCAGCATTTTGGACTATATACTTTTTCCTAACTAGGAAATAAGTATACTGTGGATAATTCACTGTAAAGCTAATGTTGTTTAAGAGATATGTGGAAAGGAATGCATTATAGATGAGAAAACGGGAAATCTGAATTTATTCAGTGCACCTGTTATTTCATAACTCACCTGGATGAATTAAGTAAAAAGTTCAGTTCAGAGTTTTCACCTCAATTTGGTGTGCGATCTAACACGGGGGCCTAGTATATCTGGATATTACAAAGATATTAAACAGTGGTCGCAAATGTAGTCTGCATTGGGAGGCCACAATCTGCTGAAAATAATCACAAATGCATGTATGACATCCAACAAAGACTGATCACAGGCATCAACCTTGGCTGAGCTCAGCTGGAACGGCAGTGCTGCAAGTCTCATTTTCTTCATCACCTCCAAAGCACTGCCTTCCAGCTCTCCACGGCACAAACAAAAAGCCTGGCAACAATATCAATTATACATGCAGGAGGCAAACAAGGGGATTTATTTCACAACAAATAGCCTCATAGAGAGATACTGAATGGGGTAGATTAGCATTAGAAAAGAACAACAAAACTCCCCAGTTCAACAGATAAAGAGCAGTTTGATGGGACTGGAATTGGGGAAATTGGCTGATTAGGGTGTGCATTTGAAGGAGCAGTCAATTTCAGTATCCCAGCAAGGACATGTAGTGCTGTCGCTTTGAGAAAATGACTCAGTCAAAACATGACATTCTGAGAAATGTCAGCGATGAACCTTGATAATGCAAGACAACATCTGGGGATGATGCACAGCAACCATCAGAGAAAATCAGACATCAGTGTGTGTGTGACAGAGCAAGGGAAGCTTATCAAATAAAAGTCAGACGTTTGATGGCTGGTATCTAGCCCAGGCGGGTTAGAAACTCTGATAAATAAACAGAAATGACATTTAAACACCTTTACGAACATCTGTGCGTCTTTCTAAATAAAGGGGATTTACGTTCGGGCAAATACTCCAAATACGCTGAAAAACAAATTCTTACCCAACATTTAGTCGATTTTTTTCTTTCATTATTACTCTCGGATTTAATTCGTGCACGTCTCCGTGCTCCAACCACGTGTTCTGTGTTTATCCGCAAGGCTTTCTGGGAAGCGGTGCCCATGGCAACCAACGTAAACACCAGTGGCCCCCCTCTCCCCCTCCTCCTCGTCTGCCTCTTCTTCCTCTCGGCTTTGCAACGGCGCCAAAAGCGGGAGAAAATGGCAAGCTCGGCTCGCAGCGAGGACCACTACTACGAAAGGATAACGTCAGCTCAGCAGAGCATACACGAAAGGTGAGGACAGTTGGTGTTTTCGTATTATAAAGAGCACGGCCCCGTAGAACCGCGGACTCGAGTTGTCACCGTTGCCGTCTGATAGCCTCACCTTACCCGTTAGCTTCCTAGCGAAGTCCGCGTACACAGAGATGACCAGAAGCTAGTTCTTTAGCCTGCTTACTTGGATTCGTGGATGTGTATAAAACAGTAACTGATTAGCGTTTGCGTATTAATGAAAGTTAGTCAAGTTCCCATGAAAGTTGCTATCCTGCATTAGCATGTGTGTTATGGAAGCTCGCTGGGTTCATAAGTCTGACGGTTTGGCAATAATTAGCCCAGGAAACCACGGAGGTGCTGGAGCGGTGTGTGTGGGTAACACCTTCTCTGTGCGCTCTGTGTGCAGGGAGAAACGGAGGCTGGAGCTGGAGAGGGAGCTGTTTGCTTACTCCAGATCCGATAAAAGAGCGTAAGTCACTGGTTTGAGTTAAATATCCAATTATATGTGAGAGGACTTTCATCATTGTATATGAAATTGATTTGAAAAAATTCCCATGTATTCATAGATTGACAGCTGTTTTATTATTTTCATTTGGGAATAAACAATCCAGGCATTTGTGTCAGTTTTTATTTAATACAATGTGTACAAGCATAACACTGCTTTAAAAAAAAAGAAAAAAAAAAGATGTAAATCATGTCTCATAAACACCAACATGCCAGGTCCATCCAGCAGGGCTTAGGTTGATGGGCGACTTGAGAATGAGATTTAAATTTAAAACATATTGTGCTTAACCTTTTCTCCTGAGAAGTCGAGCTCTTATTTTCTGACAATGCTCTTAGATAATATTTCTTTTGAATAATAGTTCTCCACTGCCTTCAGCTTACAGATAAAGTGTTCCAAACTGCGCAGTTATCTCAAGGAAATCTGTGACAGGGAAGCACGAGCGAAAATGAGAAACCTTGAGCTTCTGAGAGATGTGGAGTGCATAGAAATTAGCATGAAGGAATATAGTCCTGACCATGCCCCCCTCCAACAACAAAAGGTAGAACACACACATGCTCTGTCTCTCTTTCTCTCTCTCACACACACACACACACACACACATTTGCTCAAGTTCATTTGTTCAGTGGAGTAGCTTTTGTCATTATGGAGTCGTACTGAAAGCAGGCTTTTAGTATGAACAAACACTCCTTTCACTGCGGTGGAATCAGATTTGACAGTTGTACTTTTCTTCTGACATTTTTAGATTCACGTGTAATAACCAGTAATTACTGCTGTCCAAGCTGTACGTTTAAGAAAACCGTAGTTCTACGAGGTTAACTTTGGAATAATGGCCGCCCATGCATGTGCAGGTATATATAAAATATATATATTTATTAGGGATGCTGCGTTTTTATAAATGAGCGTGTTGTTGATGCTCATTTGCCTTAATGCCTTGCTGCAATTTTAACAGAGCAGACATTTGCTTGCAATGGCTTGATGTGACAATAGTAAACACTCAAACTGTGCAATTTATCATGACAAGCAAATGAACGGGGGAGAAAACAATGAGCCAGTCAGATTATCACTTAAAACTCAACGACAGTGCTTGACAGCTTAATATCAAATTAACAAAATTGGCTAATTATGACTCACCGAGTTAATTGCCCAATATAGAGACTCTGAAGTGCTCCAGAGATTTAGCCATTCTCTCCCCTCAAGCAGTTGGTTTATTTCCTCTTGATGCTTTATGAGTCCTGCATGTTTGCTGTTATTTTGGTCGTCCTGTTGCACTTTGTTTCCATTGTGTAAAATCAACCACGGTTTTTTTCTGGTTGAACCGTGATGCTTTTGGTACAAAGAAAAACACATTTCTCAAACCGACAGTGAGTATATATTCCCTCTCCGATTAGCATGTATATTTATCTAGATTTTATTGTATTTGTATTTTTGGTATTTGTGCTGTATGTTAAAAGACACATTTTTTTAAAGGTCTGTTTTTGTAATTTAAAGGTGTGGCAAAGGTTCTGTTGGAGTTGGCAGTAAGGCAGTGAGTCCGCCCGGCCAAATAAAAATGCTAAGGGGTGTCAGCGTCTGCATAGAGGACACTCACTTAGGAAAACCCTCTGTTACTGATAGGGGCTGCTTTCAGCTACTTTCCTTATTTTTTTTCTCCCACTTTTACACCACATCCAGCTAATATTCAGACAGGTTAGACGAGTTTGCATGACACATGCCAGTTGAATATTAAAGAAGTCATTTATCTTTTAATTATTAATTCAGTCTTATTTCATACAGGCTGAGTGTTTGAAAAAGATTTCCAAATTTATGGAAGCAAAGAAGAAAATGGAGCGGGAACCAGCAAAGGTATGCAATAGCATGTGATCACACACATCACATCCTTTATGTATCAGGTAACCTGCACTCTGTTTGTTTGTTTTATATTTTTTGGATGATAAATGGTACTTATTTCTTTTTTCCAATGTTTAAAGGTTTATGCTAATTTCAGTTCTATCAAGTTACGTTTTTAGGTTTGGAATAACAAAGGAACGTAGACATTATGCCTGGTAAATCTGTAGAGTCTACATTTAAACTGTGTATCTGTAATAACACAGGTGTCTAATCCTAGCTGCTGAATCTGTACAAGCGATGTAGTTCAAGCCCATGGCTGCTTTCTCCCTTCACTTAAAGCAGTTAAAGCTCTTTTAGATGAAATGTCTAAGACATCTCATAATAACTTGGAGCATGCTGTCTAGAGCAGTCACTTGTAACTGTGTGCAAAACCCCCCTCAGTCTGTCGATATTGTAATGAGCAAAATGGTACCGTCACTCCATTATGCATACAAGCCATTGGCTGGCAGTGTGCATGTCCCTCAGGCTGCAGCATTCATTAAGGGAAGCTTACCGGGCTGAAAGCTGGAGACAGATGATAACGGGATATGATTTTCATATTTAATACATTCCTTGGAAGAGCACACGCGTGCCGCAGATTGATAGAAGAATCAATTGCTACTTTAGTGAAACACTTTCTACTTTGCCCTGCAGCTACCGATGGAATCACTCAGCCAAGAAATTAACTTTTCCTCTTTTTTTACCTACTTTGTGGATCTGCTGGGCAGGCTGCATGGTTTACAGTGAATGTTATTAAGCAGCTAACTGTTTGGTATTTAAGACGCTTATCAGAAAAGAAACAGAAGCCATGCTTTTTGTTATTATGTTTGGAGGGAGGCTTTTTTGCTTCTCTCTCTCCCCGCCCTTGGTGACATTGCAGACATGAATCAAAACTTGTCTAAAGGATTTCTAATAAGATTAAAAGTTAAAACATTGATCCTGAGACATTCTTTTGAAAAATGTTGTGAAAAGAATTCTGACCTTGGCCCAAATAAGCTACATTTATTCAAATTTCTAAAGTGGATAGCTGACATACTTGAGTTGAAATTCTTTCAAAATAGCACTTATTTAACTGAAACAAGAACTTTGACATTTTAAGCGATCCATATTCATGCCTGGAAAAAAATATTTTATGAGGTAATGAAAAGTTTAGCTGATAAAATGAATATATTGTGTGTGTGTGTTTGTTTTCTTCATGAGTGCAGGCTGAAGCTGTTCGTGCACAGCACCAGGACGGATACGTCTCTCACCCAGCTAAGGATTTTAAACAAGCACCAGTGGAAATTTTTATGGGCCACCAGACCTCCAGAGGGCCTGATGCAGAAGCTGGCAGCACAAGTGTACACTCACACCAAGCATTGCATCATTCACCCAATCGCAGCCTGCACTCCCGCGAGCGTCTACCAAGTGGCCTTTTGAAGGACTTCACAGTCGGCGGAGAGGATGCCGCCAGCAACCGAGCACATTTATCAGATGACATTTCAGGCTCAAACGATTCCCCTGACGACGGTAATTTGAGTGACAAACATGAAAGAACGATGGGGCCGCTCCCATCTGTTCGTGCCTTAACAGGCACAGCTGGCGGTGTGGCTTTTGGAAGTGATGATGAACGGGAACCTTCACCTTTGGCGACCTTGACAGGGCCTGAGAAGAATCCATCTCCTGGCAGCAGAAGCCCGACGAGGACTCAGAATTCCATCGCAGAACACACCGACTCCAAAGAGGTGGCTCACGAGGCACGCACGATGGAAGATGAAGAGAGAGGTCACGGCCATTTGATGCTAAAAACCACTTTGGGAAAAGAAGCTGAAGAGAGAACAGGTTTGCAGTGATCTTTCTGTCTGTGCTAGAATCTTTTAAAGCACTTTTTTTCCTTTACACTACATTGTATATTTACATCCAGGTAAAAGTGAGAGTGTCAGCACAATGAGTTCAGATGTGGAGTTGTCAGAGAGCACTGCTAGTGACCTGTCTATTTCTCTGACACAATCTGAGCTGGAGGAGGATGCACCAGAGGGTGGGGCACATGAGGGTAATAATACTCACGGAAGGCGTGATCACAACCAGCACAGTCCTGAATCGTCTCTGCACTCTAATGGCTCCAAGAAAATACTCCACTTAAACAGCAAAGCTGCAGTGGGGGCCTTGAAAAGGTACAGTATATATGACTAATGTAGTTTGTTGTCTGACGTTTTCAAAGTGGGTCAGTGAAGAAAAACACTAACATTCTTCCTCAAACGGTGCTCAGTGCAGTCAGCAGCTTCCCTCCCCAAAATTTAAGGCTAAGCGGGCTAAGCAAGGAGAATGTTCTGCATGGCCATGCCGAACCACAGAGGGCTGTTGATGATAGCGAGTGAACACGCCGCAAACGCCTCCTTTCCACCTTCACATCTGAGGCTGACAGAGAGGATTGTGGGAGTCACGGTTCATGCCACCGTCCTCTCTGTAGTTCAGCAGCAGCTGCGGTGGCAGTGATGCATCTTATAGGGAGAGCTGGGGACCTGTCACCAACAATATTGCCATAATCCAAGATAATGCTGTAACAGAGCAATTTTCTGCTTGAGAGACCTCAGGAAGTCCCCAGTGGAGGAGGAAATTTGTGGCACCATAGAGTGCTGTGGAGGGGTGGGCATGTGGACAGCACTTACAGCCACAAATCCTTAGCGTGATGATGGCCTCTGAGTTGAAGGATCATTTTGGATGGGGTTAGAGCCACAGAAAATCCTATGTGAATGTTTGCACGGAGAGCCTTTGCATTTTCGCTACAGTATGAGGTCTTTTATGAACAGCACCTCTTATGCTCTTAAAAAAAAACTTCATTTTGTGTGCACTTTTTTCTTCACTGTACTCTCAAGGAAAAAAAAAACACTGTTTAATGTTTGCCTTCTCTCTGTTCTTGGGTCACATTATGGACTATATTCTTAAATATTATTTCTTTTTCTGTAATTACAAAAATAAATAGTAATTTCTGAGCATTATTGGTATGAAAGGCTTTATTTTTTAATTGGTGTGCTCTCTGTGAGCATCAAAAATATTGTGGAGGATTATGTTTTCTCTCTGAGAGTGCTGCATGTTTGTTTGTGCCCGACTGTGTTTATGTGTGGTCGACTATACTTTTTATAGCATGACCCCAAGAGGAGCCTCAGTTAGGCTGTGCTGGGTAGACAATGGAGTTGGCTGCAGCTTTCATTGTTAACACGGAGAGCTTCTTTGTATGAGGAGAAAACCAGAGGCTTTGATGTAAACCTCGCAGAGCATCCAGTCTCTATCCTGCGTGTATTTCTCTTAAGGTTAAAGCTTATATCGCCCCAACAGTCAGGGAAAAACAACCCATTTCTCCTACAGACTCAAATATTGTATAGTTTAATTTTTAATACCATCACAATGCCCTCAACGTGCTTTGCTCTCACATGTGTTGTCTGAAGTGCTGCATGGGTTTGATTGATTGGTGACAGCATGTGATACAGTTAACACTGGCTTCTTAAAAATCCCAGTTAATCCTACAGATGGAGCTTAAAGCGTATAGGATTTTGAAAAAATTGTAATTGCAGTGTCATTAGGGCATTGCTCAGTATTTTTTTTCCTGTGGCTTAAATTCTAGTTTAGCAAAGGTCTCGCAAATTTTCACTCTGTATTTTCTAAGGTGAATTCTGACAGCGTGCTGGGCCTATCCCAGATTTAGGCAGGTGTAACTGCACTTAGTGTGTGCTGTTATTACTTGTGGTTATATTTTCCGTGTCCTTTTGTGTGTTACACTTGCTATTTGTGCCTGGATGGTGAGATTCGCCTGACACCAGTCACTCAATGGTGAGGCCATTCCATGTGATAAATAACCCCAGAGCCACAACTCGACGCTGTAAGGCAATACTGCTGCAGAGAGGCTGACCTCTTCCTCCTGGCTAACAATACACTCCTGATGATGTGGACACACGGACAATAGTAGCATCTAAAGTGAGGTTAGAGACCTTGACATGAAAGCTGGCAACAATACAGTAGAGAAAGAGGTTTGCAGGAAAACACAACTAATTCACTTTCTCACTCTCTAAAGGTCTCTTTTTGAAGAGCGTTGATAAATAAAGTGGAAAGAGAAAGATGACTATTTCAAGGCCCACGCTGGCAATAAGGGAAAGGGAAAAAAAAGACAGAGCTTTTGCCTATTCTACTTCAGCCACACTGAAGAGGACTTGGCACAGATGTATTGCACACTACAGAATGTCATGGATATAATTCAAGCTGCCAGCTTAATCAGGATGTTACCAGGAAACAACCTGCAAAAAAGAGGGAGCAATTGTTTGCTGACCCCTAACCCAAGAGCCCATTACAGATTGTCATAAATTCTTTTTGGCCTCTTTTTATGTAAGGGGGCTCAGGATCTCTCGGCTTGGGGTTTCTGGGAGAATTCAATGAGGGCCACCCAGAGCTTAATGCTCAAGAAAGAGATGGATTCTCAATATCCACATGCATTAGGCATCCATTTCTCATTTTGTAGCCGCACACAGGACCAGATTAAAGTGTAAATCTCTCACCAAAGGAAATCATCCAGAGGCCCCTCTTTTTCCGTACACTTTTATGCACGAGCTACAACCGGTAATGGAGTTTAACTGTAACGTCATATTACTCGTTTCGAGCATTATTTCGCAATTTAACCAACTCTGCTCGATACCGCATTAATTCAGCAGCAAACAAGCTCCGGATCTGAATGCTGGTTTTGTCGAACTCTTCGCTTGCAACCTGTTATTACACGTGACAAAATCAACGAACACGGTGAACTGTTGAAAAGCTGTATTGTGGAAGTTTAATGATCACATTCTCCAGCAAGCCTTGAGTACCTCAAGGAAATCGCCCACAAAAAATGTTACCATAGTTTTATTTTCATTTAAAAAAATATCAGACCTATCGATCACGTGACCTCTTCCATTTTTTTGTTCATTCACCACACTAATAGGTAATTTATTTTAAGTCTCTCCCAGGAAGGACTCTATAATCTGCTAGACAGCATTGAAGGACGACTTCGCAGCGAACAGGCCAGTGTGTACGGGGATTCTTCTGTCGATGGACTCGAGCTCAGTAGAATTATCAGGTACACCCTTAGTGTCTTTCTTCAAACTTTTTAAAACTTGTCTCCCCATGTCTGAATGAAATGCTACACATATTTATTTAAGGGAGCAGTTTGTGCAGATGAGGAAAACATATTATCCTTCTGCCGAGGGCTCTCACATTAGATGAAGTGCCATTACCGCCATGCGTGCATCTTTATTTCTGAGGGGTTTTCAGACACGTGGGATTGTTATAGTAACCGCTCTGCTGAATTGTTACTGGGCAGAGAGAGCATTGTGCACATGATTTATTAGATAAAGGTTGGTTTTTGTAGAAGATTTTTCTACGTCACGATTCATTTACAGCAGTAGTGAAATACTGATTAACAAAGGCGAAGCTCTCCGTCTGTACAAACGTCACATTTGTGAACGATGTCAACAACATCTTGGGCCATTTTGTGTCACAACCCTTGGTAGAGCGTTTAGCCATGCTGTGATATTATGTGAGCTGGAGTGCATGCGCCTTGATGTGTGTGATTATACTCATATTGTGTGTGAAGTATTAGCAGTTGTTCGATGTATGCTGTGTACTCCTGACCTGCTGGCAGAGCCCAGAGCTCCATGGCAATAGCTGACTGCTCTCTATATATTGGGAAGCCTTTGTGACGATGGAGCGGGCTTGAATGACGAGGACCTTGGAGCGTGTGGAGCAGTCGTCCTTCATGAGCTTCAGAGGTTGTCATGGAGCACAGAAAAGGGCTGCCTGCTACCACAGGATCTGGTGTGTGCTCATCAGGCCAGCACTGAGCCTAATGAAATAAGGTAAGGCTCCTGGTTTGTCTGTGAATCCTGCGCCAGAAACTGACATCAGCCTGTGCATGTTTTTTATATTATGGATTCATATGTTGCAAAAACAAAACAAAACCACAGGCTGGCTTATTTGTGTGCAGTTGCAGTTTTTGTTTAGGGTTATATTTTCATTTACTTTTGAATTGTGATGATGTAAAAATGATGCTTATATACATGTTAGGTAAGCGTATGCATTGTTGCTGTTTATATATAGATCTATGATAAAATGTTGGTGATATTTTGGGTGTTGCGTGATTATCTACTTGTACCACCTCACAGTGGAGTCGTTCAGAGCACAAATATCAGTGCTGTAAAAGCTGCAGAGTTCAATAGATATTTGTCTTCTTTTCTTCAGGAAAGTAAACCACCTTACAGTACGCATGGATGGCTGTGTGTGCATTTGATTTTATGTTACTATTATTATTATTTTTTTCCTTCACTAGACTGTGGGGAGGGTCATGCACTTACAGCAGTCAGAGAGATTTCATGCTACTATTTGATACAGTCTCCCTTGTCCACAAATGTAAAAGGTCATCTTTGGTGTCACCTCACACAGTAACACTGCGTGGGTGAATGTCATGAGTAAATTAAAATGCCCTATCTGCGACTTCCAGTCCTTTGGATAATGAGTAGTTATACTCTGAGCTAAATCCATGCTCTGCTTCACTACTCTATTGATTTCACTGAGACCTTTCCTGCTATATAGTCAATTCAAAGGAGCACATCTAACAGTGTCCCCCCTCTTTCCTCTGGAGATCCCTCCTGGCTGACCTCGACCTTTTTATTCAGTTTTTCAACCTGAATCAATTTTGCTGTCTGTGTCTATTCAGTGTTAACTGGAATTCATTAATAATCTATCACCTCTGAGTTGTTTTAGGATAACCCTTTCTAAAAAGGCTGCTTAAAGGAAGAGCTCTGAGAAATGCTTTATACTGGAGGTGTTCCAAACTTTTCAGCTTCTTCACTTTTCTTGATTATCTAATTATCTTTTACTTTGTGCGCGTATAATTATGATTTATGTTCGTATTTCCTGCTGTGTGCTCAATAACAAAGCCGCTATTTCTCTCCGTCTAATCCCACCCCCATCCTCACCGCAGCACCAGCCTCCCTCCTAATGCTGCTCGGCTGTGGGATCGCTGGTTCAAGCACGCCCTTGTGCTCAAGGAGCGCCGCGTCCTCAGCACTGAGCGCTTGGTCCAACTGTTCACGCCGCTGCTGCTCAGCCGTCATGCCACCTACAGCCACCAGGTAGCGTCGAAGGCACATCCACTCCAGCGACATGCACAAAAACAAACAGGAGGTCACACACTTGCATCCCGAAAGCGCACTGATATCTGCACAGAAATATGGCCCCCTTTTTTCCCTCTTCTTTCCAAATGAGCGAGTGTTTTTGTTTCTCCGCTTGTTCCTTTGCGTGTTTTTTTTGAAGAGGAGTGCAGTTACTGCTAAATGCCCTCTTTGTGTCTCGTGCTGGAAACTAAGCCCTGGCCTCCTGCTCATCAGATTGCTCCACACATTGACCTAGACAGAAGGGAAACCCTGACCCATGTCGTAATCGCAAATTACAGCCTCAGCTTGGCTTCTTTCATCTCATGTGGTGTATTCATCTGAGAAACACTTGCTTTTAATTTAGTATTAGCCAAAAGTATAGCCGTCAGTTGGGTCTGATTGAACGAGGGAGCCATTTGGACCTTCTACTCAATGGGATTATTTTAAATTTCCCACTCATTGACCTTGTGGATCATGCTCAATTAAACAAAGAAAGAAATGACAAAGAATATTCCCACTCAGAGCTCAACGATGATGTCAAGAGACATGTCAGCAAACCCACTATCTGGCTGCCAGAGTGATTATCTACACATGCAGGTTTTTGTCTTATTAATTTTTGTGGATTCATGTTATGTGGGTTCTTGTGGCTGTAGTATTGCTGACGCAGTGAGAGAAGCAAAGAGGGAGACTGTGCAGCCTCTTAAAAGTATGCACTGACAAAAGGAAGAGGGGTGCTGCCATCGAAATCATTGTATCCAAGCACACGAGGAAAAGCCTGAGTGGAAATCTTTCTTTCTCTTCAGCGTCCTCACTCCATCTCCATCTATTTCTCCGTCTCGTCCTCCCATTTCTCCGTCTCTCTCCTCTCTGTCCTCTCACACAACAGCTTACTCTCCACACACACAAGAGAAAACAGAAATTTCCATTCACATCTTGCCACACAGCCTGGCTACTCTGACAAATGGGAGCATGCAGCTCGCATGCACACACTCAAAGAGGCCCTTTGAATATTCAAGTGCTAACAGTTGCATTCATTGATATTTAAAATGCAGTGGGTCTGCGAGAGCCCTCAACCCACGGTACATTTGACTAAATCTAAAAAAAGGAACAAAGAGGGATATCGGGGACAAGGATCAAGACAGTTTTTATTGTGCAGCAGCATCAAATACCAAGTGGCAAACTCAGATTGTCCTGTGTTTGCGTCTCTTCTGCTCTCTGCAAATGAAAGCGTGAACATTGTCAGTCATAACTGTGACCCACTGATAACAACTTACAATGCACTTAAAGTTTGTCACTGTCAAAATCCTCCTGATCATCTCCTCCATATTAGCGCTCATTAAAAGTTGCAAATGGCCATCTGAGGCTGAGAGGCAGTCTTTGATCACAAAAGAGAAATGGTGATGGCAGGATTTGATACGGGGGAGGGAAGAAGGAGAGAAAGGAAATCGGCGTGTGGCATCTCGCTGCTCCCCATCTCCTGGAACAGCTCCTCTTAATTGTGTATCCTCATCTCCACAGAGATAAAAATGAGCAGAGTGGGAGGAAGAGAGTAGTTTGTCTCAATCCTCTCAGCCAAGAGGGAAGATATCTGGGACGTGTTGCACATTAACACCGGGGTGATTGCATTCTTTAGGCAGTTCTCTAATCTCATGGATGAAAAGAGAGAGTGAGAGGAAAAAAGTGTGATTGAGAGGGAGAGCGGGAGCGAAAGTGTGCGAAATCATCTTTTTTGAGTTAAACGAGTGAGACAATTTCAAGTTATTTTCTCTTGGCGTTTGAACACGCATTACAGCTGCACCTCTGTGCGAGCAGCCATGGCCAAAGTAAATGACTTGCCTAATCGGCGAGAGTTCAATTTGACACTTCCTTCACAAAATGAGAACAATTAAGAGTGTGGTTTTAATTTGTGCTGCTCGCAGGCCAAAGTGCTGCTGAGGACACTTCTGTCCCGGTCCAGTGAGGAGTGCCCCTCAGCAGAGGACAAGAGTGACTTATCTTCTTTATGTGGTCCTCCTTCTCTGCTGGCTGATGGGGATGCGAAGCCTGCCAGGCCCGTATGGAAGCAACGGATCCAAGGTCACTGAAGATGATTGGTATAATATCACCAGGCATGATCAATTCTAATTATGAAAATGATGCTAATGAAACGTTAATATGGGTTTGGGTTCTAACAAAACATCCAGCATGGATCTTTGTGATTCCACGCTGTGATAAGTCATTGTGTCACATGTAACAAGACCATTAATTGGAAGAAATATGGACTTTTTTTTTCTGGAGACCAACTCTGCAGAGTACTAAAACTTCCCTTTCATGAAAGAAATCAATTTCACCATAGAGCTTTTTTTTTTTTTTTTTAATATATAAATCCCTCACAGCGCAGTTTTCATACAGCCATCCTTTCAGAGCTAAAGAAAGACCCCCCCATTCCCATTTCTATCCCTAGACTCCCTTCTTCCCTGCCATTGCTTCTCACTATGCGCTTTCCTTTCTTACAGAACTACAAAGTGCTGAAGAGGACAGCCAGGACGAAAGCCCTGTGGAAAGTGGTCCTATTAGAGGTAAAAAGGCATTGCCGGTGCCCCAGCATTCACACTGTCCTTATGTTGTGGTTTGTTTTCTTCCCACTGCAGTGAATAATGGGCTCTTTTACACAATGGCTGAGGCAGGATGATCAAGGTGAATCCAGGGTCAAAGTCCCACCTGAAGAGCTGTGCTAGTTCTCTCTAATTATCTCCGAGAAAACACTAGCTGTGTTTTCAGCTCGGTCTGAGGCATTCTAGCAAAATTGATAATTCACTGCCCCAGCATAATGCGGCCGCTTTAATTGTCAGGGCGCCAGGGTGGGAAGCGCAAAAGATCTGTCATCGGTTCTCATTATCTTCTAAACAATGCTCCGGCAAGGCTGGACTTAAAATACTAGATGTGACGGCATCCTGGAAGCAGTTGGTGTGCCCATCCCTCAGCTGCACCTCTGAAATGTAAAGCAATCCTATACTACCCTTGGCTATCAGATTTCCTACTGGGTTTTTCATGTGTCCGCATCCCTAAGGTGCACAGCCAGCAAAATGAGTCCAGTTTCCAATCGCTACACTTAATCAAAAGAGACATAACAGCTAAAAAAAAAAAAAAAAAAACTTGACTAAAGATTTTGCAAGGGAAGGATTTTGCTGTGCTGAGCAACATCAATGTCACAATCAAAAACGGTGACCTTGGAACTGATAGTAATTGCCAAAACATGCACGCCTGTAGACCTGCTGGGGTTTTTGAGACTACGTGTAAAAGCAGTGGCTGTATGAAGTGGAGATTGGAATGCACTGTAAACATGGTATGGCTTTCAACAATGATTAAAACCTATGTTTTTATTGTGAATCCCAGCTGAAACTGTTAGGACTTGGTCACAGAAGATCACAATTTTGCTTTGCCTTTCACATTCTTTCTTTGAATGTGTACTTTTTGTAACATCAGTGAGATAACAGCCCATTTATTATGTACTTCTGTTCTGTTGATTTTTGCCAGCTCAGTCTCTCTCCTCCACTCAAATATGATACCGTTTTTAGTGTCACGGAAAGTAATTACAAGTGTTTCTTTTATTTTTTTAAACACAAAATCAATCATTCCCTTCCTGGTAGGGGATGCTGAGATAATGTGAGATGCTGATTGCTGTCTCATGGAAACTGTTGCTGCATACTGTAGGCTTGAATCAACAGTTTAGCTGAATGAGCAGAGTGTTTCTCACCCACTCTGTTAAGTGATGAAACCAAAAACACAAAAAAAACGGGGCCACTGAAGCGTGTTGTCTCATCAAACACAGAAACCTGTGAAAGTTGGAAACCTGGGTTATAAGCAAATATTTGACCGTGACTTTGTGTGTGTGTGTTTGTGCCTGTGTGCGTCCACGTGTGTCCCTAAATAGAGACAAAAGCATATCAGTTACTTAAACAATCAGCCATGATGGAAAGGCGGCAGAGTTCTGAAGAGGAGGAGGAGGATAGCCTCTCAGGTAAGGGATGTGGTCCACTCTTCCAGTCAAGTAGGGAACAACTGGAGCCTAATCATTGGTTACCAAGGAAATACGTGGACATGAGAAGCAACAGTTCTCTTCTATGCTCACATTTCTGCTCAGTGAAGTTTCAACAAATCCCATTTTAACTCCACAAAACATATCATAGATTTTAGTTATCACATGATTTGTGATATGCGCCATATGGTGGATGCAAGAACTTCCAAATGGATTGTTAAAAAACATACTTTGAATACGAATTCACTGTACTCATAGCATAGCACTGCTATTAGCCTTACATGTTTCTATATAAGTATACAAGGTAAATTAGCTTGTGATGAGATCAATCAAGAAATCAAATGGTTTCATCCAGCCCTGTTTGCTCTTTTAAGGAATAAATCATGGCCATGAAGAGGACCTGCGGAGGGCCAAAAGCTCCTCACATCAAGACCCTTACCCTCGGTAAGAACATTGTTATTATTCAACGGGCCACACGAAATGGGCCACCAGACACCAAAGTGGTTGATGTACATTTGCATGGCTGCTCTCATAATTCCCTGTTCATTTCCATAAGATCAAGGGGGTGCCACCCATTAACTCGCTTACAAAGACAAAAGGTCCCTAAAGCCCCCTCTTACTCACCGTTTGCTGGGTTCAACCAGGTTTTAGAATTCAAAAGCAGATCGGCTACCACAAAAATAAATTGGAGCCCTAAACTGTCTTCAGGCTTGTTGTCGAAATGCAAACATATCACGTCAAGAAGAGAATCGGGGACAACGCTTTTGGAAGAAGCCGGCTCGAGTGTTGACAAGGACAAATGTCCTTTCATTTTTCACCCTTGAAACATTTTTAGGCTGGTCAAATCAGAGCTTTAAGTGGTTAAGAAAAGAACATCTAATGATAAATAGCTCAGTGGAAACTAACCACGCCACGGTTACATTTGAATATCAACACGACTTCATCAAATCTGCAATTGCATGTCAGGTCCTCAGAGCACCTCTTCACTGCAAACCATTTGGGCTCTAGTAATGGCTGGGTAAACGTTATGAGGAATAATCTTCTCTGATTTCATGTGATTACTGGGCACCATGCTGACACAAGGGCTGAAGTCTGCATCTCCCTGGCCTGGCAAGCAGGCGCTCCCAGTCTGCCTATTAGCCCAGGGAAGGGTCTAATGGCCTGGCTCTATTGTGGTCCTCATAGCTGCTGATGTCTGCCACTACCAGCCCGGGTGACCAACCTCTTTAATAAACATGAGCCAATTTTGGGCCCAGACCCTCTCAGATGGTGCCCATCTCCCTGTCATTAATGTGCATGGGAAGTCCGCAATATCTGTGATTAAACAAAATTTGCAGAACAGAAATTAGACTGCAAAACAAAATGCCACGAGGAGTTATGAGACACAAGTTGTGTACACAAGAGAAATTGGAAAAACGGGTAGTTATGCATGGCCAACACTTTATTCCAACTGGAGTGTGGAAGGAAGCACCAAGCACGTCTTTGGTCATACTCGGAGTGGCTGTGCGCCCTGAATAGACATTTACTGATAAAAGAACTTTAATTGTAAAGCAGTGATATTGGACTCCTCTATGTAAGGATCCAGGTCAGAGATCAGAGTCTGAGTTAAAACAGCTCGTGCACAGATGATGCTGTAATTAGTCCATATTAAGTAATGTAAAGTAAAATGATATTACATCATAACATTTGCCCTGCTCAGTTCAGTTTTATTTATGTCCACTTACAACATATATTTTTAAGAACCCTTTCAGGCAGTTTTGAACAATATCTCTCTTATTATTAGACTGATAAGTTTTATGTTGTCTTCTCTAGTTCTTAAAAATAGATAAATCCCTGATGCTTAAACACAGTGGGGGAGGGAGGCAATACAATGCAGAGGATGCTGGAGGAGATGGCTGGTTGGATATGGAGAGGGTTTAGTCACAAATAAACTTAGTGAAGTAAATGACAGCTGTTGGGACAGTTGGATTTCCTTTGGATCACAAATACAATTTTTGTTTCATTTTAATGTTCATCTTGACCCAACACCCATCTCTTTGTTTGGAAGGATTGTGTTTTTGCTTTTTGTTGTACATTTCCAGAACAGGTTTCATCCTAAATGTAATTTAAAGCAGTATTTTGAAGGACTTTATTGTAACTTGTTTTTACCTGCTGCCGCTCTGATACAGCAATTGCTCCATTTCTCCCTCAACGCTTAGATGTAAGCATTCCACTTACAACAGTCACTTCTTGCTCTTTATTGCTTCCACAAGTGGTCTGGAAGCCCTGTGCTTAAGCAGAGGCGTAACATTGCCCCATTTTCCTCCTTCTTTCTCTTTGCGTCTCGCTCTCTCTCTCTTACCCTTTTTCTATCTGTTTGCCCCTCTTCCTCGCCGTCTTCCTGTGTTTTCCTCTCCCCTGTCTGTGTTAATTATTTGCTTTATTTTGTCAGCGAGCTGATGAGTGACTTCAAAAGGAGGATGGTGCTGGACTCGAAATAAAAAAATGGCTTCCTCTCTGTTGTCTTAGACAATAATTATGATTTGCCAGTTAAGCCTAGACTACAGCAGAGGGATTGTAGTTTAAAGCAGAGGCTTTGGTGCAAAAAATGCATTTATAGCCCTTTGTGAGGCTTCTCATTATGTGTGGGCCTGATTCATTAAGTAATTGGTTTGCAGTTGTTTACATGAGTATTAAGGCCTTCTATTCAGGGCCTTTGAGAGATACATTGTGCAAATGTTGCATGTTATGAATGCAGAATGAGAGGCGGGGGGCCAGTGCTATTGGCCAAACACTGCACTCAGCTGAAAAGCGAGAGAAAAGCACTGGGTGCTGCTTTGCATAGCAATGACTGGGGTCTTAATAAGCTTTACAGATTAAATACATGCAGTCTATACAAGATGCAAAGAGATACTCTTAACACATTTATATGTGCTCATTTCACTATTATGAAGTTGGAGAGAATTGGGCTCTTTCATATTCTTTTGCTTTCCAGTGTCTCTCTTTTCCTCGCTCTCTCCCACACAGTGTTTTTCAGTTAGATACTTTTATGGAATGTTCTGTTTATTGTATTATAACTCGCGGGGAAGCGACTGATCTGCAACATTTATGAAGGATTTGTCCATTAGAAATCTTTTGCTGTCTTTGTGAGTAGCAAAGTAAAATCACTTTGTGGTTGAGTGGGGATGAAAGGAATAATGCACGAAGGAGTGAGTCTTAATAAGCAGCTGCACTCCATGTAAAGACCACTTGTTCCCCTTTGTATGCGAGTGCATGCCACTGCTTCCTCTCGTGCAAAGAAACATTGTGCTCCTTTCTACTGTAGGCATTTCAGATGGCACTCCTTTCTTGTTTTTATTTTGGGGTTTTTAATACCTTTTTTATGCCCTCCCCGCTCCATCGCGTATCCCCATTTTTGATCCAGAGATGGGGGGGGGGGGGGGATGCTCAAGCACATGTGCACAGACACACAAAACAAAATCTGCAGCCATCAGACGGGGTGATGATTGTTGTGCCTAGTGCCTGCTTGACAAAAACCTTGACACAACAATTAGTGGTTTACAGCTTTGCTTTGGACAACAGGATGTGCTCAAGCATTCGACCTCAGATCATTCAGTGTGTCAAAATCAGAAGCTGTGTGTGTGTCTTTCCTGCACACACACACACATATGTGGAGGCTATGTGAACATGTCACAATTCACTGGGAGGAGAGATGGAGGGGTGAGAGGGACCAGAGCTGAGAAGGGGGGAGGACACGTAAAAGAGAAAGCAGGACATAGAGGGGGAGAGAGAGACGGTAACGGACAAAGAAGTATTAATAGGTGGAAAATCGCAAATCCAGAATCCAAAAACGACATAAGGAGCACAAAGACAGCAGAATAGTTGGCCGTGTGAGACCGAGCTGCCTTTTACCCATACTGCATCTGTTCTTCTAAATGTTTTTATGGTTATAACGTCAGGCAACAAAGTTGTTTTTCTGTGCGTAAACATTTGACAGTATGTTAGCTGCACCCAGCCCACCCCACCCCCACCACTCCACTACCACAAACAACCATGAATAGATAAAGGCAGCATTTAGAGACTCCAGCCAGAGGAGGTCACTGTGCTGCACTGGCTCTCTGAAACGGATGAATGCCTGATTGCTCTTTTATAAAAGAAGCCGTCTTTCAGGCATTTTCTGTTTCTGTGTTTTCACATTTTATTTGTGATCACTTTATTTAACTTTGGGATTCGTTTAGGTTGACGCAAAACTTTAAAGCCAAAGACGGCACATGTGACCCGTGTTGTTATTGTTCAAAGCAGCTTGGATTCATTTACTCAGATGTTTCTGGTGCTTTATTTTCCTGTTTTCTCTACATTATTGCAATTTTTGTGTCAGACAGCCTGCAAATTTCAGTCCACCCTCGATTAGATGAGGCGTTAAAAAAGTGTAACCTGATCTGTCCTTCATCCATCCCTCACACTGGCTGTCTCCACTAGACTGCCACCAGTCAGGACGAGAGCCCGCTGTGTTGAAATCATTGGCCCAGTGCCTCTTTCTCTGAGTTGCAGTACTTACTCATTGCCAGCAGAGAGCACTCACATGTTAGAGAGCGCCCACTCACAGTGCACTCATAGTTGCCTCTCACTGTTTGCCCCCACTGAGGGCTATATCCTGCTACCATTCAGGCCTGTTAGAGTACATCTAAACGGAGCCTAAACATTGTTTCTGCAGGGTCATAGCTGGGATGGGAGTAGGAGTTGATGGGAATGATGAGGTGATGGGTCTCCCTTTACCTTTAGACGAGCACAGCCGCGCAAAAGTGCTATTGTGCTATTAGCATTTGTGTGTGGGTGGCAGAAGCTTATAAAAAAAAAAGCCAGGGTAAATAAAAGCAGTTTTCTAGCTGCTGGCAAGGCTGTGCTAAATGCTTGGTAAGCATTATTTCCTCTTACAGTATTCATTTTCCCTAATGTAACTGGAGGACAATGCATGAAAAAAAATCTTATATATGTCCAAGGACATGGCTTTAGTCTCATGACTCTAGCATGAACGTGACCTTAAATTGTAAATTTGACACACTGTCAAGTTAAAATGTGAGATTTTGCTTTTTTTTTCTGTTCGGTCCAGATTTAACTGTTGCACATGAACACGTTTTAGTATAATAGGTCATATTTAACTTGCAACTTAACTGTGTTAAAAAAAACTGTATTAGTAGTTTTTATTTGTTTCTCAAGAAAATGAGAAATATTCCATAAAACTGGATCGAGATGGTGCTCACAGAGTCAAACGTAGGATTTTTACAAAAAATACAGCAGAGAATTATTTAAAACACAGTTGCAGAAATCCCAGGTACTCTCACATAAGTGAATCACTGTGTTAATCCACAAGAAGTGTGCCAATTTTTTTTCATTATTCAATTTCACTAATCCAGTTTCTGCATGTAAAATATGTGGTAACATGATTGTCCTTGCACAAAAGTGCTATTGTGTTATTACGGTGTGTGTGTGTGTGTGTGTGTGTGTGTGTGGGTGGCGAGCTTAAAAAAGACGGGGTAAATAAAAGCAATTTTCTAGCCATCAGCAGCAGTATTAAATCCTTGCTAAGCATAATTTCTTCCAATAGTCCTCACATTCCCTAATGTGACTGTTGGTCATAAGTGAAATACAGCTTCAATGGTTTCAAAAAGACTATTCTTTTTAGGTGCAGCTCACAAAACTACTACAGTCTATGTGAAGATGGTTTCTATCCTTATACTTGAGGAACTGATGTATTGCCATCTAACTATAATAAAGGTTTTGTTATTATAAAGTGCATACTATAGTCAACCTACTTGAGTTATTGTGCGACTGTAGCTTTTGTTCATTTCTGCGCTCCTTTAGCTCTACAGCATGAACATGGTTTTTATGCCAAGAGCTAAAGCAGTAGCTTTTTTGTATGTGTGTGGTAGAAGACTAGATACTTACTTGCTGAACTACTACCACAGGCTAATACAGCACACAACAGTAAAGCAGTAAAATGGCACGAAGAGCAAAATGTAAAGAATAGTCTTTGAAGCCTCTGCCATGGACAGATTGTGTTAATCTTAAAGAAGTGTGTCATTTCTAGCTGATGATACCAACTTCTGTTCTTACAATGTGTCATAACATGATATTAAATTTTATATTTATCAGATTTTATATTTCACACACTGTCATTACCTTTGTATTGTAATGACAGACAATGTGTTGTCCTAACGCAAAATATAAAAATGTAAAAATACACACACGCGTGTAAATTTATCATATGTTGAAAAACAAGAGTGTTTTACTTGACAAAAAAACAAAATAAACAAGAAGAGAAATTGAGAGAAATACTTATGTGTGTCAAATATATATAAAGCTCATACATTTTAAAGGTTATGTTGAACTCTAATGCAGAGTAGACAAAAAAACTGTTAAAACACGAGATAAACAACAATATGAAACCACTGCAAAGGCCATGAAAAGCGAATGAGTGCGGGGTTGAAAAAGAACATTACAATAGCTGTAATTTGCATCATTTTACACATTACATTCACCTCTGTGTGGCAGAGCTTGTAAAACACTGGCCATCTCAGTCTTACATATTCAGATCATTGCCTCAATTAAGGGAAACTCAGCAGAAGATGAACTGGCATAAATGTTTATGGAAACTGAATATTAGATTGGTGAGGTCAGATCCAGGCTGGGCTCTCTATGGTAATAGACCCGTCTTGAAATCAGTCCTGTCCCTCACTGAAGTGGAACAGCTGATAGGCCATTCCCATCCCGAGGGGAAGTTCGAGAAAAGAAAAGCCCAATTTACTCGCTGTAACAGCTATTATTGTGGCAAAGGAGAGGAAGTAATGGTATAGATTATTGCTGTATTTTTGCTGCTGCAGGGTCTGGCTGGGATCTGTTGCCTAACCGTTGTAAATGGATACACTATTTGCCGTAGTTTAATGTTTTTACTTTATTCAGTTTAGAAAGCTGAATCGTGATAACACTTGGATTTCCTCATTGTGTCCGTCATGATTTTTGTGCTGTAGTGCAAACAAAGGAAAATAAATCCTGTTCTCTCCAAATAACGCAGGTAATTCATTTTATGCACCGTACAGACAGAAGGTGTTAATGTGTTAAACACACATTAACACAAATTAATTTATCGATGCAGTTCCTCTATTAGCTTGGTCAGACAAACCAGTATATAACACAGTATCATCATTGGTTAAATACTGTTTGAGGATATATTAAAAATCAATAATAGCACTTTAGATCTAAGCCACAATAAAAAAAAAAAAAGATGAATGATCTTTATTTACATAAATGTGTATTTAGCGAGATATTTCTACACGAATAAGCACATTTTGGAAATCCACAGCTCTTACATTCAGTTCACCATCAGCTTGCAGGCAGGCTGATTATCTGCTCTCAGGTCATAGCTTTTGTTTTCTCCCCCCACTGCTTTCCTTACTGCTTCCCTGCTTTGATTTTATTGCGTTTTAAGTGCCAGAGGTTCAGTATTCTCTCTGAACAGATGCACGAGTCGTCCAAACGTCCTGTAGGAAGTCCTATCAGCATATGAATGTAAAGGTTATATGCTAGTAATTAGACTGGCTCTGCGGTATATAGCTTGTAGCACAGAGCAATCTGCTCACAGTTAGGAATGGGAGGTGCATCTTTGTTCTCTCATTCGGTCTTAAGTTTAGAAAATAGCAACTGGAACGCAGCCAGAGCAATTTGGTCCTTATACTCAATGTACAGTCACATGTGCCAAGAGGGAGTGATGAGGAGATGAGGGTGATTGAGAGGGTGACAATCAAAGAGGTCATGGGTTTGAATTGATGCAGATGGAAAAGCGGACCAGATTTTTCATCTGTTTGAAACTCTGCATCATTTTTTTTTTTTTATAAGAAAGAATCAAATATAGGAGACCCAACAAATAAGCAGTATGGATGTGTATGCTAACCTGGGCGATGAGGAGGATACATTGTGGGCTTTTGAATAGGCTCTGTGATGATGTAAATTAAAGAGGAGGCCTTTAAAAGTGGAACAGGGGGCCTTATTGCATATGCATCGAGGCAGATCAAAGCCTTTTCGGAGGTCACACATTTACATAGCGATATCACCAGAGCTATGGGAACCTGGCAACCCTGTCTTTGGACTATTTTTGAATAAAGAGGGCCTTGTGGAAGTCCTTTGGCACAATTACACAGGAGTCAAGGAAGTTCCCTTTGCCACGATGGTTCTAGCCATTAAATATCATCTTTTGGAATTAATTAGGCGTCTTCACGCAAGTCTGTTTTGGTTGTTGTACGTATGCCAGTTGGACTGATTTATTTGTCTGTGTGTTTTATTATACTCAGACAAGATTTCTTTTACCTTTGTGAGTTTACACACAAAATGCCAAACATGTGAATGAACAACCACATAGCAAAATCACAAGCGCCTACAATAGGAGTCAAGGGAGTTCTCACGAGTGCACTGTCTGAGTCGAGCCACTAAATATCACCAAAGTTAAATGGATGCTTTTTTTTTTTACAAAGATTTTATTTTATTCTATTGTACTGCTTTGGTTAGTTTGTGTGTAGTCCGTAACCTGATTACAAAGACTGATATCTGAATTGACGTATTTCACTTGCAGTATTTGGTCATGTTAAAGTTTTCTCTTCATTCTTTTCAGCAGTGAAAAAGTAAATCTCTCTCAAAGAGAGCCTGGGGTCACAACTTCACAAGGCTATTAACTATCTTTGTGTTTCTAGGAGAGAGAAGGCAAGCTCAAAGGCTAATTCTACGCTACAGTCAAAAGGTGAGTGTACACTAAATTATTTCATTTAAGTGAAAACACACTGTGTCAAAAAGAGGTTAATGGCACCAAACGGATCACCATAGAGAATCCATGTGTTTACATCTGTGAAATTATTCAAAAATTTAAGCTTCATAAAAATACCATCTATTTGATTAAATTTCTCTCTAAATGCAGCTGTACCTTTTTGAGGATGTCTGTATAAAATGTGACCATGAAGCCAAGTCAGGTACCTAAAAGATTAATTTGAAGCAAGCGCTACCAACTCAATTAATAAAAAAGCTAAAATGCTTTCATTTTAGGGGACATGCTGTGTCTTTGTCAACTTAAACAACAGCCCTGAACTTTGAGGCATTTAAGGTACTGCTCTAAATAATAAGCAGAGAGAACATTGCTGACTCTACAGTGGCAAAACGATGTTTAATGTTATGAGCTGCAATCAGAGGGTTCCCATGGACCACCAGGCCACCTTAATCAGTGCTGCTACATTTGATTTCATTGAATCGACTGTCTCCATTTGCAGTGCGAGCTGGATCTTCTCCACTGTGTTAAATCGGCAGTGCTTAACTTGATTTTCAAATTTGGGGAATTAAACAAATTGCAGGGAGGCAAATCTGGGGAGAAGAGCTGATGACTTGAGAGAATTGTGTCAGTGGAGCAAAGGAGACCTCCCTATTTTCAGTGCATTAGATGCTTGGAAACAAAGGTATCACAGTGCAGGTTTCGGTTAAATGTTCCTGAGTTGTCTCAGCGTGGGACTCTACACTGACAAACTGATCCTAGGGAATTCACAGTGCACAGCTCTAGGTCTAAAGATGCATAAGAAGATGATCATGAAGGGGAAATTGTCCTAATTTGAAATGAACTACAGTTTGGATTCTTATTGGCCAAGCTCAGAATTTTTTTTATTAATTAGTTATTGGTTGATTTTTTTTGTACATGTACAGCTGTGATCAGACCCAAAATTCTCCAAGCACAAAAGACCTACATTGAACACATACACTGATGAGCTGCAGCATTAAAACCACCTGACTATAATTACGTTCAGACCCCCTTCTGTCACCATAACACCTTTGTCCCATCGGTGCTCGGCGCGGTTTCCTCAACGCAGTTTTGGCGGAGCGCATTATTGCATTGGGAGAGGCTGCTGCTGTCGGGGAGCCATGTTCAGTCTGTAAAGTTTTAAGTATAAAAACATCGACGTGAATGTCAGCAATGAAGCTTTCCCAGAAGACCAATGGGTTGTAAAGACACGCTCACCTGGCAGCGGTTTTAACGTTATGGCTAATTGGTATATAAACTGTGTAAAAGGAAGAATGTTAAGATTCTAAGTATTCCAGTAAGCTCACCTTGACAAAGTGAGTATAGAAATAAAATACTTATTCTCAAGATGTCGACAGTAACGGTCCATTTGAAGCTTGGAGTGAGCATTCTGCCACAATAATGTAATCCTGTGTTTTGTTCTTTGTACCTCTGTATAGATTTCTGGGGTCAATCGGATGACAGCAACTCTGAGATTGAAGCAGCCTTGCGTCCTCAACCTTTCAACAGCGATGGCATTCATGACTTCTATGAGTGATATTTCCACTGAGATATTTTTTTAATGTACTATATTATATCACTGCAAAATCTGCGGCAGATTGACTCGTGGTAGTTCACCCGCTGACCATTATTTTAGTGGTCTGCATTGTAAATCGTATGCACACTGTATCATAAAAACAAATAATAAAGTTGACAGCTCTCACGCTGGGTAAAGTATGTGAAGAGTTGTCCAACACACTGATGTTAACCCTGCTTCAGTCTCTTTATCTGAACAACTCTCCCAGCTCATAATAACAGCTCGAAATAGATTAAACTGATCTTTTAAAGCGATTTGTTTGCACTAGGCTGAAAATCATGCATTTTGAATGCCGCAAGCATCTCCGAGTGCTCTACCTCCAGCATGCTCGAGTGTAGTGATGTGAGTCACCTGTGAAATGACAAAGCACAATGGCCACTCTGCACGCTTCTGCGCGACCTGTGAACCCGCTGAAGAGGCCCATCTCCCAGGGCACAAAGTGTTGCAGCACTAACAAACTCTGAATATTTTCAGGCTCTAATAAACGCTCTGCACATATTTTCACAGGCGCTTCTTTAATAATTCTCCTTAAGCCTCAGAAGTGCAAAGACGTGTTTACATTTCGCTGTAAATAAGCCACAAGTAGCAGAATTTATGCCGAAAGCACACAATGGAGCTACAATTTATGATTTTCCAGCATATTGCATGTCTGTATCTATTAATATCTCAAAGCTACTGCGTGGGAGGCTACATTCCAAGGTTTACATTTATAGTTCATTATGTCTGTGGTGTAAATTTCCAAAACCACCATTCTGGGTTGGTGGTAAAAGCCCCTGGCATTCAGTGTCAGCAGGATTCCATTAGTCAGCTTTAGGTGACTTTACATGCCTGAACCTTTTAAAGTAGGACTCCACATTCATTACCAATAATGGCTTCAGACAGCCCTGACCCACCACAGGAAAGGGACTGGCAGAATAATTTGGAGTTGGCTAAAAAGGCTCCCCAACATAATATCCATGTTAAGGAGCATGTCAACAGATACTTGTGTGCGACAGATAGCTCACGGTGAAAGTGGAGTTATATTGTACTAATGTGTACTAACACAGAAACATTATTTTTTTAAATATATAAAGAACTTCTGCGAGTGCGTGACACGGAGGCGATGGTGATAATATTCAGCTCGTTCTTTCTAAAGCGCCTGCGTTTTCACAGCGGTATGGGAGGAAGGGCAATGTTGCACTTAAGATTTTTTCACACCCGATCACATTCAGGCATTAGATGGAGCTGCAGTGGTTTTATGTTTTGTGTTGGTCCAGATGGAGATTATTGCAATGATGCATGAAGATGGAAAATGTCTGTCTTAGTTACTTAAATTATTTTGAGTAAGTCTTTTGTGGGGGAATCCCTTTGCTTACAGGCTGAATGTGAACAAAAATGCAGATGCTTGCTTTTATTTGAGATGTGATTGGTCAATAATACTATCATTTGGGAATTGAAGGGCAAGAAATTCCAAAGTGCCGTAGCAATGATCCAGTAATTATAGTTTCAGGGTAATTGTACTGTAGTCAGTGTTGTGGGGCAGTAGAGACAACGCTAAAACAATAACATATATCTTCTAATCATCACTTATTTTCAGTACGAGTTTAATGACTCGCCATTGATAACATGGGTTGTCATGGAGAAGGAGGGATTACGCCATTTGGCCCCATCAAATTTAACAGCCATCCACCATTTTGGCTAAACAAACCCAGTAAAAATAGCCGGCGGACAGTGGGAGAAAGGCGTACTTTTAGCATTCCTAAAATTCCTGTGATGAAAACTATGAATAGATACATAAATACACATTTTTCACCTTGAGTGATTCAGTTGCTAAACTCGAGCCCCGCACAGTGCACAAGGTTCAAAGTGCAATGGTACATGGATACTGAGAGCGTTCATGTAAAATATCTGCCTCTTCGGCAGCTTCTTTGGTATGTGTGTTAAAGAGACAAAAGGCTTTGCTTTTGATTACACAGGCTTCAGCTCTTTCAAAGAGATCCGGCAC
>NW_005187489.1:1324879-1326823 GCF_000239375.1 Pundamilia nyererei
GTTTTCACAATATGAAACATATCTCCAGCCCTGCCTCAAAGCACACTGTGCGCTGTCGATCTTACGTGCTGCACAATAATGTTTAATATTTAGTATTTACTGTTATATTCCCATATATCATTGTGATGTTGTTTATGGTATTGCTCTCGTTTTCTTCTGCTTGTTTTCTTTCTCAACAGGTGATCCAGGTGATTGATATATGTATTTTTTGTCTGCTTATTTAGTTGGTTTTTGGGGGTTTTTTTTGCCCTTTATCCCCGTCCCTCTTCTCCACTGTTTTTCCCCCCTCTTCCTTTCTCCCTTTTCTTTTCCTCATTCAAGTCTGTCCCATATCTAGCAAGTGAAATAAATAAATAAAATAAACAATAAAAGATGAATCAAATAGACCATTATGGCAAGGCTGGGATGGTCAATTTGGTAAAGTAAATCCGTTGGGCATCTTTCCTCGCCTTTAGACAATAATTCTGATGGCAAAAGAGCCAAACGGGACAGGAAAAAAAAAAAAAATCATCTTCCTTTGAGGTCCCTGAATCCATACAATCCTTAAAATAGTGTCATATTTTAAGAACAAATACAATAATGATGTTTTGTAATTGCATGTTAAACGCAGTATTGATGGTTATTTATATATATGACATTTTAAAAACAGTCCTGAGAGGCGTTCTTGCTCTCTCATGGCTGCGTTCGGTTTTGTTTTCATAGTATGATTGTGAGACGTGGATTCTTGTGCGAGTTGACATGACTGACATTGGAATTGATGAAAAACTATATGGGTGGGATGGGACTCTTCAGTTCCTTGTGTGTTTCTATAAAATGAGGAACTCAAGGTTTTGTCTCTTTATCAAATGTGAAGTTATCAAATGTAGACTCAGCTGTCCTTGATCACAGTAATAGCATGGCAGCTAAAGTATAAGCAATCAAACTACTCCCACTGGTTCAATGTGAAACCAAAGGGCAGAGAGACTGCTTGACTGCGAGCACATTTCCTTTCAGATGGAAATAAAAAAGCACAATTGTCAAAGCAAGGAACCCTAAACAGAACATCTGTGTGAAGCAATGTCAGACTTATGGAACGCTTCAATTTTCTCTTTCCTTGAGTTTTTTTCATTGTGGAAAAGGTCCACGGCTGCATAGGCTAAAGACGAGAGCTCTTTTTCCCCCAATAATGGCTTGAAAAGTGAAACAGTAATTTGTAGTAATGCAAAAGATCAGTAGTAGCTCATTTCCAAAGAAATACTTCTTACCGTTTGTAATGCGGATTAACAAAATAAGCAAGCGCAACAATAACATGCACAACAACGTCTATTTGTAACGTGTGGACACGTTATATTTTTATATAGAGTACTGTGACTCACCTTTACGCATCCCCATAGCTCCATCCCTGTAGCTACCATATACAACAAAGGTTAAAGTGTGACACCTGGGGACAGCAACACTGCAGTACCGATCGAACACGAGGACCACGCATCTCAAGCCAGCTACACAACAGCAGTTGGTAAAAAGGGGAACGAGAGCGGTGCCAGTATATTCGTCTTTATCAGAAATCAAACTAACCTAGTGCACAAAGAGAAAAAACGGAGACACCATCATGTAATTGCACTTCAACACACAACCTACAGTACCTCATGGCTGCATATGGTCATTGTCCACCATTCTAAGAGAAATTGTCTCGTGCGCTAGATCTCCATGTTCAATTGTTGAACAGCGTTGGAAAAAGGCTCTTGAGTGTACAGCTTCCATTCTGTCCTACCCTACTTTTATTTTTATCAGTGAATAATCATTTAAAGCAAGGTCATTTTGATCTTCTGCCTCAATAGGCCTCAATTAAATATTCATTCATTCTGATGTGGCCTCTTCGGCAGCTTCTTTGGTATGTGTGTTAAAGAGACAAAAGGCTTTGCTTTTGATTACACAGGCTTCAGCTCTTTCAAAGAGATCCGGCAC
>NW_005187489.1:1327992-1379971 GCF_000239375.1 Pundamilia nyererei
GCATGAAGTTGGTTCTCCCTCTTTCAACAAATGCGAGTGCTCCGATAAGTCTTATTATACGTTTTCACAATATGAAACATATCTCCAGCCCTGCCATTACATTTATCACTTGATTCAGCAAGTATCTGAGAGCGCAGTGGGTGAACAATAGGTCCAAGAATGATTTGCACATGAATGATGTCTGTGAATGAGAGTGGGTTACAGAGGAAGGCTGTCTCTCCATAGTCAGGGCAGGAAGGTTTGCTCCCCTCTGCCCCCACTCCAAAGGCCAGGTGAGATTCTCTGACACAAAGGGCCAAGTGAAAATCTGCTCAGCTTGGACGCCTAAAACCCTTATTATGATGATGCTTTAGGGAGGATTTCAGTGGGCATATATAAAAGCGCAGAGTTTCTCCCATCTACAGCTGGATACCGTCTTTATGGAAGGATGTTACATGTCCATGGGACTTTGATCTTTCATTACAAGAATTTTTTATTTTTTTCACTACAGCATCATAGAATACATATCACGGTCTGCTTTCCTGGGCGTGTCAAAAAAAAAAAAACAGAGGTCCCTTGCACTAAGACTGTTGACAATCTGCAAGCACAACATGTTGGCTTCCTCATGCGAAAAATTATCATTTGTTGTTGGAAATAACAAAGACATTATATTTGTGAGTTTGGAGTTAAATATGATCGTCAGCATCCAAGGTTTCATGTAACAGGATGTAATAAAAGCCATCTGACACCTATCAGGGTTAGAACTTCATATGAACAGCAACACGTGACCTTTTACACTATGCAATTATTTATTTAACTAAAATTCAAAATGCAGAAGCCGTGTGTGTAAAGGTAAGTGCTAGAGCAGGGCGATATGGCCAAAAATATTTATCACGATATATATTTGAAAATTTGCGATAACGATATAACCGACGATATAATTGATGTGAAACAATATACAACTCCACAACATTACTAGTGCAAAAAGACAACCTTCCATTTATTTTCACTTAAACAAGAAGCTGGTTTTTATGTACATTAAAGCTTTATAAAAATTTAACAGTGCAAATGCAAATTCCTTGCTGAAAGTTTAACCAAAAGGCATTTCCAGTAGAAATGGGCTGACACATCCTGAGCATAACCATGTATAATATCCACTGAAGTTAAAAAGAGGTGCTTTGCAACATTAAACTGCAGTGTGCAGTACGCATTTTTTGGACCATAAGGTGCACGGGATTATAAGGCACATTAAGCGAAACAAAGCAGTCAGATAAATCAAACTTTATTAAACTCATTCTTCTTGCTTCCTCCACTTCTGTACCATTGATTCATTAATGTTGAATTCTCTGGCAGCTGCTCTATTCCCATGTTGTTGCAGTATATTAATGACTGACCTCATATTGTGGATTGATTATCTCAGTTGTTCTCCTGACTGAAGTTTGGTCCGTTTACAGCATCCTGCCATGCGATTGCATTTGTCTCTAACCATGAGGAACCTTCACGTTAACTTTTATAAGTGGAAAAGTGTTAGTGTTCGTCCTCCAGCTTCACTGTTTATGTTATGCTAACATAGCTGTGTCGCTAGCGATCACGTAGCACATCATTATATACCAGCTAGCCCAACTTCAGTAACCCTACAAACGTCACTGCTGTTTAGTTTCCTGTCTTCATTTATGTTGGAAGTGATAGCAGAGCTGTACGTTTGAATTTTTCCAGAAATCTCTCAGTCAGAACATGCTATATCATGCTTAGGTAACTAGCGAAACTAGCGAGCTAACTTCCTGCTAACTTCTAACTCCGTTAAATGTAATACATTTTGGTCAAAGGAGCTTGCAAAGAAAAGCGTCTGGACTTCTTTAAGTTGCTTGAAGACGTTTCACCTCTCATCCGAGAAGCTTCTTCAGTTCTAAGGTCAAATGGTGGAGAGTCCCAGATATAAACCTAGTGGGAGTTTCCCCCCACAGAGGGACAAAAGGACCCCCTGATGATCCTCTAATCGCCTGAGCCAAGGTGTGAAACTGGGTGTGGGTCCCCATCAATGTAGAGAGACTGTGTCTCTACATTGGAGAGACCAAACAGCCACTTCACAAGCGCATGGCACAACACAGAAGAGCCACCTCCACAGGACAAGACTCAGCAGTCCATCTGCATCTTAAGGATAAAGGACACTCTTTCGAGGATGCCAACGTTCACATTTTGGACAGAGAGGACAGATGGTTTGAAATAGGGCTGCTCGATTATGGCAAAAATGATAATCACGATTATTTTCACGTTTTACTCATATTCTATTGCGATATTTCATTTTCCTATCGTTGCCTAACATTATACCGGTATTACTGTGAACGGTATAATATGGCCCAGCCCTAGTAAGTGCACTGCATGATTCTGTAGCTTGCTGTAGCATCTTTAGCAGCAGGGGGAAGGGATTTATTTTTCCACGAGTATCAGTGTTTCACATCTTTGTGAAGGAGCTTCTGAGCACTCTTTAAAATGTTGCTTCTGTTCATTAAGGCCTGAGGCATTCATTTATGCACAGCTCTCTTAAAGCCCCACCACAGCTTCTCAGTCAGGTCTGGACTCTGACTGGGGAGATTTGCTGCCGTGCTTGAGGTCATTGTCCTGCTGCATTTCACAATTTGGTCTAAGGTTTACTTGTCGGACCGATTTTCTCACATCTGACTCTCAGATACATTAGTGTGCACAGGAGTTTGTGGTTGATTCAGTGACTGCAAGGTGCCCAAATCCTGTAGTGGTGGTGTCCTGTGCTTTTACCAATAAACTGTATTAAAGTTAATGAAATGCAACCTCCCACTATTAAGGTCATGGCTGTTCTCTGAACGTTTTTATGATATCATCACTGATGACAAAAATCCACAAATAATTTATTATTTTATTTCACATTTTGAACCTTTTATGTTATCTTTGTGGCATTTTCAAATAAGTCTAGGTGACTTTCTAAAATCAAAGTGTCTACTTGTACAATAATGTGCAAGTTTTAGGTAACTGCTCTTTTATTTCAGTCAATAACCATCAGTTTCATAATATTTGACTGCAGTATTGCTGCAGAAATCCACTAAACATCCAAACAATTCTGTTTCCATCTGTTTCGTGTAACCACATAATCCTGCAGTCGATGTGTTTATCACTGAACATCTAAGGAGTCTTAACAGGAAAGATACTGCTGATTGTACAATGGCTTTTCTACCACTGCCTGAACACTAGCAAATTACTACTGCAGGAGAGTAATGTCGAGTTCTTTCTCAATTCAATTTCATTTTATTTATATAGCAGTAACTAGGGCTGTTCGATATAAAAACGTCTATCGTTTCATTTTACGCTATCGTTTGTTTCGTGGTGTCGCAAAATAAACTGTTTACGGCAATATTTTTCATTATTTTGATGGTCACTGTAGTGGCTATATTAATTTCTTCTTTCTCTCTTTCTCTTATATTTAAAATAACCACACTATAGATGGACAAGCGCCTGTTTTTATGCGTTGTCGTTAGCAACAACGACGGTAACACCACCGCGTGTCCGTTTGTTTATGTTCCACATAAACCTTTCACAATAAAGCTCAAGATCCTGTTGAGACTTTTCAAAATAAACTGAATCACGTGAAAGAGCAGATTATTTACAGATGAGAAGTAAAAAAAGAGCCGTCAGCTGCTAAAAAATAAACCTTAGACTCAAACGTTAGAACACGCTTTTCCCCACAGCACGCCATGTAATAAATACTCACAAAGAAAACGGCGGCCGTTACAACTTATGTCTAAAAATGTATCGTTTCATGCATCAGTTAAAACACTCGACTCCAGCTACATGACGCGCAGCTGGAAACACTTCTCGCAAGTCGAGCTGCCCAAGATTCACTGAATTTACAGGAAATGTTACATTTTTGTGATTTATATCGTTATCGGGACGATAGAATTCTTATATCGGGATATGAGATTTTGGTCATATCGCACAGCCCTAGCAGTAACTCGAGGCACTTTATTGTAAGGTAGAGACAGTTCAATAACACCAAACCTGATGACCTCCTGTGAGCAAGCAATTGGTGACAGTGAGAAGGAAAAACTCCCTTTTGTCAGGAAGAAACGTCTGGCAGAACAGGCTCAGGGAGGGGCGGGGCCATCTGCCGTGACAGGGTGCAGGGCACAACTGAACGCTCCAAATGCTGATGAATCCCACTCTGATGTTTATAGCAGTGTAATAGGAAAACTATTACTTACTTTTCATTTTATGAAAAGGATGCGCTGTATGCATCTGATTAAGGAAAATTTACTCTCATAATCATAAAGAGCAAATCATTTTCATACAGAAGAAAGGACTGATATTAAAAACGTGTACCACTAAGACATATTTAACTGCACTGACCTTGTTTCCACTGGTGTAGGTGCCACTAAGAAAAGCATATTTAAATGAATTACAAAGACTGCCTCTGGCTATCCCAATGACATCTGCACAAACATGAAGATCTATCAGCTGTACAGCAAATCCTATAATTATTTTTATATATATTTAGTTTTTATTAAAATAATAAGTTTTTCTGTTTAATTCAACTGCAAGATTTGATTTTTAAATACACCTTGGCAAGTGACGTTATTGGCTAAAGTTATTTTAAAAGGCACTACAGGACTACGAGTTCATGTGTCTTACATTTGAACAAACTCCTGTGTCCTAGCTTTATTCCAGCCTCAATCCCATTTCTGTGATCCTTAAGCTGAGAACACGAGAAGGGCCGCTATGTTGAGCTTTAATGAAGAGACCCAAACCGGGGCTCTGGTCAGAGAGCTCCAAATCTAGATTGCCAGATTTCTGCCCGAGATGCTTCAAATCACATTATAATTAACCGCATTTAGAATGAAGAGCAGAGTCCCTGCTTAGAGCTATTCCCATGATTCCATCTCTCTCTTTCCTTGTAACTCTTCCTCTGTCACTCTCGTCCTCCATGCCCATCTTTTGCTCTCCCTATTTTCAATTGGGGTAATTAATATGGAAAGATGGAAAGGCATCATATTCTACAAATTCCTATGAGACTGGCTTGCAAAAGCTGTTAAAGCCAAGTAGGCGAATTAGTATTCATGCAGGTTTTCCTGCTGCAAGTCATTTTTCCCTGTGGGACCAAGTAGTAGATTGGGTAGACAGGCAACGCTCATCCTTGATTATGTGAGCAGAATGCCACCACAGAGCCAGAGCCCAACTGGAAAAAAAAAATTCCTTAGGCAGTAAATCAATTTCTGTGACCTGCTAAATGTAATTGACTACACTCTAATTCTTTAACCCTGCGTATGAGGTAGAAAACACATCCTGAGGTAGAATGATTACCAGCTATTACACAAATCCATGGTTTCTGTATCGGTTAATAACCATTTACAGCAAAATTATACATATGCCATGATTCACTGGCAATAAACAATTGCTTTAATGCACTAGTCATGTCTTTGTTTAGTCAATCAACTGGATCTGAGAAAGCCACCTATTATTCAAAATGGGAAAATGGCTTGGGAAAGAGTTTTTTCGCTTTTAGATGCCTGAAAATTTGTATGTAAATTGACATGTTAATATTTCAGCTTGTGCTGAATACTGGATATGGCCTTTAATGTTATGGTTCGTACACCATAGAATTTACTGGAAACATTCGTTGCTGTTATGCTACACAAACACATTGGTGATTATAGTCTGCATTACAGGGCTTCTGGGGTTTGGCACTCCATAAACATTCGATTACGTCAACCTCGTCATTGCTTTTTTTTTTTTTTTTTGAACACGGATTGCAGATTTTGTGTGTGTTTATGTTTTAGAAAGCCCTCCTAGTAAATACTTTTGCTTATTGGACAGCATGTGTAGCCATCCCTGGCCTCAACTTGACCAGTTGACAGCAGCCCCAGGACATGGGCTCTGACTTTGGCCAGATTAATTAGCAGTCCATCCTCTTCAGTCTGTTCCCCTATTCCTATTAGACCCAGCTCAGCAATCTGGTGGAAGGTAATTTGGTGCATGCACACAGGGCGCCGCATTGACACCTTATGCTTCGTGATTGAAGGCAATCTCCTGGGGACAGAGCTAAATTTATTCATGGTACGCTCTCCCATAGCCACTAGAGACGTGTCTGTGCCCGCCTGCCACACATCCACAGATTTCCTGCTCTGCATCTTTCCTCAAATGCACAAATAATACTAAATGATCTGAGAGAGCTGTAGCGGTGTCTTATATTCCCGTGTATTCTGGGACCAGCTGATCTCCGGCTGAGCGAGTTGCCTGCGCTCTGCGTACGATTCTCTGCAGAGAAGAAAATACCTAATGTCAGGCCAGTGGGTGTTACTTCATTTAAAAATCTTCACTCTCACAACCTTTGGCTCCAAACCTTTCACCCGAGGGGATACACATGTTAACAAACGTACCCGCACACACACGCTCATGCTCCGTGCAGCTGGGTCACAGGAAGTGGCATTAATGTAATTCCTTGTTGATGACTGAAATCTGTTGATAATAGAGATGGTAGCAAAGGTAATCAAAGCAGATTAGACCAAGACACAGTGGGGGGATTGGCTGGACTCCCTGTCATTAACACAGGTTGTTATCTACGAGCCGGCACGCTTGCTAGTCCTCACTAGGGGAAAACCGGGTCAGCCATTAACAGGGAGTAGAAATGCTAATGCTCAACTTGAATCAACAGACCCCTGACTGGCTGCCATCATTTATTTACTGCTGGGGTTTCAAAGGCATTATTTACCTGTGACATAAACAGGTGAGCTGCAGCTCTGCTTTGCTTTGCTTTGCTTTACCAGTAGTTGCTTTGGGGTACACAAGGTCACCTACAGCACAACTGAGGAGTCGCCTTTTGTTACGAGGTGCAAACTCTGTAAAATACATGTGTGGCTCAATCATAACATACCACCTGCCCTTTCATGTGACACATTTCAACATAAAGCAACAAATGTAACAAGCTGTGAGTGAGGCATAAAGGTGAAAATGCACTATTAGATCACGGTAACATTGCTAAGAGCTTTATACGCGCTTTCTGCTCTCGCAGCGAGAAAAAGAAGTATGAGCCCAGGAACACACACATACTGCGTGAGAGGCATCACTCCTGAGGCTGCAAACTTGTTTGGAGTTATTGTATCATCAGAGCAGAAGAGGCAAACAAGTACCCTCAAGTCTTGCAGTGCTTGAGTGGGAAGAGGTATTTTGACAATTAGCCCTATGAATTTGGTTCCCTCAGCATCAAAACATGAGTGCTATCAATATTTGTTACACAATACACACGTGTCCCACTCTGAGAGTAGCTTATTTTCTCTGGTAAGTGACAATATTTTACTATCAGACCAGAATCCTAATAGATCTTTTGCTACGATTACATGGATATGTTTCAGGAGTATGTCATCATTCAGTTGGAAGGGATTTATTACTAATCACATCATCTGTGTGACAGGTGGGAGGGGAGCCAGGTATTTGCAATAATTATCCCAACTTTATCAAGAAGGGGAGCAAATGGACAGAAAGATATGCACAAGTCTAAACATTTGAAATATAGAGTTTAAATGATTCCATATGAGCCAAACACGAGTTGTTCCGCAAGCTTTATGTATTAAAACGATAATAAACAGCTACAAATGTAGACAGTCCAAAATCAAAGATAATGCTTCAGCGTTTCAGCCAGATATCTAAATGATGTTTACTTCAAACATGCAGACACAAAAGCACAAAGGCTGAGTGTAGCCGAGGTGAACAACAGCAGAATAGCAGTCAAAGAGCAGACTAAGCAGCCTTGACCCAGCAGCGAACTCTGTTACAGAAACAAAAGCAAATATCACAAAAAAAAAATCTATCAATGGGAATCTACAATACAGAATAGCAGTTATGTTATTGTATGTAGATTTAACAAGTATGAAATACAGAAACTCACATAATATGGAAATTCACAGAAACGATGAATAAAAACTAAACAGAGTGTAAACAACCATAAAAAACATAAATATTATTTAAAGACAATAATTATTCATTATTGACAAAACTATTTGAACAGAAATGTAGATATGCATACACGTTTTGACCCTTTTTCATGAAACTGGGATGGCAGCAGGTTCACAGATCTGTTCACCTGATGTTTAGATCCCATGCTGAGGGACTCATTCTCAAAAATCTTTTGTGCCAACATCTAAATGCAGAATCTAGCTTTTATTTTTTTATTTTCCGGGTCTGTCACACATCAGTCAGGCACAGGAAAACAAGTGTAGCTCTTTGTATGCAAACACTGACGTGAACGCATGCCATTCAGTTAGTTCTCTTTTCAAACACTCCATACTCTGCCAAGGAAGGCCAAGCCGTAGACCTATTCATTAGTCGCCCCGCTTTGATAGGTGTTTGCTCAGTATTGCATGGGGAAAATGCCCTTCAAAAAATAAGTTTCTATGGGCCAATGTGTTTTTGTCTGTTAGTTTATCATTCACTCCAAAAGTGGTCCAGATGCTCTGATCAAGAAGACTATTCAGACTTGTTTTAGAAAGGATGTAAGAAACAAAGTTTAAAGATTCAGAAGCGACATGCCACTGCAGAGATGTAATACAGCCTGTGATGCCTGCTAATGTTTCATAAAATGTGAGGTTTATATAATTTCCCCCAATTTTACTGCTTTAGGCATTTCTGATACAATGCCCTGTAGCTCTTCTGTCCAGTGCAACGGAAGATTTCAACTGGTTGGTTGATAATGTGTGGCATTACAGTATTCCTAAAGCTCTGTTTCAAATACCCTCACATCAGATAACCTCTAATAAGGTGCCATATAAATAGAATATTCATCCTTCAATCAGAAAACGAATCCTCTCGTTAGCCGCAGTAATCATATACCTTATGTTAATCAGAGCAATGCGGATTTTCTGTCTTTGGCAGTATGGTGTTAGAGTTTTCTTCATCACCGTGGAATTAGCACGGAACAAGGTCAGAGTAAGGCCAGAGAGCTTGGAAATCTATGCAATTTAACAATTTCTGCCCAGGGCACCTCGATGTAAAGATGAAAAGTCATGCATGTAGTCGAGACTGACACATGTATAAAAAACACTTTTTCCCTTAATTCAGTAAAGTGAGCACTGAAAAACATTCAGTGACAACACGTTGACGCTCTGACTCGTTCTGAGTAGATGGATGACATTGAACTGTCACTTCCCTGTCATGGGCCCAGGCGGATGAGGACTTCCCATTATGCACTGAACACTTTCCCCTCCTTTCATTTCTATATCACTGCTTTTGCTGTTCATCATCTCTCCATGCGTGTCTTTTCTGACTTTTCTTTCCCCTAACGCCACCTGATTGACTCAGATATACTCGATCCTCTCTAATCCTCGTACTGTCAGAGGTCTCCTTCTGTGAAGATGAGGCTCTTCCTCCCTGCTATTACCCAGTACTTTCTCATAGGAAGTCTTGTCTCTAATACGATAGGATTTATACCTTGGTATGAAGGCAGTACAGTTGCAGTTGCAGAATAAATAAAATGTAATTGATCTACATTTCTTTTAACGTCAATTACTTTGGCACCATCCCAGTAAAAACGAAGGGTTGAACAAGAAAGTCACTCTGGAGAAGCTGCTGAATGAAAACAGCCTGTAGCTCAGAGGTGCTGTCAGGAAGCTCCTCGGAAGCAAGACGCTGGGAATGGATGAGCTTCACTCTGAGGTGCTGAAGGCTCTGGTGGAGGACTGTGAAGTGGCAGACTGGAGTGGGTTTCCCATTTTCAAAAAGAGGCACTGGAGGGTAGGTTATTTGTCTCTTACTGTGTTCATGATAATAATGGACAAGAGGGACAGTGGAGAGTGTTCAGTTTGGGAACCTCAGATCTTTTTTGCAGATGACATGATTCTTTTGGCTTCATTAGAAGATGACTTTCAGTGTTCACCAGGACCGTTTTCAGCTGAATGTAAAGCTACTGAGATGAATTTTCAGGTCTCAGGTAGGGCTGATATAATGATGACAATATGAAAACATCTATAGTTTCATTTTACGCTATCGTTTGTTTTGTGGTGTCGCAAAATAAACTGTTTACGGCAATATTTTTTCATCGTTTTGATGGTCACTGTAGTGGCTATATTAATGAAAGTTCTCTCTTTCTCTTACATTTAAAATAATCACACTACGGACGGATAAGCAACTGTTTTTACACGTCGTTATTTGCAACAACGACGGTAAACCCAGCGTGTGGCTCCTCTGTTCGCTTATTTATTTTCCAGATAAACCTTTCACAATAAAGCTGAAAATCCTGTTGAGATTTTTCAAAATAAACTGAAATGATGACAAACAGAAGGACCAGTCAGAACAAACAGAGGACTTTATTTCTAAACGAGGGGCTACCTCTGTAGCATGGACATGGTTTGGTTATGAAAAGTCTGACATGGACCAGAAAACTGTACTATGCAAATTATGCAGGAGACCGGTCCCCACCTCACACTCAAACCTCTTCTACACAAGAGTCACGTAAAAGAGTATGGAGAGAGTTTACGGATGACAAGCAAAAAGTAGCCGTCAGGTTCTCAAAATAAACCTTAGACTTAAAGGTTAAAACAGGCTTTTCCCAGCAGATGCTGTGTAATAAATACTCACAAAGAAAATGGCAGCTGTTTCAACTTTTGTCTAAAAATGTGTAGTTTCATGCATCGGTCAAAACACTCGATTCCTGAAACACGACACCCAGCTGAAAACACTCCACACAAGTCAAGTTGCCCGAGATTCACAGAAATTAGAGAAATTACAGAAAATGTAACATTTTTGTGATATATCGTTGTCGGGACGATAAATGTCTTATATCGGGATATGGGATTCAAATCAAATCTCATATCTCGGCTTCTCCAAGCAAAGAAGTATCTTGAGCAAAGTATCTCTGGATCTGGCCCATGAGTCACTGTAAAGCAGAACGTGAGAGAGGCGGGTAGATTGATGCAGTGTGCAATCAGAGCTTCTAATACCCTGCGGTAGGCCAGTTCTAAGTTCGTCAGGTAGCGTTAAAGGGAGAATGATTTGCAGGAGACAGGTGAGTTGAGGAGAACACTATTATCACACAGATGATAACACTGCAACATAGACACAACTATAGCCAGCAAAACGACTTACAACCTAAACAATCACACATGTATAGTCTGTATCAAGTGTCTCTGAGTCCCCCATGTGAGTCAGTGATCCAAAGTCTCAAGTCAAGAGTCAGAAGAATAAATCAACTCAAGCTCACTTCTTCTTGGAGAAGAAGACAAGAGGAAAGAAAATAGAAAAGAAGTCTTAGTGGGTGCACCCTTAGTTCTTTTTCTACTGTCAGCGCTGTTATTTGGTCTGGGGGGTCCTACCAAACCGTGAATCTTCAAAGGAGCGAAGGACGATCCTTGTGGCAGACGAATTCTAGGGTCTGGGATTGCTCACCATCTCCTCGCAGAGGACAGTTCCAGCATTAAAAGTCCATGAATAACCACCAATGGGATGGAAGGAAACCAAAACCCAGCTTGCATGACAATAAAAACCCGTAATGCATACAGCTTTGGAATTCAGCTCACACAAACACTTATGTATTCAAGTATGTTTAACATATGAACATTGCATTATTTCAATCCTTATGCAAAATGCAAATACACTATTGAACTGATAACGTCTGCACTGAAAAACACATAACAAAAGAAGTGATTAAGTTTTAACCGTTGTTTACAAAGTCTGATCAGCTTTAACCAGAAAGTTATCAAGTTTTGCTGAAACAACTTGAACTCACCTCACAATAAGTTTTAGTCAGCATTTATCGTTAAAATAATTTTTTCATGTACAAAACCATGTTTTCATGTTTTTAAATCAACCTCTGGAACAATTGTAATGATTTGTGTAACACTCTTTATCCAGCTACGGGATACTTTTCAATTTTACACATTGCAGCAGCAGCAGTAACCTTCGCAGGTGAATAAAAAGGAATAAAAGTGGAATAAAGCAGGAATAAAGCTGGAATAAAGCTGGCTCAGACATGACTATCACATGATTAACTTGTACATAAAACACATTCTTACAATATCAGTAGGAACAACTGAATGCTCCAAACACTGTTGTGAAAACTTCATCAGTGCGTACCCGACACACCCACACACACCGATAAACTTGGAAAGCGGGTACCATGCTAGCAACGCTAACTTTCATGACACTCACCAAGACGGTCGGAAGTACTACAATTCCCGTAGAAACAACCTCCGGTCTTCTTGGTGACTCCGTTCTGATCCTCCTGAATCAAATCCCGATTACAGGCTGTTATTTTTTCCACTGCAGAAAGTATTTTTCCTCACTAATCAGGGATTGCTTGTTCTAGCATTTCACCCAATGCAGTGCAGCTCAGTCAGCATGAGGAGGCGGGATCTACTTCTCCTAACCAATCACATGCAAGCATGTATGGTTTAAGACAATAAGGTGAAATAAACTTGATAGACATACAATTGAGCCAATAGATTCAAGATTCAAGAGCTTTATTGTCAATACAGCAATATACACAGTGTACCGAAATTGTGTTTCACCCCAAGCACCCAAGTGCATTTATAAGTATATAAAAGATATATCTCCAAGAGATGTAAAACTAGAAATTACAAATAAATAACGTGCTAAATTTCGGTAAAATTAAGGGATACAAGGGTACTAATTACTAACTATACAATACTATAATGATAACTATACAATACTAACTGTACGATAGACAAAGACAGGACAGAGACAATACAAAGTGGATTGTGCAGTAAGTATTGAATACCAGGTTCAAGTTATTGTCAGGATATTATAAACGAGACATGACAAATAGAGAATATGTTTGGCAAAAAACGGAGCAAACAAACTATGGTGAGTCATAAAAAAATAGATTAGGCATAAAAGGAAAACGAATAAGCGTGGAAGCTCAATTCCACTGGGCTACAAGTGTCTGCAGTGATGCAGGCATTGTTCTGCACCATTGTAGTGAGGAAGACACTGACCCAGAAGGCAAAGTTCCAACTCTTATCTATTTTAATGAGCTACAGGTAGTGACCAAAAGAATGAGATCATCAATATGCAGCTAAAATAAGTTTCCTTCATGGGCTGGCTGCAGAGCTGGGCAGTAACGCGTTACTGTAATCTGATTACTTTTTTCGAGTAACGAGTAAAGTAAGGGATTACTATTGCAAAAACGGTAATTAGATTACCGTTACTTTCCCGTAGGAACACTGCGTTACTAAAACCGTGATTTTTTGCGAGAATGTCTCACGACAGTGACGTAAGCGAGTGCACCGTTAGTGACAACAGCTGTGTGCAGATCAACAATGGATCACATATCGATTGTGGGAGAGAGTATGAGCGTGCAGCGTTTAAAGCGTGGAAGTACTGACCTTACTTTGAGTTTGATTCCATAAAAAGTGACAAAAACATTAGCGTCCATCGTGCGTGGGAAGAAAACTTCTTTTTACAGCGAAAAAAAACCCTTAAACTTCCAAGCAAGCACCGAGTGCGCTATGACGTAATGGGAAACTCACAGAGAAAGTCGCGGATTCTTCAACTGACCGCGGCACACCTGCACCAGGGTAAACCTCCGCCTACCGCAGTGCTGCTTAATAGGTGAAAATAGAGCAACAGGACAGCAAAAGGAGAGTCTTTGACTTTATTTATTTTCTGCTGTGTTTTACTTGCATCTATTTGAAAGAGTGAGTGTAAACACACACAAAAAAATATTTTATGTGCTGGAATGTGCAGAAAATAGGTTTAAATGTTAAACTAATTTATTCAACTCAGAGAATGTTGCATATAATTAAATTTTTGCTTGATGCATAAAGTTAAAAGATTAAAACTAATAAAACAAGTTTAAAAAAAAGAGACTTTTCCATTTGATTACATTTTGTATGATGGATTATGTAGAAAAAGTAGAATTGGGCTGAAAGATCTATCGCTTTATCACCTCTTCAGGTTGTAAATCGTGTTTTTAAAAAGTAACTAAGTAATTAATTACTTTTGAAAATAAGTAATCAGTAAAGTAACGGGATTACTTTTTTGGGGAAGTAATCAGTAATTAGTTACTGATTACTTTTTTCAAGTAACTTGACCAACACTGGCTGGCTGAGCCCAGCCTTAGTGATCATATGAGAAACTTGGACATATACATGTACTCAGTGTAGAACCTGTGCTCCTTCACAGTTGAATTATGCCCCCTGGGATCCTTCTGTTGGAGGTTTTCCATGCCAAGTGGAGACCTTAGAACCAGAACTTGAGGCGTGTCCTCAGGCTTACCTTGCTTGACCTGCGCTACTTAGGAAAAAGAAAATCCACCCATCCATCACACACCTACCCATCCATTCATCTACTGAATAAGTGCATGGGTGGAGGTTCTGCAGGGTAGTTAGCAGGCACGATTACTTAGTGGGAACAATACTGATATTCTAAGAACATCAGAAACAAAATAGGCGATCTATTACTGACTTTGCTTCAAACAGAGGGTAAATCTGAATCATTTCATGTGAATTATTTATTCAAGACATTAACCCATTAAATACCAGAATATAGTACTAATGCAATTATCACTGATACCATCTCAGTACTGAGAAATCGAAATCTTAGTAGGAAGTGAGCATTTCATTTTCCTTGCCTTTGTTCCAAACAGATTGTTTTTCATAGAAAAACTCTTCATGAGCAGTTCCTGGTCATTTATATGAGACTTACTGATAATTTGACAAATAATTTTAACGGGAACTGATTTAATGGGTTAAGTTCAAGTTAAAGTTAATAATAACTCTTAATAATAACTGTATTAAATATTAATTACGTTATTACTCATTTGTGGCAAATTGTTCACGGAGCAGCAGAAGAGTAAATCAATATGAAAATAAGTCAGGAACATTACCTACTCTTCAAAGTCAATGTTTCCCGCTGTAGATAACTGGTACAGTGACATCAGTCTTTTTGAAATCTAATCAAAAAGACCATTTGAAATTTCCATTTTAAAATCTTTATATGAATTGCATGCCTAAAGATGTTTGACACATAATTTGCACTACTGAATATGCAATATATATATAGCCAGTTATTGTAATGTAATTATGTTCAGGAAACCTAAAACTATTATTTTACAATAATACAAAACTAATCAGTCTTCCAAGACAGTTTTTGGCCTCCTTTTGATGTCGTCCTTTGAGGCTCCGAATGAAACCACTTGTGGTGCACAGTGATATAGCTGCAGCTGAAATGATGCAAAATGAAATTGCACTCTGATTTATTTCCACACAGACAAATCTCATTACAAATGCAAATGCAAAAAGAGTGTCGTGGCCTTATTATGTAGAGCCAGTACAGACAATATGCAAAATATATTTTATTTTAGGCCAATTTGAATATTGGATTTTTTTTTACTACCTGTGGATGTATTTTTTTCTAACCTACAATTTGAAATACAAACTGTTATGACAAAGCTAAAGCAGTAATGTAAGGGACCATGATGACCAGAGCCACCATATGCAGTCAGTTGATAGTCTAGTTTAATTTAATGTGCCAACAGATCTGGCATAGAAATAAGGAAGAAGTGTACTTTCAATTAATGCCTATTATTTTAATGTGTTTTTGGGCATGTTTTCCTGTGCATTCTGCACCTTTCCCCCTGTTATATAAATACTACTGTACACGCTAAATCATCATGCAGTTATTAAAAATGTTGGCAATGGACCTGAAATGCAATATGGTTTTTAGAAGTATGTAATAAGTGGATGAATAAGTTAATACAGTGGCAGTGAAAAAAATTCCAAACATGATAAAAAATGTAGTTATTTTATAATTCCGTGGTAAAAGGAAGAATACACAGTGAGAAGAAGAAAACCTTGACCTGGTAGTTATGGCAGTACGGTATACATCTAACACCCAAAGCTTTACAACAACACTTTACAACAGCTTTTCACAGTCCTTGTTTCCCACTTTTAACGTCTACTGAGGCCGTTGATAAATCTTTAATTTGTGCGACTCATTAGTCACAACATTGTTTCTTCAAACCTCTACACCCCTGCCCACTTTTTGGCTACATTGGCATCAAATGTTCCAAAACAAAGAAGGAAACGGCAATCATTGCAGGCAAGACAGAAAAAAACCCATGATAAAAAAAAGAAAGCTGGATTATTCTGCACCCCCAAAACAGAAAAAGCACAGTCAAAGTGCCAGACTTCTTACTTCTGTGAGAAGGTTGAGAGAGCAGCAGCAGGTGCTTAACACTTCTATTTAGATAAGTCAGTGTTTTACACGAGGGTAGCCTGAATATGCACTTTTTGCATGGAAATTACTTATGAAAATAACTCAGGGTCTAAACTGTTTAGATTCTTTGTTATGGGAATAATCTGCAACTCAGTGTAAGCCTTAATGAGAGCAATGGTGAACCCAAGCAGCAGCCTCCAGGGCTGAAATATGAATGCAGTGAGAAAGTGTCAAAAACCTCACTTCCTCAAGTGGCCACTTGAGGCTGAATCCAAAATCGAGTCAATCCCTGTGGACTCCCACAGCCACCTTTATGACTAAAATATACAGTTTGATACAGAGAAGTTTTACTTTCTACAGTATACTTTCACCTTTTTGCCTTTTTTTGGCATTTATATGACAAATAATGTTTCCTGCTATGCTGTTAATTGTACTTTTCCAAAGAGGCTGTGCACTGGTTTTAGTGAGTGAATTCTACTATTTGTACATCTTCTAGCATCTGGTACTAGTGCATTAAACCTGCTTTCACTGTCATGGTCAGCAGCTGATGCCTCTGGCTGCAAAAAGACTGATTTTATAGAAGTTTATGGGAGAACAGCCCTCAGCTCCTGCTCTGTTACCTCAGTACACACTTTCCTAATTACTTTATTCGTTCAGCTGCTGGTTTCATATCATATTGCCTAAAATAATAATAATAATAATAAGTTCATTTTCTAAATGATTGTCTTTATTAGAGTCAGAAAGCAGGGCCTTAGAGAATGTGGTCATATGTTAAGGACTTGTCAATCACAGGTCATTACCAGCTGAGTGTGGGGTATCCTTGCTTCCAGCTCTTCCTCTTCAGGAGCAATTTCAAAACACTAAGATCTGCAAAATGCTCAGCTTGGAGCTTCATGATGAGACTTCACTAACAAAAGTATACTAAGTATTAGTTCATCTGCTGTTACATCCATATGAACTAGAGTGACATCTCGTGTTAAATCAATACATTTAATATGACATTGACCCACCTTTTGCTGCTATAACAGCTTCATCTGTCTGGGAAAGGCTTTCCACAAGGTTTCCTCGCTACCATATTTGGAAATTTCACAACTGGACTGGTTACACCGGTCACAGTACTACACTGAACTTCACTGAGCTCCTGGGAGCAACCCATTGTTTCACAAATGTTTGTAGACACAGGTTGCTTGCCAAAGTGCTTGATTTTATACACCTGTGGACATGGAAGTGATTGGAAGACCTGAATCTAATGTTTTGGATTGGTGAGTGAATATTTTTGGTAATTTAGTGTATCTTGGCTCTACCATCCACATATGGTCTGGCTCAGAACGATGGAGAGGGGCAAATTGACCCCTCAATCATAGGCAAGTGCAAAGACAAACTCCCAGAATGCATTACTGACCACAGATTGACAAATAGTAAATAGACTGGGTTTTGTATAATGCTTTTCTACGTCTATGCTTTCTACCTAACATTCAGACACATTCACACTCTGATGAATGCATCAGGAGCATCTCAGGGTTCAGTGTCTTGCCCAAGAATTCTTTGTGAGTGGAGCAGCTAGGGGTTGAACCACCAACCATCCACTAACCTGGACAACAGTGAGCTGGCTATTAGTGAATAGTCCAGGGTCCATTTGTCAAAATTGAGCTAAGCTTTACACGAGACCCACCTGCTTAGCATGGCCAGCAGGAAAAACAGGAAAACTAGTGCAAGGTTTTCTAAAATGTCTATTGTGAGTTCAGCAACAAATAAAGTATTATAGATTAGTGAAGTCCTGTCTAAGTCTAGATTAAAGGGAGCCTAAAGATGGAGGACGTTTGAGCCTGCTTGGTAAAATGCCTGGTTGGAAACTTGCTATGAGTGATTAGCTTCTGTGCCCTGTTTGTTAACCCCATCATGACTCAAAGGATGCTGCATGACCCTGGAGACTGAACAAGTGAGCTTTCAGTAAAGTCCAAAGGATGAAACTGAAATCTGCAGACCTTCAAAAAAGATAAAGAAATGAATCAAAGCAACACATAAAGGAACTAATCCAGGCAATGCAACAAAGAGGAACACACGACTGTACATACACAAACGGCTGACAAGACACAGGTGGGGAATAAGACACATGTACATGTACTTAACACAGTCAGGAAGCGAGACACAAGAGAAAACCAACTATCAAAGTAAAACAGGAAATAAGCAAACAACTGAAACAAGCATAAAGCATGACAGGCAAACACTGAACATGAATGAAGGGAAACACAAAAGGACAAGACAAAACAAGGGGGGCAGGAAACAGGGAACTACAGATTAAATAAATGGGAACCAAAACACAGACGCTCAAATAAATTTATGGTATTTGTTTATGATCATCATAAAGTGTAAAATGAGACTTAAAGATTCATCAATATGACCAGAAATATAATTTACTGTTGGAATAATAACAAATCCTTGGAACTTGGATACCAAAAAAACTGTAACAGAAACTCAAACTTAAGTATTTAGCTAACAAAAACAAAACCGCTAAACAAATTCAGGAGAAACTCTCAGGAGACCACGAGCAGACGAGTGGGGCTTCAACATGCACCTGTAAGCAGAATTGGAAGCCTATTAATGATTCTATACTCAGTGCATCTTCTGGATAATTAAGTTAAATCCAAAGACAGAATTCATGCACATGATATAATTAGAAATTCAGCAGTGTAAGTAAAAGTCAAGTTCAGTGTGTTCTCACATAAAATCCATAATGATAAATGTGGTGCAGGCATCATGCTGCTTTTAGCTTTCAAGTTTTCCAGTTTGGACCTCCCTCCTGGCTCGTTCCTTTCTGTGTGCCTTTCCTGTAGCTCTGTGGGTTTCTTCTGGCTCCTCCCAAATGTCCAAAGACACATTAGGTTAATAATTTTAAATTGGCTGTAAGGGAATTTTTCCGTGTTGGTCTTCTGATGGACTGGCACCTCGTTGCTCCTCTGATTATCGGGATAAGTTGGATACATTTTTAAGAAAACGGAAAGATAGATAATCAATAATTTTTTTAATTCTGTCCCTAAGGGCAATAACAATTTTAATTCTGACTCTGACATACATGCTCACAAAAGAAGCAAATACTTTAATGTCATACGACTATACCTTGATTTCCTGTTTTCTCCTGCGCTTATTTTCAACTTTAACTGTTATGTGATTTTAGAGCAACGAGAAGCCTTCTGTCAATGAGTGAGCTCGACAGTTTAGGCTGACAGATTGGACGAAGGGCAACGCGGTCAATCAAAGGCCACCTTCCCTCTCTCGGCTCTTGCTTTGGGGTCTTCCTGACGGTAATTCTCTGATTTGACTTTGATGTGCCAATTTGTGCCTGATGAATAATTGTCTGGTTTGCTGATAACTTGTGGGAGTCAAGTGTATTCTGGTGGCACTCAATGCAAATAGGAGATATTTGGGTCCTTCAAATCACGACAGTAGCCCCTCTGCATTTGCCTTCCCGTTCCGTGAGTAAACTGACCAATTAGCTGTGTTTGAAGAAGCCATTTTTGATTAGAGCAATCAGTAAACAGCATGGCCTCTCTTTGATTGTCCCCCTGATTAGATGAGTTGTCACTTGAGAAGTTGTTGGAGATTTTAATTTATGGCCTTATATCACTGGAAAGTATGGTAATTACCTAATCCATTCTCCACAGCTCAGCACTTGGATCCATACTGTTACTGTTGACGACCTCATTTTTCCTCCTAAAGTTTCTTAAAGTAGTCTCTGAATTGGCGGAATCAAGCAAATAGGGCCGACACCATTTAGATGCAGATGAACGGCATTGATGTCAGTGTGATAGCGTGAAAAAAAATACACAGGAAACGCTAGGATACAGTTTTTAAAATGTTTTTTTCTTGTTGCATTTTCTCATTGTTATATTTACCTCCTGTCTCCTTTAGGAACCGGTACTCGGTACTCATAATTTACCACCGAATAATCTGCATAAGAAAGAAAAATATCTTCACTGTAAAACATAATTATTCATACCTATCTTTGAGTGTCTTTGCATTAGAGTCTAATTAACACGATGGTCCAGTTAATGACTAAAAGACTGCAATAAGTGATAAATTACTGCATTCTTTGCAACAAAATTACCAGCTCAATAATTTGAATAATAAGTGGTAGCATTTGGAAACATGTTTTTTAAGCAATTTCAGCAAAAAAAAAAAAAAGATGATACATTTGTCTTCAGTTTAATCAGACGAGTAAGGCAGTAGAAGATGTTTTAGCACAAGGCATGAAAGCTGATTAATAATGTAGTTAAATGAAATCGATTGTTCTGCTCACTCATTTTTTTTATTATTTGTGCAGATTTGTCTTTATTCAGCACAGTGTAAACTCTGTGTTTGTTGGAACTTCAGTCCACACAAAGTTAACAAATCATTTTTATTCAGAGGGATTATTAAAGGAGTTTAACCTTTGAAGATGAAGTTTTTAATTATGTCACTGGAGCAGAGAATACATGAAGGCATCTGAGGGTAATCTGTATTAACTCAAAGAGCTTCAGAATAAAGTTGACATCCTATAAAGCTCAGAGACAAAAGACACATCCAGAACTCGGCAACATTACATTATAGTTATTAATAGAAAAATGACTTTTCTTCCTTGTGCTGTAAAGTAAAGTCGTTAACTAACATAACAGCACAGTTTAACTTAGTTGTTTTTATCTGTTACTCGTAGTTAGTTTTGACTGTATAAAGAAAGCGTCGCTACGGTGTTTGACACCACGCATGCCAGCTTTACTTTTACTGTTTAGGCCTTTTTTTTAAGTGTCATTAGATGACATCATACGAAGCTCAAACCCATAGCTCATTGCAGATTGCAGTGTATTGACCACTAAATCCCCAAATGATGCATCAATCAATACTGCAGACAGAGTAAGTAGCTAGAACAGGGGTGTGTGTGTGTGACACAAAGCCAGGATTAGGCCTGATTAGGGCAGTTTTAACATGTCCTGCTGATTAGGGGCCAGTGGATCTGACCGCTAATTAGATGTGAAGTGTGGCTGGCTGCACAGACAGGACAGCGGTGGGAGGAGGGGTTGGCAGCCCAAAACTCACCCCCTCACTGTCCCTCCCTCCTTCGCCTGTCCACTCACCACCCCCACAAAAGCGTCTGGGGGCTCTTTGATTGGGTGTGCTGCACTGTGGAGTGGGTAGTTGAAAAAGAGTCCCATTTCCCTTTTGCTGTGCCACTACCCCCTGCAGGGTGGAGTCAATGTACCTTTTCTGTGCCTTCGTATGACCAGCTGGCTGCAGCAGGGCAAATAAACACTCCAGGCCCACCGGCCAGTGTGACTCCCATCTGAGACAGGGCTGTTTGTCCCATATGGATTGTTCCCTAATTGGTATCCCTGAGAGAAATTCTCAGTGTGATGGTTATTAGCACTGATGAGCTTTTAATGGACAGATAATACACAGAAGATGCAAGCTGCAAGTAAATAATAGACTACTCTGAATAGTAATGCAAGTAGAGAATGTTTAGAATATTGCAAACGCTCAGTGTATCGTCCCCAAACTAAAAATTATAATTCAATAAAAATAAAAATATATTTTTTAATTATAGATTTGCTCTATGAAATAGCATTGAGCTCAATGTCATGCCTTTGTAACCAGTGTAACGACATCATCAGACATTTCTGTGACTTGAAATGACACAAATTAGTCTGCAATGTAAAAAAAGACCTTTTCAGGTTGACCTCAAGCTTAATGGCTTCCCAACATGTTCACGTCCCCTAAAATTGGTAACTTTTAAACACATTTTTATAGTTTTATACTTGGGTTATATATTACACATAATTTCCTTAGGGATTAATAAAGTATTCTGATTCTGATTTGTAACTCTGCCTTGTCCTTGTGTTCATACCATAAATTTATCTCATGGCCTTTTGCGGCCATTCTTTTTTTTTTTTTTTTTAAACTTCATTCAAACCACACCAATGTGTTTTTTTTCTTCTTCTGTGTAACCTTTATCCATCCTCAACATACAAAAGATCATTGGGATAAAAAAAAAAGCCACATAATAATTTCTCTAAAAGCAGAATTCAAATAGAATTCATCTCCGTCCACACATTCTCCTTCCCCGTCTCCACCCTGAGACCTCCAGACCACAGTAACTTAAGAGGAGAGAGTAAAGCAACAAGGGATTTGGGGCGTAATCCTGTTTGTCCTTGGGGTCACATGCTCTACAGAGTTGAGATTGTCAGCTACAGTCTGGAAGTTTATTCGAGGAACAACCAGCGGTTTAATTGTAATTCCCTCTGGAGAGCAGTCAGTGTCTCTTGCTGAATGCTGGAGAGGAGACAGGTTGCTGCAAGATGATAATTGAAAAGAAAGTGGGTGGTCCTGCTTGGCCTCTGTGGCCCTCTGGGACAGTTATATTGAGACTCCTGTGTGTTTTGGAGGGGGCAGATTATCGAATGTTATATTTGAAGAAATGATTACATCCTTCTGGGCTTAATTTGACAGACATAGCTCGAGTGATAGCTGTTTCTGTTGTCTTTTGTCATTTGTGTTAATTTGCGTGTTTGCTGTGCTGGTTTACTGTTGAACCGCTGCCCCCGCTCAGCTGATTTCCTGACCTCATATCCAACAACGCTTTGAAAATGTAAATATAAACTGTGTCTATAAGAAGAAATGAAACAATAAAAAGAAATGAAGCAAATAAAACGCCCTTACGGACATACAAATGACTTTCTCGTAACCAACACACACTGATCTTATCCATTGCTTACCTTCATTGAACTGCTCTTCAGCCCTGGCCCTATTAACCGGTAATCCTTCGACTGGCAGCTGGCCATTGCCGTGGCAACGGTGAGCTGGGAGAAAAGTGCTTGCTGGTTCAAAAGTAAAGAGGAGTGTTGCGAAGGACGGAGGTGAACTCTTTTGTCCTGTGAATGTGTCTTTTTCATATTTCTGAATATAAAAAAAACATCTCTTTGCATATGTGGAGATGATTAAATATCTTCTAGGCATGCTTGTATAATTTCCTTTTTTCTTGTTTTGTATAGATTGAAACCCATTCCAAGGATGGAGTAAAATTATATTATGTGTAGTCAAAGGAGGCATAAAGGCCGGCTTACAAATCTCTTAGAGTTTAAAGCTGTAGTCTCTCGCCCACTGTTTTCAAAAGTACTTTATTTAGCCATTTTTTCTCATGCATACAGATAAACACAAAACCCAGATGCTACATGTTTAAAAAAAGACGAAAAATGGAACAGAATTCAGATGGTCTGTATTGTCCTCTCGTCCGCTCATTGAAAGCTGGAGGCTCCTAACTAATCCTTAAACAACTCGAGAAAACAGAAGCACACAAGATTGCACCGGACAACAAGAAAACACAAAACCTTTAACAGAAAAAGTGATGCAGTGGTGTAACAAGGTAAAGGAGAAAAAATGGTGCTGGTGGGTGGGTGGGTGGGGCACCCCCTGACCAGAGAAAAAAAAACCCCTAAATAAACAGAGGCGTTAATTAAACTTTCACCACTCTTGGATTCAAGACGCCTTTTGACAGATTCACTTTTTTTCTCCTTTCACTTTTATGGCGACAAATATTTTATATAAAAGACCAAGGTCATATTGAGGTTTGGAAACCCAACATGACCTTAATAAAGATAAGTAAAATTTCTTAGCTATGGCCAAAAGAGGCTCTGCTACATTTAAATTACACTGGTATGGTGTATAATACCCTGAAACTACACAGAGGCCCGGTTGTAATTAAAGCATGTCGCCTAAATGTAAAATTAAAGAATTAGATGAGGATTAAAAAAAATATGTATATATAAATGAGGGAATTATTAATTTTGACCTAAAATTTATTTCTATTAAAAGGAGGTAAAGGACACAAAAACTGACTGAAGGTCAAAGGCTTTCAAACGTTTCTCAAAAAGTTATTGCAGACTAAACAAGGTCTTCCTCCAAACTGCTGTCTAAACAGAATCAGTGTGAGATTCACAACCGTAATAGATTTCAGAACTGGCTAAACCAATTTTCTTAAAGAACAGTTTGTGGGACTTAATGAGGCATAACTAATGGAGGTCCCACAATCATCAGCACCATGCTGGAAGCACTGTGGTAGCACAGAGCAGCCATTGATTCTTGCTTCAAACCTCTTGAGTTTCTAATCAGCTTCTTTAGTTGTGCGTTTCAGGCCTGACAAACCTATTGTTGGTCTGTGTCACTGGAGGTCAGTAGCTATTAGTAGCAACTGAAAACAGTTTCTCTAAATACTTATGAGAGAATTGAATAACATGCATAGTGGGACTTGGAGGGGGGATTACTGGCAGTGTAGCGGGTCTGGTCAGCACAGAGAGAGAATGTGACATGGTTTTCTAATAAGGGATGCCCCCCCCCCCCCTTGCGCACACGCACACGCACACACACACACACACACACACATAAACACACACGCACATGCACACACACTCCAAACCAGGTTCTTCAACCTCTGCCCCCACTCTCTTATAGACAGTTGTGAATAGCCTCTGCTTTGGTCCTGAGGTACCTAATATTGCTAAAATGGTATTCATAGTAACCAGTGGAATTAGCCAGTGGAAGCCCAGGAATAGAAATAACCACGTGTGTAAATGTGGAGTTTGATGTTATTGTCAAACCAAAAGCAATGTTAAAAATATGGTTTCATGTATTTAATTTCATGAAAATCTATTAGAGTGAGAAATGCTTTCAGAGTCCTATGACCTACTTGAAATGTTGTTTTTCCCACTCTGTAGGAAGATGATTTTTTTTTTTCCCATTTGAAAAAGGCTGGAATTAGAGAACTTTTTGCTTTCTGGGGCAAAGACATCCAGCTTTCAGTGACTCATTCTGTCGAAACCAAACAAATCACGCAGGCACAGGTTTGTCGTAGAGAAGAAAAAGACTGTCTCTCCTTGGCAGAATAAGAGGGCAATACACTAATTAAAATCTTGCTCTGTGCGTCTCAGAACCTGCCAATTCAATGCATTCATTCTTTCAGTGAAATGAAAAAGCGGACCTCGCCTCTCCTAATCATTTCACATAAGGGGCAAGATTTGAGGACTATTTCTAGGAAAGAGGAATAGAAGCGGAGGTTAAACTTGCTACCATAAGCCCACGTTCCTACTGAATCAATATCATGATAATCATAACGAATAACACATTTCTATGAAGCATTTGTTTACATTTATTCTTCCCCAAAAACATGTGTGCGTTTCAGGAAAAATTTTAAAGTTATCCAGGTCAAAATATTGTTTTTTAGTTGAGACTAACAAAACGAAATAATTTGCCATCATATATATATATGTGAAAGAAAAAACTCTAAACAAAACAAACAAGACAAAAAGCACTCTCTTGTGCATGATGATGGTTATATGTTAGGCCTGTGTTTCTGTGTAAACTATGCAGCCAATCACGTTAAGCCTTTGCCAATTAGCGCTCTCTAGGTTGCTAGGTCGCCATGGTCAATTGAGGAACACATCAATAGGACTTGAAAAGGTTTCTCTGCGATCAGACCTTCTGACATATTAAGTAGAATAATGGGGAGGAAGGGAGTTGGGCAGGGGGAGGTTGAGGGGGGGTTACAGAGACAGAAGCTTAGACTCCTTCTACGTTCACATTATGCAGTGCAACCTGCAATTACCTGAGACGAATAGTCTAAAAATTTCTTTGCATCCATGAAATGGAATATCCTCCGCTCTGTGCTTTGTGCTAACATGACATTGAAGTAGTGATGGACCCCCTCCAGCCATGATGGAAATATCTGCTTTTTGCAACAGAGGCAATTTTACACAATGTCTAACTTATTCAGTTGCTTTGTTTGTGTATGTAAATGGGAACTGTGTGTGTGTGCGCGTGCAAATGTGTGTGGGTGTGGACGTTGTTAGCACGGTCGGACTTAAAGCTGGTTCTGCAACTATACACACAGAGGTAAGAGTGCACTGCAGCAACTGCCGTTCCAGAAAGTTTCCACATAGAAATGATGATGCCAGCACCAATTACAGTGCCCAGCCTGTCTCATATATCCTTACAAAGAGAGGTACCCCCCCAATAAACTGAGAGAAGCAACAGGCACAATAGCCAGTGATTACCAAGCATAGCCTATTAGTGCGCCATAACTATGGCTATTGAAAAGAGAAAAGAATGGCTTCACCTCCACTTTCATTTCATGTGGTCCACCATCAAAAGCTCTGTTGACAGCTCATTCATACCCTCAATTTAGAGACAGAATCTATCAGAAGCATCTTGCAGCATCATAGTGTATATTGTGGAATGCATTTCTCTTTTTAATGCTCTTATCAAACTCCTTTCTGATAGAGTTGCCACGCTCAATTCCAAATGTCAGGTGCATATTGGCTCTGGCGCTTCCTTCAAGTGTAGGGATGATAGCACATATACATACAGCTGCCAGGTATGTGAAGGGGTTGAAAATGGAGGCTCTCCAAGGTCTCCACTGATACACACTGATAGCCATCATCATCATCATCGCAGGGTGTCATCAGCAAGGGGATTGAGAAGTAATTTCTGAACGTGTTTAAATGACCACAGGAAATGAAATGTTACTTTCTATTATCAGCCGCCGCTGGTGTGGAAAAAGCTTTTGGAGGACAGAAGCAAAGGGGAACCGAAAACGACGCTAAGTGATGACCTTAAAAACTTTGGAATTTGTTTGCACAAATCATTCACCTTCGACAGAGATTAAACAGAACAGGGCCAGTCCGTGCAAACGTGAGTGTGTGTGTGAATAACACTAAGTAGCCTACTGAATATGTTTACAGTGTCGTTCAGCGCTTTAGAAATAAATAAGTGGATATATCAGTGTTATTTCATTAATCAAGTAAAAGTAAATACAGAGCAAGACCCAGTGTCTGTATTAGCTCTTTATCTATATTTAGATTCATGTTACCTTTCTGGTCCTGTGCTTTACAGAGAAAAGGTGGGTTTATAAAAGAAAATTAACTGCAAATAAATGACATTTAACTCTAAATAATAACGGTCAATAATTTAGCTAATAGAGAAATATCCTCGTCATACTTTCTGTGAGTCGTCAAAATGATTCCTAAAACTTTACGGATTACAACACAGCCCCCCATTTATAATTAAATTACATTTACTAATAAAACATAATTTGGACTTCTTTTTTCAGTTTTGAATAATTAAAAAAAAACAACATTAATTCATTAAAAAAATATATAAAATATAACAAAAGTAATAATACAATTGTTCCTATTTGATTTTACAACGATGATACAAATGTTTATTGTGATAATAATAATAATAATAATAATAATAATAATAATAATAATAATAATAATAATAATAATAATAATAATAGCTGTTCTGTGATTAGTGTCATTAACTCTGAGGTCACATAATAATAATGTGGAGCATGCATCTCGTTCTTTTACATACTATACCTACTATTTATAAGATTCCCATTTCCAATAATTGGTGATCATTGTGCATTCCACAGACGCATGCATTCACAGTAAAATTGGCCAATTGCACAGCGCAAAACCAACGTCTGGGCCTATTAAAAAGATTAAGATCAATATGATTGAATTGTTTAGTTGATTTAAAGGAAAGAAAAAAACATCTATTAATGTAGTGAAGCATGAATTAATCCCAATATCGAGGCTGCTAAAAAGTGATAGTTTTGTTTTGTTTTTTTAAAAAAAAGGGTGATTTCCCGGTCTTAGACTCTTGCAGACATTTCCCATGAAAGGCAGCCCTCCAAAATGTCACCTGAACAATGCTGGCTCCCTCATCGACCTTGCTTTCCAGCTCAATTTGGTCTCAATCACAACATAATGAAAATGCACTCCAAAACAGATGCCTTTTAAAAAATTACTTGTTCAGGAATAGCTCTCACACTTCAAGTTATTTATTGTTAACGTTCAATTGGTTTTGAAACATATACAGCAGCCATCACGCATTTGTTCCTTTTTAACTTACAAAAGAATAAAGAAAACATAAAAGTGGACGCAATAACGATTATTATACAGTTAAACGCATTCTTGTGTGTTAGCCAAATATACAAGTCCCTACTTTATTCAATAAGTCTAAATGAATACATTAGTTTACAATATTAATATGATAAAATACCAGGTTATCACCGCAAATAAGGAGTGGTGGCTTAGTGTACTTCGAACCTGATCCCACCTCTCCCCCAGTCCGAACTCAAGTGAAGCAGCATTCCTTTTTGTTTCACCAACATAGACTACGTTTAAAACATCATGAGGAAGGTCCAAAACATGGATTACAAAAGGTCCAGAAACGACATAATTGCTTTGAAGGGCGGCCATTTCTGCAAAGTTCAAAAATAGACTCCCCTGTCAGAGATGTCAAGAAAATGTGCCCTGATCAGCTGGTGCGCCTCTGTGCGCCCCTTGCCCACTTCAACACCCTCCAAAGCCAAAGGGCCCCATTTTAAGCCCTCAGCGAGAATATATATATACATATATATATATATGTGTGTGTGTATATATATATATATATGTATGTATTGCAGTGTTTTGTTTTGCATGGGCTCATCCGCAGGTTCACATAGAAAAAGTGGAAAGTGACAGTACTGTATTAGGTCCTACCACGTTCTGCCGTACAGGAGGTTTGAGCTGACCATGTTACTGGTGTAATCTACAGCAGATGTGTCTATCTGTGCCATGTTCAGCTGGCTGTGCAGCGAGGGAGGGCTGGGCGACATCTCTTCCAGCTCCAAAGTGTTCACCTGCTGCTGGCTTTGATGCTGGCTGAGGCTGTTGGTGGAGGATGCGAGCACGACTCCAGCTCCGCTCTGTTGTTGGCTTTGCTGTTGGTTCTGTTGTACCTGCTGCTGGTTCGGCGTTGGCGTATTTGAGCCGTTCTGGCACGGTTTACCGTCCTTCACCAGAACAGGCACCGCTACGCGCCTGGGGGACTGCGCCTGCTGTTGGCACAGAGAACCGTCCTGTTGCTGCATCTGTTGCGCTGCCTTGTCCTTGGCCTGGCGCTTCATCTTGTACCGGTGGTTCTGAAACCAGATCTTCACCTGAGTCGGCGTCAGGTGTATCATACTGGCCAGGTGCTCCCTTTCAGGCGCAGACAGGTATTTCTGTTGCTTAAACCTCCTCTCGAGCTCGTAGACCTGAGCCTGTGAGAACAGGACGCGCCGTTTCCTCCTGGGCGCAGCGTGGAGAGCCGGCATGGCTTTGGTGGCGTCCGCCATTCCTGTGAGACTCCCCATGCCGGTCATGTTCATACCTGTGGAAGGTCCCATGAATCTAGAAACTTAAAAATATACATACATATACATGCGTTCAATAAACAGAAGAGGAGAACACTATTTCGCCTGAAGTAGTCTTTATTGATTATTGGCTGAAGTTGGAAAATATAAACAAACAAAAACATGTAATAATAATAATAATAATAATAATAATAATAAATTATCAAATTATTGCTTTAAAATAGTTTCTTATTCCAAAATTTTAAAAAAGTCGAGTCAGACTGAGCCAAAGAATGATCTCCTTTTCGGTTTTCATCAGCATAAACAGTCATTTAAAATAAGATATTTTGTAAAATAGCAGACAATATATATCATTTTTAAATTAACATATAAAAAACAAGCAAAAAGAAACTACAGGTTAGTCGTGTGCGTTTTTAACGGTCACTCTCAAAATTCATTTGTGGTTTTACGAAGATTAAAAAAAGTGTGAAAAGTGTTGATAAAAGGAGAATCGAACTTACTTGTGGAGTATCTTGGATCAGGGTTGGCGCTGTACCACCCTGTTGCTGCTGCACTATTCCGCATGCTTTCCTGGTACGACGGAAGATCTCCCATGTTGCCAATGCTTCCATTGCAGTATCCTCCCATTGCGCTGTGGGAGAACTGGGAGACGCTGTGCGGCATGTGGTAAGTGGTGGCCACCGTGGCGTTATGGCCCATGGAGTGCTGTTGCATGCCGGTCTGAGACACCTGAGGCTGTCGGTAGGCTCCCAGTGGAGAGGTTAGGTTCCCTGCGCCGTCCATGCCACTAAACTTCTTGTAGGTCTCCTCGATTGGACTCAAAATATCTGTCACTGAAAATGGCGTTGTGTGCTTTGGGCTCAACGACATGATTCAGAAAGCAGGTAGATTTTTGTGTTTGAGCAGATCAACCGTGTTGTTGTATCGGCTCTCTCCTTGGTGGATGTCTACGTAAGAGAGTGCTTGTAGTGCGCCTGAGATCCTATTGATCGCCTTAGAGAAGGAGGCGAGCCCAGGGCGCTCTTAGCCCGGGTTTATTGGAGCCAGGAGCCAGGTTTACGACAAACACAGGGGGCGGAGCAAAACTCCTAAACCAGCAAACAATAGTCATTGACATTTTAGGGAAATAATTCATGAAAACACACTTTGCTTTGTATTAACTTGTATACGCGAATAAAACTACGACACATACTCACGATTCTGTGTTTGCAGCAGCTACATACAGGTGAGAATATCCCATTATGTTCCGCACATCAGCTGATCTGACCACATATGACTATTTTGCGTCAGTAGGGAATTCCACTCTTTCTAGAAACTTTGAGAGCACTTTGAACAGACATAAGGGCCACCGAGTATCATCAAAGAGTCACAATGAAGTTGTATGACCAGCTCGTTTATGCTTCTTGAGCATCATTTTACCCCAGCGAAGAGGAACAAGTCCAAATAAGCTCAAAAAGAAAAAAAAGAAAAGAAAGAAAAATATGTTGAAAAATGCAGTATGGGTCCAAAACTCTTTGCCATTACACAGCACTCACACAGCAAAAGACATAAACCAATTTGTAAATTATATTTTTCCGAAACTAATCATACAGCATCCGACTCCATATAACCTAATTTAGGATCAAAAGGGAGGAAATTACTTTCTTTTTTTTTTTTTTACCTATACTTCTTAGGCATCTACAATTATATTAGACTTGGTGCACTATTTTAAGCCTCAAACCCTCGAGTCTGGTCAACATGCATTAACGACACTTTGCAGTCTTGACCTGACATTGTAATCTCTGAGCAAACTGACTGGCGCCAGGGGAAGAATAAGAGGAAGAGGAACAAAACAAGAGGGTCAAATGAGAAAAGAGCCGCTAGAAACGGCGAACAGTGGTTAATAAAAACTTCTCAATTTGTCATTTATTTCTAAACTGATTTATGACGCCTATATCTGATAACTACTCAGTAATAAAGACTTGCCGCTACAATTCCTCTTGGAAAATATGTTTTCATAACAATGATAATGTTTCCTCTGAATTTTTTTTAACTTTATCATCACCATAATACTGCAGACAACAATGGGAACAGGTGCTCTGCTCGGAGGTTATTTTCCAGACGTGAAATGTGTCGCTGTCTTCATTATTGTAGGAAGGAACCACTCGTCTGCATGAAGCCACTAATGTAATTTGCCATGGCATGGCAGCAAGTAGCTACCTACCCTAATTGAGTAAATGAAGATGTGACATGGTCAGCCATCAATTATAGAGAAATATCAAGAACAGCAATCTCCGGTTAAGTTGATAGGCTGATTGTAATCATTCATTTTTTCCTATGCATATTTCAGAAGCCGGATTTCTTATTTTTCTTTCCCCCCAGATGCCCGCACTCCGCGGCGGATTTAATGTGAAGTGGCTGGGCTTTATTGTTCTTCAGGAAAACAAAACAGTGCGTGCTTTTTCCAAAGTCAGCTGGAGTTGTCAGAAAGACACTGAAGACAAAAAGAAAAGAAAAAAATGGCGTTTGAAAAGAATGCGGTCTAACCTGTGTAAAATAAAGAATCTCCCGAAAAGCTATTTCTATTAGAACATAAATTAGGGTAAATTAGCCTTTTTTAGAGTAATATTTCCTACCTGAAAATACACCTATGCTTGTCCAGACGTCTGTGAGCCTTTTCCACTCTTTTGGGAACAGCAGCATGGTGTCTTTTCAAGTAGAAAAGAAAAGTAGGCCTCGGCCCAGACCTCTAACATTATGTAAATGAGGCAAACCTCTCAACCTTGTGGATTACTGAGTCAGAGAGCAGGACCCCGGTCCACAAACCCTCCACATTAGGATCCCATAAAAATGTGGAGCTGGTTGGCTGCATGCAACTCTTATAGGCGCTTATAGTTCATATTTATATAGTTTTCAGTCCTAGTTAACTTTTACATCCTGTGGAGATGATGCGGAAAATGCAACCGGAGCCACATAAAGGAACGCGCCGGGACTCGTGAAGAAGGCCCACCCAAGGTTGGTTCACAAATCTAAGACGAACAAAGAGAAAACGATTTAAAATATTCTCCACTTTTCAAACTATGTTTAGCAATAATTTTTGTCTCGTGCTTAGTTTCGCTTGTCTGCTTAGTCAAGCAAACGGGTACGATGCGTTCTGAAAAACATCGGGGAATTATTCATATAAATTAGTTCACATTGATTCTTTCCATCACAAGAAATACAATCAATAAATTGTTGGCACTATGGCGAAGAATACTGCTTTTTTATTCCCCAAATTCCAAATGGGAAGCTAGTTAGTGTCTATGGAATACATTTTTCCTTAAAGAAGACGTTAAGCTTTCTCACTAAGTCACAGAGCAAATCAGTTCACATGCTTCTGTGACTTTATTCCTGAAGAAGTATGTTACATAATATTCTATATGCATCAGCGTGCTTGCCACCAGGGACTAAATGATCTCTTAAATTGTGTTCATTAACGATAGAGATTACTGGCGCAAACCGCGGTGCTCAGATAAACAGCGGCGACTTTCTATAACAACATTCTAACCAATTTTCTCTCTATATCTACGCTTTTATCGGAACATTTAAGTGTTGTTAACGAGAACCTAATAACAACCCATTTATGTAGTTTGTATCCTACAGATAGCCTTTTGCTCAATACCTTCGCCTCCATCAGCTCAGCACAGCAGATGGATTCAAGCGCCTGGTTACTGAAGTGCTTTTCTCCATCTCTTCGATGCTAGTTCAATACCCTGAGAGATGTGGAGAGATGGCTAGAGGGCCAGGGTCCTGACCTGTCACCTCAACCACGCACCGGCCGAGCACAAAGTGCAGAAAACACGAAAACGATTTCGTCTTGCAGCCCCTACAACCCCTCACATTTCCCACTTCTATCTGTAAAATAATACGAGTGAAATTAATCACACTAAAAGTAGTTTCCAGTTTCTCTTACTTCTCATCTTCTTCTTTGTTTGGGTGATTTTTGAAAAGTGGAAACAAACGTGTGCCGTTATTGTAATGTTATCTAAGCTACGGGAATCATTTATCTGGGTAAATTTTTCTGTGCGTAATTTACGCGCGAACCGTGAATCTCTCTTTCGATTGTCTGGGACATCTTCCTTAGATTTCTAGTGTTTTCGTTTAGATTTCGTTGTGAGTACACCGGCCTCTAGTTAAAAGAAAACAGCTTCTTGGGTATGTTAAGAAAAAGGTGGATTTGCAAAACGACGCATTTTGGTGTGGCGAGTTTACAAAGAAGAAGAAGAAGAAGAAGGAAAACCTGAAAATACACACCGAACCTTGTAGACTGGGATCCTTATTTTTAAATTTAAGTTCAAACATATTCTAACGGAAAAGAAGCCAGGGATTTATAAATTCATGTCAGGGTTTGTCAACGAAAAGAAAAAGAAGAAAGCAGCAAGTATTCTTTAACAGTCAAACAACACCACGATATTTATTACATCTGTAAATTGAAGGATACTGGAGGGAGGTGGGGGATCTTATGTACAGCTTTTCTTCCAGATTACTGATATTTGTATTTGGACATTCGTGCGCATGGAATCAAAAAGGCTCGTATATTAGAGCATGGCGCAAAATAAACACAAATACTGGTATTAAACGCACCAGTCTTACAACAACTCTAATCAGTTTTTCTTCATGTAAAGCGCATCTCTATACTGCCCGGCCCAGAGGGTGAATTTTCGCTGAGATTTGTGGAGGAAATTCCACACCTGCAGTCAGTGTAGTACCATTTAGATCAAATACTTTCTCTCCTCTTAAATCGCAGAGCAGTGTGAGAGTAAAAAGCGGGCAGGTGCATATCTTTCAGCTGCACTACTTGAAACGGTCCGGTTCCTCAGCTAAGTAGGTTAAAGGTCCTCCCAAGTGGAGAAAGTATGTGACAGACCTCTTGAAGACCGTATTCTTCTGCAGGAGTTTGCATTCATTCACAATTAATGTCGCTTGATGGACGAAATGATGCTAATAGGGTGCCAAAAACAGAATATGGGCTTTAATGGGCACTGACCATAATCTGACAGCTGTGGAAAATGGAGGAAAGAAGAATTTAACATACTGTAATAGGATTAACGTTTAGAAGTTATTCTTAAAGTATTACAATACAGCTTTTCGTTAAGTTGATAAAGTTGCAGTAAAGGCCAATCAGACTGGATGTGCTGCAGCTGGGGGATAACAGCATGTGGGATATGTAGTTATGCTGGTGGTAGAAAACTGAATGTTCCTTCTTGTTTTTGGAAGCAAATTAAGATACTGAATTGTGTTAAATTCTTTTCTATGTTGCCTGAAAGAGGACATATTCTTTTAATTTCCATGCCATAGAAACCCCCCCCCCCCCAAACAAAAAACCCCAAACAGTTTCTTTCTGCTTTTTTACAAAAATGTTAAACTCTTCTAATATCACATCAATGTAATAAAATCATCAATGTGAGTGGAAAGTTAAGTCAAAGATGTGCTGAGTACACCATTTCACTCAAGAACACTCATTGCAAAAAAATTACCTTCACATCAGTGAGATATTGTTGGCACAAATTCTTTTAATTATTGAACCATATACTAAACTAATCAGATAGGAAATTAAAAGTAGTATAAAAATTGTACCTTGTAGTACACATTTATGACAACAAGTGATTGTGATTCCAGTTTTCAAACTGAAGCTGAAGACTAGCAAGGCATATAACAACCTTAATTAAGGTTCGTTAAGCTACAGTGGCACTGCAAAGCGTGGACAGGCTGTCAGTGATCCATTAATCATGTCATGATGAGTTTTAAAGAATGACTGGTGAGATTAACTTTATAGATCATATTTTTATGCATATAATTTATACACACATGACTTAATAAATCCTGTATCTGTAACTATGACCAGTCACTTTATTTGAGATTTGAAAAACAAAACAACAATAACAACAACAACAAAGGAAAAAGAGACAACAAATTGTGCCCTTCCATGTTTGAAACTGATTTAGCTCCCTGAAATTTTAGGTCCTCCGAGTTCTGTGAGTGCCACTGTCCTCTGCACTGTTTTGAGTGGCGATATTTTAGCATAGCTGCTCTCTTTTGTAGCAACAATTAAAAACCACAGCAGCAGATCAGTGCAGACTACCAAATGCATGGCAGAACAAAGCAGATAGTGTACTTGGACTGGGTGCTTGGTTCCAAGGGTACCTGGTTCGTCCACTTCTCTGCTGCATTAATTGTGGCAGCAGTAAGGGCAGGTAAACAAAGCTGTTAGAGAGTATAGTTGTGACTCAACCGTGGCTCACTCTGGATTTGTCACCCAGTTACTCATATGGCAAAATGGATCTGCCAGTCCTTCTCCTGTATCTGGTTGCCCTTGCATTCAATTATTGTGATAAGATGAAATCTGTTTGATGTCCTGAAATGTAATTTTGTAGTTTAATTTGAAGTGGATCCCCGTTTTACTTGTTTTACATAACAATATTTAGACATAGTTCAAGTACTGAGGATTCTTAGAATTATAAGGTAGAAGATAATTTTTTGGATTTTTGGCATTTTCCAGTGACATGTAAGTGTTTGCAATGTTCTGCTTTGACTTTTCTTTTCCGTTTTCATTTTCTTGAGCCAAATTTGCATTTTTTTGTTCTTAATAAATCAAGAGGCTGTTCAGATTTACAATCATGTCTGCTTTAGTCATTACAGGCTGCATAAAGTTAAAATAATAAAATAATTTAGATAATTTTTGGATTTTGGAAGAAGCTTCAAAACATTGTTCAAACATTTAAGTGCACTTCTTCTCCCCCCCCCCCCAAAAGAAAGCTTTGTTAATGTAGAAACAGTATAAAGTTAGATATATAAATATATTTTACCTCTGAATAAAAAAAGTGCCGTAAAATAAATAATAATAATAATAATAATGATCAAACATGGTTTTGCACCTGAAATGCATGCAAATAGCTGCAATTTGCATCAAGTGTTTCCTGATGTCCATTTATGCCAGGAATTCATTTATTCGGCTTATTTTCACATTAACAGTCAAGAGATGTATCTTCTAATCAAAAGTTTGAAAACACTTTGAGAGCTGAACGTGGAGACGGAAACTTTTTAAATGGCCTCACAACTCAACAATGGAAATGTGAGCTGAAGCTGCATATCAATGTGGCATTTTTACCTGTCTGTTTGTCCCCACTTTGGGATGCTTTTATCCAGTAGGCCACCTGACAGCCTACCATTATTTAGATGAATCCACATAAACACGTCGCAAAACTACTTCAAATTGTGAATGTATTGATCCTGACAGTTACAAGAATGCACCATGTGCTGCAATTTAAAATATGAAGTCAAAGTCCAGTTTTCCTGCAAAGTGTCAAAGGATTAAAACTCTAATTTCTATTCGTTTTTTACTGAGCACTGTCTGAATAAAACGCTGTATGCTGGATGGGAATGCCAGGTAGCTGTAATCCTGAAAAGGTAGAAGACTGTATGCAGAATTTATTATTTTTTAAAATGGCATCGTAAAAAATAAATAAAAATATAGCTATTTGTATCTTATAGAAAAATGCATAACAAATTATATATAACATGTACAAATAAGGAATATACTACTATATACTTTTACACTACTACAAATGTACAGTTGCAGTGCATGTATCTGTATCCAGCACATTTTCAGAAATTTATTGTTTACAAAGTAAAAATCTTTGTTTTTGGAAATAAAATCTATTTTTACGGGTTTATTTCATTTAAATTTTGCTTTGTGTGGTTTGAATTTGTCCAAAAGAAAAAACAATATCCTTATTCTCCTTAAAAATATTTATTCATAGTAAGTAGCTTTTTGAATAAATAACCAGTCATTTTCTGTCCTGCCTCATTTACAAAAAAACAAAGTGATTTTTTCATTTATATGGATTATTTATAAATGGATTATCCTTTTTTTAATGTCTTAAACCATTATTCACACAGTACATCTGTTATATCATTACACATTTTGTGTGTTGTGTGTCTATTAGAATGGTTGATATTTTCCCATATTGACTTTGTGCAGCAAATCAAGTGAATCAAGGAGTGCTCTACCAATCACCAGGCAGTTATTTTAGAAGGAGGAAGTTAACTTTAAAGAAACTTTAAAGAAACCAGAGGAATGTTACTATAAAAAGTACCTCTGAGATAAATGTAAAAAGTGTGACATGGGTTTCAGCTTGAATCATAGCAAGAGAGTAAAACCTGTGCAAAACGATCAAATTCAGGCCAAAATACACCCATTTATAACAACAGCATGCAACAGTTCAGTCTCTCTATAATTCTTTAGTGCTCTTCTGAGGAACTACAGAAAGAAAATGTCAGATTGTCCACATGTTAAGGACAGTTTTTATTTAACCAAACAGCCACTTCAGCTAATTCAAATTCAGATTCAGATTAAGATGCTGGTTTATTATCTCAGCACTGTGTCAGGCTGTGATCTGTAGCAAACTCGCTGGTTGCTTAAAAGATATTAAAACGCAGAAAATGACCAAAGAGTGTTGACACTTTTAAAATCAGCCTTATTCTGTGAATAACATTTATTTTTAAATTAATCATGTTTAGTGAGAAGTGTAATATGAAAGAATAATATAGCTTTTAAAAATCTACATACCTGTGAGTCAAAGTGCACCTTTGACACTTTTTCCTTAGTCGATTCATTAAAGTTTGGACAGTTTGTTTAGAGCTGAAGTTAGTGACGACAAAACTGTTTATACTCCACTGGATTTAATCATGTTGTCAGTGCATGGGAATCATTTAGAAGTTGTTAAATTACCTGTTACGTCTGGCAGATTTTTATAAATCAACAGCAGATCATCACAAACTGTGAAACGAGGCTTGCCACACAATATAAACCCTGCAAGAATTTGCACCATAAACTGAGATTTATTGGGATGCAGTTCAAAAAACAACTCTAAAATAATTCATCAGAAACTAATAGTCACATACATGTGCAGATATTATTATGCTTTGGCATTTATTATCAGATCTCATCCCAGGAGATGCAGACAGAGATTGCAATAACTATTTTATGAGTTGTGCACATGTGCACTTCGTAAAGATGGTTTATTTTATTGTGAAGTTGTTTGTCCATTTTGTTGGTGACTACTCAGAAATGCATGTTATTACACACATGCTGCAAATACCAGTTTATTATTGCCAACAGTTCATGTGTATTCGGTGTTTGTGCTCCTGTATGTGTTGCACAGAGACTGCGCTGACTTTGTGCTGCTGTACAGTAATAACAAGTCTTCTCGTGGTTAACGGCTCTCTTGTTTGTTGGTTTTGTCTCGTCCTGTTTCAGTGGTTCTTTTTGCCTGGAAGGATGTGAACTCAGTGTGTCTGACCGTCTCTGAGGACGCTCGATGTCATCTTGTCTACCTGATCATTACACTACCTGCTCTCCTCTGCAATACTGCCCTCTCGCTGCTCCGCCACTTGAAATGCTTGGCTGGCCTCTTCTCTGAAACCATCAGGAAATTGTGTGCTAAAACGCTGCAGACGGTTCGTCCTCTCTCTCTTCCCTCCAGCCATGAGTGCAGGAGTCATAAAAAGATTCCTCAGCTCGGATGACTACTGCTGCTGCTCACTCGACAGGAAAACACACAAAACACCCTTCAGCCGCCCGCCACAGCTCACCTCTCACAGCTTTTACTTGATTTATTGACGTTCACTACACTGCAGAAATGCAGAACACTGCATGTAAATTACATGGATGTGACCACTTGTTTAAAAGCAGGCCTAGATATATTACACATGGCCATTAGGAGTAAAACTAATTTTTAAATTACTATTATGTTGCTAACATCTTGTCAGCAACATATTTAATGATGGAATGAGATTATATATGTTTAATATGCCTTTTTAAATAATCCCAAGGAATGTGAAGACTTGTAATATGTCAGCTTTCTGATCTGCAAATAAATTGGAAGTAAAATGGATTCTCAGTATTTCATATTTTGAGGTAAACAAGAGCCTCAGTCTGCATGTGGAGTCGCTGCATCGGCATTATTGCTATAAAAATACATCAGGCCTTCTTGCTGTAAAAAAGTTCAGCAACTCACATGAAGAAAGGACACATGCTGTTACTGACTGCATTCAAATACTCCTTTCTTAAACTCCCACGCTGCTGCTCTGTCGCCACCATTATGAATCTAAACAGGAACAGATGAGTGTCATGATGGCAAGTCAAAAAGTGAACTGCCAAAAACAGTTCTGAGTTTTTAAGTAACTGTAAAATGTCTCTTTGGTTATCCAATAAATTGTTGCTCCAGTCATCACTGATACTGATGAACAAACATTCCTGAGCTCCAAAAAGAGACCTTGAAAGCTTTCTCTTTAAAAAAGTGTCTCTGAATGCAGTTCAGTGCTCTGCATGTGAAGCTAATTTAATAATACAGGAGCAACCATCAAATGGAAAGTGAACCATGTTAAAGAAACTATTTCTGGCGTCTGTCTGCTCACAGATGAAACATCATATATACTCTGCAGGCGGTGGATTTTTCCCAGTTACAGAAACTAAGAAGAGACTTTTACCTGATCAGTAAGACTGACCACTGCAAACAGAACCTGCTTCACTGGACCTCTCTGCTGGATTCAGTTCATACACTTTTTAAAAACCGTATTATGAGAGTATTGTTTAAGTTAGCTGGGTTAATAATATGACACACATTCATAGATGAAAGTGTTTGACAACACGCACATCATCTCATTTTGGACTTTTAATAAACGTACCTTTTTGTAAAAATGCAAAAGTTCTTCTAAGCTTTTGTGAATTGAGTGAAAGTGAATAAACATTATTAAAACGCTGCACTCACTCAGACACAACTTTAAAAAGAATCACGCAGCAACATTTCTGCAGTTACCTGGATGATAATCGAGAGCTAACAGATCATGCCTCAGAGTTCTGTGCTTGTCTTGCTCAAGAGTACCTCAGTCTAAAATGCTGAGGGCGTGGTTACATTGTTTCTTAAGTGTTTCTGACTCACTGTGTGCACCTTACAATAAAATAAATGTGCTTTGATGTTTTCACCTTTTCCATGCGTGCGCTTCATGTGTCCTTCAGTTCATCCTTCTGCCACATTTACCACTATTCTTCATATTCTTCATCCAATCAAATTACACTAAAGTATTAAACCTCTGTTTGTTTTAAACTTTTTTGCATCTCAGATAACTGAAGATTAATAAACATAAGAGTTGTCATCACGAACCAGAACTCTGCTTCTGTAGAAGGCACAGAAATCAGCACTGTGACTGTGCCTTTCATTTATTAGTGGAGATTTTATACACTTTATACATAAGATTTTAGCCAATATAAGGCAAAAATAATGCGTTAGCACCAGAAATAGATTATTATTTACTTTTCTAAGCACTTGAACACTAACAGTAACACTATCTGTGAAACTATTAACTCTTGTAACTGAAGCATTTACAAAGTGTGTTAAACTGAACGTACAGCCTTCCTTAAAGTTTTACCCTGAACACATCCCACTGCTTCAGTTATATAACAGTCTACACAATAGCCTGTCTCTCTCTTTCTCTCTGTGTGCACTGCAAAACAGGATGCTATTTCCCCATGAAATGAAATACAACATATACAAACATAAAATTAGTAAAATATATAGATACATAAATATATTGTTTACAGATATGCAGTATGTAATTTAGTGTTGTGCTGCATGATATCAGATATTTGGTCATTTTTTTCTTCTGAATCAATATGAATGATGTACAAATGAGGTACAAGTTTGTCATTTAGTAAAACCAATAAAATTCAAATAGCAAAGCAAATGCAATAATAACATTTATTTAAATAAATTTTGGGTAATTGTCTGTACAGGTCACATTTAAAGCAAACTTTGATGGGAAGAACAGATACAAATACATAATAAATAACATTTCATATGTACAGTGTTGGTTTCAAAAAGAAATGGAACACTTGACGACCTGAAAGTTAAATGTAGCTGCCTCTTTTCTTTTCCTCTGAGTAAAGGAAAAAGGACAATGGACTGCAGAGGATCTGAGGAACCTGCAGGGTTGAGGGTGCTGATGTCGCTTAGAAATGTGGAGCATGAATGGAGCCGAAAACAAAACAAAAAAATCAAACAAATTAAACTTTTGCAGTTGGATTTGGACCACATTACGAGTTAAAAAAGAGTTTTATGCATAAATAAAAAAAATGCAAATTCATAATAATGAATTTGTCCCCCGAGATGTAAATGATTACATATTTGATGAGCTTGTATAGAGGGATTTTTCTGCATCACCATGCTAGTGTTAGAGTTCTTCAGCAGTTTGTGGCCATGCTTGTGATGTTTGTGGCACCCATGCTGTTTGGTAGGACGATCTATGCATTAATGACTACAACAGATGAATACGTTGAAGGTTATTGCTTCATTCTCATACATTTCAAAGAGCACGCGATGTGATACGTTGTATAATGAAGTCAGGCAGTGCAAAAGGAAATATCATAGAGAAACTTTTATTTTCCATCTATTGCAGAGAGCCATGAAACACATTAAAAATTCACCACAGAGCACAAGTGCACAAACACATGATAGGCACATCCTGCTACACATATTTTACATCCTCTTTAAACAGGAAGTTAATTAGATGATTTGAATTGGTAAAACACTGCTGCTACATTGCTGCTCTTTGATCATCACGCCTGCTGATTGAAGCATGTCTGAAACAGATGACGGCCAGTCGTTATCAGCCTCAAAGGCCCAGGATCCATTTGCAGTGCTGGCATCTCAAGCACCTCATGTTCATCCTCTGAAGAAGGTGAGACAATCCATTAAGTGAAAGGCATAAACACTCAACTCTGGGAACCTGATTGTTGGCGCTGTCCCCCATCCAGCCCACCTGACTGCAGCGGACTGTGGGTTTTATACAAGACAATTCAAGTCCTGAGGTGGAACATTGAGAAAGAGAAGACAAAGGGAAATAAGACCATATGGTGATTTGCATATCATAACACAGCAGCACAACTTTTAATAGAACTCAGAGATGCAAGAGAGAGTCGACTTTGAGCTTAGTCGGCTCTGAACATTATCGTTCACCGTGGGTTGAAATTTACCTGCAGGTGCTATGAAACGGTTTCAAGTCCAAATAAGAGTGCCTATCTTTATCGTATTTTTATTGCATATTTATTTGGGCATGTAGATCAGCTCATCTAATTAATCATTAATTACAGCATATCTGAAACAAAAAGGTAACGTGTCATATTTGCATTGTCCCACAGGCATTGCACAGGTACACAGACTGTGAATGATGTTGCCTTAATTTACAAATTAAGGACTCTGGATCATTTGGACATAATGTGTAGAAAAAGTCACCTGGTGTGAAATTAAGTCTTGTTTTTTTTGTTTTGTTTTGTTTTTAAGAAAAGAAAAGAAAGAAAAAAAAGACACTGTTGGCAAACCAAAGGGGTGCATGAACAGTCCACTCATACTATAGACACTGAAACTTGAATCATCTACTTTTCCTGCTTCTTCTGCAAAGGGCTTAACGCCCCTTCACTTGTACAGTGCATTAATACCACAGCATCAGAGCTACTAGGTCGATTTAAAAAGTTAAGTTGATAAAAGATGAAGAAATATTTGCTCCAGCGCTTGACTGTTAAACATCTTTTCCATTAGAATAAGGTGGTGTGACTACATATTTAAAATGGCAGGCTCAAGAATCTCAGTTGATCTCGCAGGTCATTGTATAAAACTAATAATCACCGTATTCCCTGACCTTTGCCCTTACACTTTACACCAGCTAAAAATGATGGATGAATGATTTTATATCTATTTTTTCAGTAATGCATCAGAGCTTGCCCATCAGTGAGGGCTGGAGAAGGCTGAATTAAACATTGCTGCTTGAGACACATTTAGTTGTTAATGGCACTCAACAACCTTTTTTTTTTTTTGTAATTCTCTCTCATGGAAGCAGAGGCATTGGCTGCTACAGTATGACTTAATGATTCATACTTTGGAACATTTTAAGAAAAATTATGACATACACTATCTGCGTTTCATACCCATGTCGTGGTAGATAAATTAAATTTGTATCCCACTTATCATCATTTCATTATGATCCTAAGCACACTCGTCAGAAAATACCAAAAATTAACAAAACAACGTGATTTTTTTTTGCAGTCCTTTATTTAATTCATCATACACATTATAGGATTTTACATCGGTTCGTGGAGTAGATTAGATTGAGTAAATTATTTGAGAAGAAAAATCCAAACTTTAGTCTCTGAGCACTCTACTCACCCTGTCACTCTCCTCATCTCTTTGCTGTTTTCTTAATCTCAACATTCAGCAAAGTCAAGAACCTTGACGCTCGCCCCTTTTCCGTGAGATGACTCTGAGCTGGCTGCTGGTCATCTGCAGCACTTTAAACGCAGACCTGCCACTTTTAAAGAACTGCACGATCAGCGTCTCCCACGGCAAAACACCGTGGCGTGTTTTCTCTTGCGTGTGGAGGCAAGAATGAAAACTGAATACATGCGGATGTCTTGCAGTGTTTACTTAGAGATCGTATCCAATGACTGGATTTTCCTTAAAATCATTAAATTTCCGAATAACGTCACTGTGTTTACATTTCCTGTCTTGGCATTTCATACCTCTAATGCAGACAAATATGAAAGAAAAAAGCAACAAAAAACAAAACAAAAACCCTGTTATAGAAGTAAAGTGAAGGTTGTGACCGTGGGCTTACATGGATGACGAAACTCAAGCGAATAGATTTTATAGTGCAACGGAACTGCAGTCAGGGGGGAAGAAAGGAGAAGCAATAACAAGTCAAAGCGCTGCACAGTAAGAAGCTGCATGGAGAGCTGGTGTCCACTTGTTAAACCAATGGATGCCATGATGTTTACGTGTACATGCTAATGAGCTAAACAAGTAATGGTAAGTATATGTTACACCCCTCCTAATGTGCTCACGGTAGAAGCATATAGTTTGTCATTGTAATAACACAAGCTGTGTTCATATTTAGCATATATTCCCCCAATAATGGAGTTCAAACACGAGTGCCAATTTAACATCAAGAAATCTTTCATACCAGAAAATAAACTGTGCGCAACTTAAAATGCTTTTTCACAATTATTCCTTTAATTAGACACATTAGATAAGTCATCTACAAATAGTGACTTCATTCAGTGAGAACAATGACAAGCCTTTTATGAATTTAGCTTATCATCGGCTGTGAATCAAATAGATTTGTTACAGAGCGCTGCAGGCGTATACTTGCTTTTACTGTATCATAGAAAAGCACTACTCTTGACTGTTAAATGGGTACAGTTCAAATTGAAGTGGACAAAGACAATCCTGTTTTATTTAATCTTATAGATAAACACAGTGTGACAGAAGCTGGAGCTGTTCGGAGACGATGGAAGGATTCCCCTTTGAGCTCCACAGAAAACTTCAGCTCTCCGGTTTCTTCCTTGTGTAAGTCATAGATGCTGGTGTTTGTGTTAGGCAGCTCGCACCTCTCCAGGCTCTTCTCACACAGATGGGCTGCTGATGTGAACAGTACTCTGCAGACGCTCGCTGAGTCAACTTGTGTATGTGTCATGTGGGCTTTGTCTGCTTCACACAGCAGCCTGCCGCCTACACTAATACACACAGCACCAATTTGAATGCAGCTCGTGGATTCGAATATGACCGTGTTACTTTCACATGCCCACCGGCTGACACCAAAACAGCAAACAGAAGAAGCCCCAGTGTTGATGTCTTGATATGTTTCTGCTCTTTGCGCTGTGTGTGTTTGTTTCAAACCGCTGTTTTTATTCCAAAGTCAAAACTGGTCACAATGCAAGCAGATTAAGAATTTATCTCCTCTCCCCTCAACCCTCCTTCACCGTGTTCAGCATCTCCGCACCCCCTGCTGCGAAACGTTTCTAACCCAATGAGGCCCCCTACAGTTGCAAGCTCACTGACGCTGAACTGAGCAGGTGCATAAAGATGGTAGCTTTTACTTTGACGTCATTTGACCCATTTTGCAGTGCTTTGCATAGTTCTCTACATGGAGGGATGTGTTCAGGCATTTTGCAGCTTGGAAAGTAAGTCTATGTGACTGCAGGACGTGATGCACATGTAAAAACCCAAAATGCTAACGATTTGATTCTTGATACCAAATATGATGCTTAATTTTCATTATTTTCCTTTGATCGTAAGGAAACAGATCCAGCCCTCTCTGAGTTTATTTGATGCTCCAAGTAGATTATTAGTTATTATTTTGTTTGATTTTATTTAAAAACAAAACAAAAACACACACCTCTCCTTTGCGTTTCTGGCACAAAACGTAGCAGCGGTGTAGATTTAGATTTTCACACGCGTGACCAGCTATGACTCACAGCCTTCTTTGTTGTAAAAGGCGATGATTGATTCAGACTTTCTTTGGTAAACCTTACTTCACCCCCATTGTTCACTTTCACTGGAGTGAATTAATCTGCGAGCTGCTGCACCCCGTTTCTCCCCCTATCCAATTGCGCCACACCGTGGAGACACGCAGACTATTTCTCCGCCAGTTCCCTCTCTCTGACTGTGAAATGGAAACTGTGCTAATTGCCCGTGGACTGTTTACGTCGAGCCTAGTTTGTTTTGAAGAGCGATATGATTATGCTCTCAAGATCCATAACAATGTCATAAACCGCAATCATGCACTTAAAAGACAGTCAAGTTTGCTGGTTCATTAAAGAGAAAAAAAAGGCGCATTATTTCAGCAGTTGGAATATGATTTAGCTGCAGTAATTTGTAGCGATGGAATTAGATGCAGTAAGGCGACATTTGCAGGTAAGAGCTGCATGGCGCCAACCGAAGACCTCTGCTTCCATCTTGTGGCAACCTGGCGCAACGTTTTTTCTTCTCCGTCTCCCCCTCCCCCTCCCTCCATCACTCCCCTTTCTCTTTAATATCGGCACTGTGGCGAATCTAATCTGGATCTCCTTTAAGGCAATAAAACCCAGATCGCTTCCTTTAAATGAAAAGCACCGCTTATTATAGCTTTGAAATCCTCGTTTATTTGGCGATGTGCGTGATAGAAAAATGATTCATGTCGAGGTTCAAATGGGCAGGATGACGAAGATTCACGGTGTCCCAAGTGCATATTTCCTCAAGTATTGTATTCCAAGGTATATAATAGAGTTATCCACGCAGGTTGAACTATGCTGCACGCCAAGATGCTTGTTTTAATATCGTACTGCTTTATCCCTTCAAGCAGCCAAAAGCAATTTCCGATAAATCTGACCCTGTTGCTGAGCGGATAGAGGTGTAGTGTAATTTTCTGGTGCGTTAATGGCAATACGGGGGTGCAAAGAGAATGCTGTTCGTCATAAAAGTTTATCGTAAAGGCTTCCACGAAGACACTATTGAGGTTTTACTTCAGTTTTGTGGAAAACACGACAGAGCCTGACTGAACGCGCAGGGAGCTTCCAGCTGGTTTAAATCACTTTATATTTGCAAGTGAGCATAATTTCTGAAAGCAGATTTGTATGGTTCCGAAAAAGTGTTAAATATCATATTGTTAAATATGAAAATGTAAAGGCAATTTATGAATAAAGAAACCACTTGAATGGGATCAGTTCCGGTCTTTCATGCGCAAAAGTCCACAACACACCTGCCAACAAACCCAGTTTTTGTCCTCACGGAAAAACATCTGCATTTTCCAGAGATCACAGCAAAATAAAAGTGCAAATGGCAGCTTCAGCATTTAATTATTAGTCAGGTGTATTATTTGTTCTACATCCGTATATCGCACAGCAGCGCGGCACTGGCTTTAAAGTCAGGAGAGCTGCTGTGAAATCTAACCGTAAATTGTTAATTAATAGTAGATCAAGTTTACGCTCGATACGGAAGTCCTTAAAAAAGGACGGGGGCCAAACAGTGTCAAATATTTTTCCATGTGTTCATTTTAGAAACAGGCTCACGCACAGCAAACAAGGAAGAACACTGTCTAGAATTAAAAATAGTTTTTGCGCCTTGACGAGCCACTTTTTTGGACAGACAATAATCGGCCTTTCACGTTGGAGAATGGGAGGATAGAGGGAAAAGAGAAATGAGAAGGCTGTTGTTGGCATAGCTCTATCAAGGAAGAAGGACTCCCTGTTATGTGTGAATGGGGCTTCTTTTTTTTTACCAGAATAGATATAGCACGAATTTTTAATTCGTTTTTCTTTGAGAGACAACAATGCTTTATTTGAAAGCTTGATACAATTTGGGGCTTGTAAGAGATTCTTTTCTCCTTTTCCGAGCCCAGCTGCCCATATGGGACACAACGTGTGCAGAAAGGATCACAATGGCACCAAGTGACAGGCAGGACAAAAAGCCCAAGGATACATCTCCCTGACTCTGAACAGCACCAAGAAACTCTGTCTATCTACACTGTCTGCATCTCCACTCCTGCTGCTCGTTAGCATGCACGCCTCTAACATCCACAGAAACCAGGCCTGGGCTTTTGTTTTTTATTTTAAAAAATTTTTTTATTGCCTCGTGCACTTGCGTTGCGCAGTGATAGAGTCGCAGAGCTGCCTTCTCTGTTGGACAAAAACTGACACAAATGTCAGCGTCATTCTTTCACTTATGAGTTTTTAAATTGCGTTATTGTTCCGGGACTTGTTCAGTTTGAGTTTGATTTGAAAGAAACCAGTCAGAGTTCACTAAAATCCAATCACAGACAGGCAATCATTTATCATCGACTCTTATCGGTTCTCTTTATAATTCTCATAACACGCACTGGTACTCACGTCATTTTTCTCTTCGCATGTGGCGGGTTTCTATAATAACTGCGTCTGCTTATTTAACACACGCACACACACGTTTCTGGGGGTTTTAAGACAAAGAAATAAAAAAATAAAGTTTGATTTATTTGACCTGGAAGCTCGAAACACAAAACCTTTCTGTCAGCGACAAATTGAGTCTGTGTCATCCACAAAAGCAGTAGCCCCCTGAGACTCAATTCTGTAAATAATTAGCAAATCTGCCCAATTTAGCTGTTTGTTCGGTGATGATAGGGGCGACTCTAACATCTGCTGTGAGATTTTTTGGCCCGGGACAAACAAAATGCATAGATTTTTTTCAACTAGGTTATCATATTTACTCAAGATATTGACTGGAGTCTGATAATCCGCAATGCGCTCTGCGGATCACTGGGGAGCCATTTGTGCTCATTTTGGTCCCACGGTAAAGAACGCCGTGCCTAATAGCGTAAAGTATATTGTAATGCGGGCTATGATTGCCAACATGTTATATGATCGTGTAAAAAATGTCTTTATTAGTCCCTTCAAGCCTCTGTAAGCCACGCGAATTTTAGCTGAACGCTGCCGTGATTAAACAAAGAAGGCTGGTGAGTCATTGATCCGTCCTGCTCTGTTTGCAGTTTAGCGCTTAACAAGATAACAAAACATTTATTGCATTAAACGATGTTTTTCCTCGCAGTCTACCACTTTACAACCAAGGCCGGGGGTGGTTGGGGATGCTGACAAAAAGGAGAGCTTTTCACTCAAAAGCTTCTTATGTTGAGAAGCCCACTTATAGTAAGTGAGTGGATTTTAGTCCCATTTCACAAGTGACTTTCGGCTCTTTATTAGCGAGGTGTTCGGATTGAGAAAAAATATTTTCGGGATTAAATTTGCCTGAAAGAGAAAGAACTGAAGTGCGCTGGAGATTTTTTTTTTTCGTTCCCGTGCTCACTTCCATTCTGTGCCACAATAAAGTGTTTTCATCATCGCCTTTTATCATCACGTTTACCGGTGTCTTTTAAAATAAAATAGAATTTTCACAGTGGCGGCTATAAACCAAACCCTGGTGTCAGAAACAACGCATTTTATTTAAATTATGTTTTTTTTTATTTAAAAAAACAAAATCGGTTATTTTACCGTCGCCGCGAGGCTACAGTTTTTATTTACACGGCAGTCCCCTTATTTTATTTTTTTAATTAAAAGATTCAGAAATGTAGGCTACACAACCCTCTTCATCGCCACACTCCCGCAACTGCTCTGCGTTGCAAACACCTGCCACAAAATTATTTACAAGAAATAAAAACCAAAGGGAAAAAGCTGAAAACTTGCCAGTGTTTATTCATGGCCATAAATATTTTTTTCGGTCCATAAAAGAAGCAAGAAATTAAAATTTCTATAATTATAAAGTGGTTCGTACGTGCTGATAATAACACGAAGGGACAAAGAAAAAAAAAGAGGAAACATCTCTACAACCAACACACAACATACTTACAAAAAAATAAAATAAAAAATAAAAAATCACAAGAAGAGCATTGACATTCTTAATAAAATCTATATGGGAGAGGTTTGGACCCAGTTCTCTTAACGAAAACATGTAAACACGGCGCACACATGAGCCCCGAATAAAAATGGTAGTATATATATGAGTCAAGCTGCAAAAATGAAAAGTCTTTTGTTTGTGTGTTTTATTTTTTCTTTGCTTTGTGGTGAAACTCCCTACCGCGCCTCCAAGCCAAGTCTCTATAATTTCTCTCACCAAGTCCACTGTTGCGTTTGCACCAAGTGATGTGCTGTGGGGAATTGTGGCGTAGCCGCGGCGCTGTACTGCGCGTTATACTGCATGTGTTGGAGTGACTGGGCACTATATGCCGAAAAGGGGATCCCGGCCTGAAAAGTGGCCGCCAAGTCCTGAGCTTTAAGAGTGTGACAAGGCTTTCCATCCCTGACTAAGACGGGCACGGCCACCCGCCTGGGAGAAGGGAGATGGGTCACTTCCATACCTTTCTCGGCCCGGGCTCTCTTCATCTTATACCGGTGGTTCTGGAACCAGATCTTCACTTGGGTCGGGGTGAGGCGGATCAAGCTGGCCAGGTGCTCCCTCTCCGGGGCGGACAGGTACCTCTGCTGTCTGAAGCGGCGCTCCAGCTCATAGGTCTGTGCCTTGGAAAACAACACCCTCCTTTTCCGCTTCTTGCCAGAGTCGCTCCCGCCGCTGCTGGAAGTTTCCTTGTCGTTGTCCGGCGATTCGTCGTCCGCAGAAGGCTCCGGGGACTTGGCGGAGTCCTGAGAGCTGGCGGATAGACCGTGCACTGCGGCAAGAAACGGGAGAAACACTGTCAAAATGTTATGTTGTAAAGTTCTTAGAGACATTTATCACAAACACATAATCTCCATGGAAAGTTTAGGATGCGCCACCATTACTGCTTAATTCGAATAATCTCGCTTTAAAGCGATATTATGTTCAATTTCTCGGGATTTAACGACTCTTACAACATCTTTAATACAGAAGCCTAACTGAAGAATACAAGCCCAAGACCTGTGGCTAATTTCAACTATTTAGGACGCGTGGAAAACTGAAAAACAGAACAATTCCTCAGCCCAGTTCTACACGAGCAGGGCGAATCAGTGAAGCATTAAAAGGTGCATTGTGTGCTTGTAAATCCCCACAGAATGCAGGCTTATATTTCACACCATGATTATACTCTGAGTAACTGACAGCCCCCTTGTTTTTCCACGGTGCTTAATCGATCGAATTCTTACAATGCAAAGTGCAGGAGTCTAAACACTGAGCGCATTTGTTGAGCTGCAAACGCCACAATCGAGCAGTGCACGGTGCATAAATTTTAACACTGAAAGCCACCCAAGGGCATCGCTGGGCTGGATCTGGAAGCTGCATGTCATCAGTTATGGTTTAATGTAACCGAATAGCTTATAAAATAAGTCGTTATCATCTAGATCAGCAAGGATTCTTCTACTTACATGAATATTGAATACTGTCCGTTGTTGCAAGCCATCGTGTGTAAGGATTGTCACTACTGTCATAAAAGGGGTTCTTTAAAGGCAGATTTTGAACGTTTTCTAGAGGACTTTGCACCAAAACTCCAGTGGTTTTTGTCGTGGAAGTGGTCTCCGATCCCTCTGTGTCTTCCTCCGCTCCGGTGATAGATCCTTCTTCGTCATTTGTGTCAGGAAGGTCCAAAATGTCCTTTACAGAAAAGCCCGTCTTTGTGTTGGTCAACGACATATTCTGGTGGGGGGGAATATGCAGGGAAAGTTGCTGCACCAGCTTTTCGGACAATCCGCTGTTTTGAAAGAAAACAAACAACAAAAAGCAGAAGCGATTTTTCAGGAAAACAGGACGAGTGAGTGTCGCTCTACGCTGAAGTACAGTCAAAGCAGCCACTGTGGATAACCATTGCCTAAGCAAGTAGTAGCAGCGGATTCAGTCTCTTTAAGTCCAGGAAGGATGCCAAAGTGGCTGAAGTGCTATATGTGGCTCATGGATATTGTGCTACTGCTGGGTGCTAGAGGGAAATAAGCCATTACCTTGTCCGATCAGTCCATATAAGGTTGGTCTCAACACATGAACCTGCAGTGAAAAAGCATTAAAAAACGCGAAAGGTTGGCCACGTGTGGGCGGGTCTTAGGAGTCAAGTGGATGAAGACAGTGTTTGCAGATGTGAAATTGTGGGTTTTGGGGAGATCCGAGCCTCTACCATTGGTGCTTCAGAGCATGATGAGTGGTATAACGTGTCAATTAATTACAAAGACGGGGAGGGCCTTTTTTACACCCTATTTACATACAAAGAACCTCCAAGTAGCTTTATACTCACAATACTTAAAAAGCCCGTTTTTAACAAATTGCTCGCACTGAAGCTCTTTTCCTTTTCCTTCCCTCATAT
>NW_005187489.1:1381237-1467319 GCF_000239375.1 Pundamilia nyererei
AAATAAGATACAGTCTAGGTAAAAATTTACTTCGCTCATTCTTTCTTGGAACGTCCTTTCTAAGATTTTGGGTGCATATAAAAGCGCGCCTGGTGCACAGGCCTGAGGTAAATATTTCACTAGCCTGGCAGAATTAATCACAAGTCTCTGCGTCCCACAAAGGCTCCATTGAGCTGAGCGGGCTATATGGACAAACTGGAGCTGCGCCTGAGCCTCTATAAGGGAGAGAGAGGTTACTGACCTGATCCACCAAGTAATGCTGCACAGCTAAATCCGACATGTGAAGGGACAAGCAGCCCACAGGAGACACCCAGAAAGCTTTACGCACCACGGAGGAATGACCCAGGCTGCAGCCTTTATGCGCACCTCATCAGGAAACTGACTTTGGCCCATGCAACAACATTATTTCGTTGAGATTTATTCAGTGGCTTAAAAGTGTATGGAGCCAAATTATGGTATGTTTGAGCACGCAGGGTTACCATCCGTGTCATTCTGCTTTGGTTCTGCCGTGGGTGGCACACTGACACGGGGAGGGGGAGTCACAGTAGGTCTGGTGACGGTGCATGGGTGCGCACTGGGCTGCAGAATGTGGTCAGTTGCTGGGGATATACTATTTGATCAATTGAGCCGTGGGTTTCGGAAAAGGAGAGGTAAATGTGCACTGGCTAAGTGGACGTACTCCACTTGGAGAGCCTATCGCTCTGTGTTTACCTGTTTACTTTCACAGGTAGTTCAAACAGCCCGCTTGCCTTTTCACTCTGACAGTGGCCAGTACGCAGACTGTTTTTGCACAGCTGGACGAGTTAACGGGACCAACACCGGGAAATGTTTACAGTCCAGTAAATTAGCTCAGGACACATTCAGGCTAAATTTATGTAAAATTATTTGTAAAAAAACAAAGTGTAAAAATACGTCGTGCATTTTGTCCAAGTTAGACTTTTATTTTCTAGTCATGATCTATTTATTGTAGTTTTTGTTGTTGTGTTTGCTTTTTGTATTTTTTTTCCACGCTTTTGGTTTGTGTTTCTTTAAATATTAACTCGCAAAAATAAGAATCCTCTGTTTAGAGTCAAAAAGTTGAAACAAAAAATGTTAAATCCACTTAGAGACCATTGTTTCACTATCCCCAGTTAGGACTGTGTGAAATGTGTGTGTATTGGGGGTGTTAATGCGCACAGAAGATATTGTAAAGAATGGCTTCTGAGCTGTGGATGCAGCAGGATTTAAAGGACAATGCAGGGCGCAGTGCTGCTCCTTCCTATCACCTGCTTACTTGAGTCCGGTTGACATTAAATCTTTAGATCTGACACCAGAACGATACACTATTCTGACTGAGATGTTCATTTGACTTTTGTGCGTATAGTGCGTGCACAAGACTAACCTTTTTTCTCTATGTGATCACCGATGCTGTAATTATGCTATCACCAGTTTTGCCAGTTCTTCCATTTTAATATTATATGCTACAGAGCTGGCTGCCTAATTATTAAAGCTCATTACATTTTTTTTCTGATCCCAGCTTTGCAATCAAAAGTATGACAGAATGGATTCATCCAAAAACAATTAATTTTTCGGATGAACCCCAAAAAAACGGGCCCCGTCTGATTAATTATAATTCCCTCCTAAAAATTCATGCCCACGATTGTTCCCAAATAAGTAAAGAAAGGGCTTTTTATATTGTTGATTAAATAAATCTTTCGATTGAATGCACAAATAAGAATGCCGCAGGAGAATCCATAATAATGTTGATCATTGCTTTCCTTTAATCGCTGAATTTCAGCGTGTTCGGATGCCTCAGGCAGTGAGGTAGTCTTTGATAAAGGTAACCCCGCCTGCCTCAGGGTGCCTATGATAAATGTACAGACTGACAAGACCGATTTCCTCCCTCTATGATTAAAAGGCTATATATAATATTCAGGTAGAGCCGGGTCCAGTTTATTTATGGAGGCTAAGCCGTGGCCCGGGGAGACTTGGCTCGAGGGCAGAAATCATTCTGGAGCCCGATTTCTTTCCTTTTTTTTTCTTAAAAAAAAAAGAAGAAGAAGAAAAAAAAGAAAAGAAAACAGAAACAGAAATCCTTCCACCTTCCCCCCGCCCCGGGCACAAAGTCTTTATTCGTCTCCTTTTCTCTAATGATTAAACATGTCATGGCGAGATTATAGCGAGGCGCCCATGCCCCGAGGAGATGCCTTCATTTGTTAAACCACCAGTTTATTTGTAACGGTGAATTTCATGCCACGCTTTCCCATTCGCCTTAATCTTTTTCTATGTAAGACAAATTGCTAAAAGGGGGTTTATTATTTTTTAATCACTTCCCATTTCAACATCGCTCTGACACCGGCAGGGAGGAGGGAGAATAGTTAGAAATCTCCAAGGCTTCTTCACATAAATCCAAAGTGACAATTTGTAAAGCCTCGAACAATATTATTGTCAAATAAACAATTAAACAAATAAATAAACAAAAATAAAATAAATAAATAAGTAAATCATCCTCTCCACGAAAACTTGATCTGGCCCGCTGTACATGGCACAAGTACAGACAACTTGTCCTCCTTGTTAAGCAGCTAGTGTGCGAGAGCAGTAATAACGTTAACAGCTGTTGACATCTGTAGAGCTCTAGCGGTCTCTACCGGCAAAATTAAGAAACAACAGGGGGTGCTTACAATTAGGCAACTTATGATTGCCAGTATCGGTGCTCATAGGTGCACAGAAAAGAAACATTTGATCATACGAGGACCAAACGCAGGATTTCTGACAGGTAAAGCACAGAGATGTTATCTTCGCGAACAGAATTTGGCTCGGCTTTGGTGTAACTTTGTGAGCGCATCATTTGTGGAAGCTTTTTTTTTAAAAATTAAATTAAATTTTTTTGCATCATTGGGGTCAATGTATGCGCCTTTTGTTGACTCTTGGACAAGAACATCTGTCGTATTAAAATATTTTCTTTAATTTTACTCTTAGTCATCTCCAGATGACACCTCAATTCTCCCGATTGAGCAATTGAGTGTGAAGGTGAAGGCCTCTTTCTCTAAGTGTCACGCAATGATAATGCTGAAAAGAGCACAGTCTGCCCACGTGAACGCGTAATGATCACCAGCTACTGTAGGCTGAAACACATAGACCTGCCTGCATCATTTTTGTATTTAAAACACATTAAGATCAGCGTTTTATTAATTTAAAGACCAAAGTGCGCGCTCACGTGCATGAATCAGCAGTAACAGAAAATAAGCAGCGTCTATTAAGCTGTAACAAGAGAAAATACTGTATAAACTGCCTGGAGCATCCAGTGCGCTTACCTAGACTGGAGGGGGGCTGAATGTGTTGCCAGCGTTAAGACAGCGCGCAGAGTTAATGAAATATCTTCAAATGGGAGTCAGGAGTGCGTGCAGAGATAAGCCTGATGTGGTTTATATACCCAGAAAGCAAGTGCTCCTCTTCTCATATTGTCCAAGAGCGTTTGCATAGCTGGCCAAGTGGCTCTGCTCTTGCTGACTCGCTAACATTGCATGATGTTTGTTTTCCCCTTGCTATGACGTGAGACAAAATATTGGCCATATGTTCATCGGCAATAAATTGGTCTTGAGCGCAAACACAACTCCCCTTGGAGGGCGCTTTTAAGCTACACAACTAGTTTTCCCTCTTTGAAATGCTTTGGGGACACAAAACTATCTGTTGGTGAATAACAATATTACAACAGCCGGTTTAAGAGATAATTGTATGCCTATGGAAGCGTTGCTAGTTGATCCTTATACCTTGACCTATTATCCCTCACACAGTGCGCTCTAATAAATCGCTTGGTAACCAAGAAGCAGCACAGTCCAGAGAGCAGATGTGGCATGTTATCCACACCACGGTTGCGTTTACATTAGATACCCTGATACAATGATTGATAACCAAGGTCACAGTAATTCACAATGATTCGAGACCCGGGCAGCTCCCAGGAGGCGCACTACGAGCATATAATGTTTGCAACATAGAGCCACGCGTGTCGACACTGAAAACGGGCGCAACGGTGAGAACAGAGAAAATGTCACACGTACCATGTTCAGGAGAATAGCAGCATAGTACAACCCAGCAGATAATAATAATAAACATAATGATAATAACAGAATCTTTTGATGGCATTAACAATTAGAAAACCAACAAATGTTTTTTTAACTGTTTGTTATAATTGTGGAAACTTTTACGACTTTTAGTTTTTGAATAAAATCATAAGTTAGAGTTTGACAACATGAGTCAAAATAAAAGCTTAAAAGTTTCAAATATAGCACAAAGTAAAAAAAAACCCAAAACAGTTTGGTCCCCAAAATGTTAAATTATTCACTTAAATTCAGAATCTGCTTTTAGAAAAAAATAAAATGCAATCAAATGTCTGTTATCTTTAGCCCATCTTTGCACCTGTTGCACGTACACACTGGCAGCATTTTTGTGTAAACAAAGCTTTGTCTCCTGCATGAAAGGTTGCAAGAGTATTAGGCTGGTGTAAAGATGATAACAGGGAATCCCGGCAATTGTCGAGGAAGAAAGCAATACAAGGCAAATACCAGTCGTGCTATTATGACACCTCAGGGGTGGATGACTTAAATCAAGACAATGATTTTATTGTGGGCAGTCTGGAATCTATGCATGATAATAATGGTGTTGCCTAGTAGTGCAGGAGCGACCATCAATCAATAGCGAACACATTACTGATGGGTTTTGTGCAGGGCCACTTTGCTGATGAAAGACTGAGATTATCCTGCCTGTCATCACCGTGTTCAAGAGTATCACTAAGAAGCTGAGAATACAAATAAATAAATTGGCCTCATACCTTGATGAAATTCCACATTAAGGCAAAGTAGTTGGTTAGAGTTGGAATATATTCATGAGGTTCAGACGAATGAGAAAAAGCTTTCCACTCAGCTGCTCTGTGAATACCCTTGTGCTGTTTGAGTTTTGCCACAAGTGCTCTGGGTGCTAAATACAAGACCTCCTGAAAAAGGATGGGTAAGATAGGCCCCGGCGGTCAAGCTATTATCAATCCCTGGCCTAAAGCTTGATGACTAAGATACTTCAGATGTAGTTAATGGCAGCGTAAGGACACTGATGGCACAAGCATTCTGAAATCAATCAGTTCAAGTTTTAATGTATCGACCACTCGAGCGAAAAAGAGGGAGAGCTTCTCGACACACGAATGCCAGAGAGACTAGGTTGATTTCATGGAAGATACACTTTGAAAAAAGTTTAATTAAAGCTGAGGGCTCACTTGGATGGCTGGAACTCATACATGATGATAGCCAGTCCTATCAATTTGAAAGGCTTAGAACATTTTCTTCACAAACACATGCACTTGGAGAGGTTTAGCATTAGATCGCCAAGTCCTCAGTGTTAAGGCGAATGAATAGGAGTTTATAGCCCCTTTAAGAGATGTGAAGCAAAGTAGAGGGATGAGTTGTTTTCCAACAAAGTGCCCAGTTCTACACACTGATGAATATTACCGTTCCTTAAATGACAACAGTGCATTGTGAATTTGAGGAGCTGTGGAGTGCAGGGCGTTCAGTCTTAACGTTTTTGCCCTGCTGTGTTACCTACTGGAGAGGAAGAGAAGCCATGGAACAAATAGTGTGAAAGTGGTGAGCTGTGTCAAAGTGTTAACTGAGTGAAAAAGCTCCTTTAGAGCACTCATGAAATGTCTGGTATTTCCATCAAAATATCAGATTTATGGGTTGTATGGAAGGGTTTTGTGGGCCTTACTTGACATGAATAACTTTAAGCTTGAATACCTCCATTTCAGTGCTAAGCCTCTAGTGCAAGGCCAGTGCTTGGCCTTGGAGAGCCATATAGCTGTTTGTAAACCCTGCTGCTGAGGCTAAGGGCCAATAATACAATACTTACCTGACACATTATTTAAGCATTTTAGCCCTTGTGGCATGTGAGTACAACACAAAAGTCCCAGTCTAGGTCAGTTGCCTGAAAAGGTGTAAGCTTCAAATAATAATCAAGAACGGAGGCAATCAAAATTATTTTCGCTCGAGCACATATCGGCTCAGTCAGGTATCACGAGGAAAGACGACAAACGTTTATGATAGCCGCTGAAGTGAAAGTGAGGACGTAAATAAAGAAAGTGGTTGTGAACCTGCACATACTTTCAGCAAATTGTAAAGTAAGTGTTGTGCAGATATGTGGCCGTATGGCTGTTGAAGACAAAAGCAGCCTAAGTACCTCATGGTTGTGATAGACAAGAAAGGCACCTGACCAGGTATGTTTCAACACTGCTTCTATCATCCAAGATAAAAGCAGAGCAACAACTCACAGGTAGGACCACCTTAACAATAAAGCATTTTCTCTTTGGTGAACCAAATCATCCGGTAAATTAAACCTAAACCTGAAGGGTAGCGCTGCAAAGTGTTAACCCACAACGGTGCATTGATTCCACAGTGTATTCATCAAGAGAGAACTTAATACATGCAGAAAGCAGTAGTAACTCTGCTTTAGTCTTACAAGACTTCCTTTATTTTTTGAAACAATAAACGCAGCATGAGCCAAGGACAGATCATTGGAGCTGGGTGCACTCGTCCTTGCCTTCACTCCTGCTGAACAGAACAGGTCTGGAGCAAAGATTCAAAAGCAGTGCAAGGATATTGACTGTTAGCTTCAACAGTAGGTCCACGGTGGGGAAGGTAGAATATAACTCATATCTGAATAGTACAGCATGGACAAAACATGATGAATTAGAGGAGGGATGTCTCAAGGCCACTTCTTTTACAAATGTATCTTGCTGAAAAATATATGCTCATGTAAAATCCTTCTAACAAACATCCTTCTGAAAAGTTTACCCTTCAGGTAGATGAAACCATGGACAGATTAACGTGGTAAAACTTTGAAATTCCACTGAATACAATAGAATACTGACTAGTAGTGAATGTAGTGAAATATCACAATGTTGCACAAAGGAAATGACAAGCAGCCATCAAAGGAAAGGGAGAAAAACATACATTAAAGTAATGGCTTATTGGAACATACATTTTAAAGGTTTTATGAGGAATCTAGTAAGGTCAAGTACTGCAATTTAAAAAAAATCCTTTTTAAAGCAGTAGCTCTGCTTTTTTATTATTCAAAGTTGTATATTGCCTAAAAACCAGATGGATGGTTGTAAAGTGTGTGCTGTTGTCCTTCCAGCAACAAGGAGCCGGGCAGAGATCGAAGCAAAAGATCCCCAGTTTGATCCCAGGAATAGAAATCTAGTGTAAAAATGTGGAGCTGAACGCCTGTGAGTAAGGCAGCAGCTGAAAGTAGCACAGAATTACACTGTAAACTAATAATAATAATGATAATAATAATTTCCCCTCTATTTTTTGCCTTTAATTGAATATTTATGAATATAATTCATCCAAAGCTGTACATACAGTTTATCACCAGCAAGGATCAAAAAGTAAACTGCATGGTAAATGACAATGGTTCACATGCATTACTGTCCACATATGGATGAAAATGGATGTTCAGAGTATGCTGAGCAAAGTTTATATCACATACTAACTGAATATGCAGAATGCAGCTAGATCAATTAAAACAATCCTCATTACTATAATACTGCAATACTACATCCATAAATGTTTGGTCAACTTGACAGAGCTGCGTTACATGCTGAAGTGTATCCAACTTTATGTGTGTGACAGTCAACGGAGCCTTAAACAGCAACATCATGAGCTTGTGATGTGTCTATAACTTGAGGGGATGACACTGAAAACAACTACTAGAACTTTTTTGGAGCCCAAGAGGAATTTAAGAACTTACATATAAAGTGCAAAGATGATATAACAACCCTTAAAAACAGAAATTTACTTTTTATCCAAACTTATATTAATATTTACACAACCACAAACATAAGCTGAGTCTCTCCAAAACTGCATCCAGGTCACTTTGAACATTTGAACATTTAACTCAATGCGAGCTCAAATAGTGCCTGATGATAATCCATTTCTATAAGATAAGCTGTCATTCACACTCAGTTTACTGCAGATTATATTTCTTTGTGGCACTTTAAAATGTTTTTAACTACTTTAAAGGGTTTCTCAACCAGTTTGGCCCATAAATGCAAAAGGTTAAGGTTTCAATATTGTATCAAAGATTCTACAGCTTTTGGAGGTCTGAGGTTACATTTTCAGTGTCCATTTTTCCACCAAGAGAAAAAAAATTTCTGTTTACTGAAATCTTACTTAAACAGACAATCGCACAAATAATGACCCAAAGCTAATGCCTTGCCATGAGTAGGTGTGCTCACGGTTGCATGTAGAGCAGTGTGCATGCGGATATATCTTAATGGCTGTGAGAGTTTCTTCTGTGTGTGAGTGCGATTGGATGCGTGTGAGAAACTCTCTATTTGAGCCCATCAGGATATGTAACCTAAACAACACAATGGAGAGTAACAGAAGGGCTTGGGGGCATGAAACACTCACCTTGAACCAGGCTGTTCCTTGCAGACACAAGGATTGCCCATCTGCACATTTCTGAAGCCTTTTGATTAACAATGTGTCCAAAATAAAAGCTGAAAAGGAGAAAACACAATTTAGTATTTTCAATGGCTTTCTGCAGATGGGTTGCCAACATATTTGGATAATTAACGTGTAGATATTTTCTTTATACTGGGCTCACGATGGCAATTAACATGTTTTGTGAAGAGGTGGAAACTTTTTTCGAGGCAGTGAAGATGGAGGGAAATGCATTAGAGGAGGTCATGAAAATGGGCTTCTATTCTTTGTGCTAAAAGGATGCTTTTATAAGGTGATAGCAATTGAGGAATAAAAACCCAAGGGCAAATAAATGATAAAGAACTCATCATTAATTGGCAATCTTTTGGGCTTATATAAATACCACTCCAAATGTTGTACCCACATTTTCATTGACAGTAATGGTAAGTCTCTCTTGAACTAGAAATATGAAAGGCAAAAGGAGCCACAATGCCACCCAAAAAGGACAACTGTGTCTCTCAGCAAGCCAAAGGTTTGCAAATTGCCCACTCTGTGTTCATCATGATACTATACAATTCAACGAGAACAGTAATTGCTTTAAAAGAGATTAAAAGATGCAAACTGTAGTTCTGGAGACCTTCATTCTGAAAACTGGATTAATTTGTTGTTACCAATTTGAATGAATTTGTATTAAAACATAAATAAGTGCATCCTGATTCACAAAGGATAAAATATGGTGGTCTCGCTGGAAAAACAATGCGCTGTACAGTTTAAAGTGTCAAGGTTTCCATTTCAGAAACATACTTTGTGACTTGGTTTGGCTTTCCACTAACAGTTTTTCTTTATACTCAGGTTGTGGTAATGTATGTGTGAGCCATGACCTGGGTCTTCACACCCATAACCCCCCCAGTCCCCCCTCTCTCTCTCTCGCTGTGTCTCTCTGCTTGCTGTCCCTCTCTGTCGCCACCTAATGGCAGGAGTGTGTGTTAATTCTGAACTCTGAAGCCCAGCTGAGGAAAAGTGTGCACTGCACAACACATCCTCCCTCTCTCAGGTAATTATGTCTTTTATCTGGGAGACACATACAGCTACTTTAACATCGGATATCCAGCCGTCCTAATGGGCCATTATTCAAATAAATGGGGGAAACACTGTGGGGTTGGTGACCCCCTCCGTGCGGCAGGGTCCTCCATCCAGGCACACCTGCTGAGACAAGGTAACGTTTATCACTGACACCTTCGCAGGACAGAAACAAAATGGCAGGCAGGGTCAGCGGTAAGGAGCACACTGGGCCTGTCATATTGCAAACATGTCCATTTGGTACAGCTCTACTCTTGTGGTTGCCAGGCTACTGCCTAATATATGGTGACTGAGTGTGCGTCAGGAAAACAGAAGTAAGATGTTGACTTTGAGATAAGTACCTCTTCAAATTAAACAGCACCATCACATTGCATTCAAAATAACATTTCCAAAGGTCAACTTTAAATGGTCCCCATTTGGCAAAAAAAAAATCCCTGTGTTCTTCAACTCACTAAATCATCAAATTTGCATACCAGTTATGTTAGTTAGTGGCATTTAATTATTTATGTTTTAATTACACCGAATGAAGGGGATAATATCACTGTACGGTAGTTTTGTGGCGCGTGTGCCCCTATCATCGGAGCACTCGGATGTCTCCTTATTAAAGTACACAAAAAGATAATTATGTCCGGCTCTGTCTAAACATTTCCATGGTGCTGCACTAGAGAATCATCGCTGAATTGGACACAGGAGAGGGTTAGACCTCTTATGATTAATGTGCTTGGTCACACACACTCAGGAGTGGTAAAGGCATGTCAATTTCTTCTCTTTCCTGCTCTCCTCCTGAGTTAAGGGTCAGCAAAATTGTTTGGATGGCACTGATTGCTGCTAGGTTTATAATGTGCAGTGAGCTCACCTATGGACTCTGGAGTCTATATGTAAGGCCAGCTGGCATGCAGCAGAAGAAAACACCCTTTTCTCCTAAACTGCTTTTGTGATGTTCATTAACAAATGCAAGGACATGGATAGATAGCTATGTATGTTGAAGGTTTACAAACATGTACCACACCAATGCAATATAAAATCTAACCATGAAAAAGGTTAACAATGACAAAAAGCTGCAGGTCCAAATTTGCACAACTCATTCCCACCAGCTCTCCCACAAAACACCTCGAAATGCCTTGCTGAATAGAACTGCTGATGTCATCGGAGAGATGGTATTGACTGACCAAGCGGCAGCAAAGGCCAATGCAATTAAGAGACAAGAGAACATATAGCTTTAAAGACTGTGTAAATAAAGGGACACTGCAGTAGGTCCAGACAAAGGCCAGTTCAGAGCCCTTTCAGGAGATCCTTGGATTGGGGTCTTCTCCAAGTAGTGAGGGTCTGGGTGGGAGGCCTAAAAGAGGTGGCAAAAAAGGAGAGTGTGGGTGTCCGGAGCGATGAGGACTCAGGGAGTTGCTAAGATGGCTCTGAGAGGTCAAAGAGCTCAGCCGGACTCTGGAACAGTCAGGTGATTGCATCTATGTCTCACGGATGTCCACGTCTCTCATTTTTATGAGCTACGGGCTGGATACAACCAACTACAGTTAGATTAATTCTTTGATTGCTGTATCAAAGATAGGTACATCTTAATCATATGTACGTGTTTCCAAAATTTTACCTAACAAGTGAGAATTTATGCTTTATGAGAGGATTAAGCTAACATTTTGGTGAAAGTCCACATTACACATCTGCACACATTAATCAGTAAACGATCACACCACGTAGAAAAAATCCTAGAAAACTAAAAATTGGAAACTTTGTGCATAGAATGGTTGTGGTACTAAAATGCTCCAGCAAGGTACAATAACATATTTTTGTATGTAAGTCTTAGTTTTCAAGCTGCTTTTTTCCACACAGATTTTTATATTAAGACTGCTCAGTTAGTGAAAAATAAACATGCTAAGTAGTGTTTTTACATGAGAACAATATGGCCCGTAGCAATTTACCTTGTTAGACTGCTAATATTCACAGACAAGTTTAACTCTGTTGAGAATGTCACCGCTTTAGAAGGTTTTGGACAGAATTAATAAATTGAAGCCTGCCAGTGCTGCATCTGTCGAAATATTTCATAGAAAACCTGAAAATGTTCACCTTCTGGTAACACTTGGGCAAATCAAAGGGTCACCAAAGTCATCGGGATTTATTTTTTTCATAGGCCATGCAGTCAATGATTATCAAGACTTCATCACAAAACAAAGTGATTGAATGAGCAGGGAAGTCTGGTGTTACTCCATTCCAAAGCCAAAATGAGTTTCTTCTCTGGACTGGATTTCTAGAGATCTCATCGCATCGAATTTCTCTGAAAATTTGATTTTATTGCAGCAAAGTCTAAACACAACATCCTGGCTAATCGTTAGCGTTACAAGGAAACAACAAAATTAATCAGATTTGTACAGTATACAGTACGCCAAACCCGATACCATCTTAAATATGACTTCATGTAACAGTCATTTGATGTGTGCAGCCCGTATCATCACCATCCTTTGATGGAGTACAGCAGACTAGACCAGGGTCTGCTGCATCTGTCTCAGGTGTTCAGTGTCAGCACGATCCTGGGATAATTGACTTATTTTCTCGTTTCGTGTTCAACAAATGTTATGTACACCTTAGTCTCATTTACATGTGATCATCAGCTCTGTACAGAAGTCGTGTTTTCATCCTTGCTGTCCACAAATTACCCTGCAACAATGAGGACAGCGTATGTATGCCTGGACAGCCACCTGAAGATGGAGAGAGTCATTGTTTCCTCTTCCATTTTTTAAAGTGGTTGCTTTTCTATCAAGGCCTTTTGATACATCACGTTTGCTGTTCTTCACAAAATAATAATACAAAAAAAATGAGTGTAACTCTGCTCTCCATAGCTAGAACACAAAGGCACTTTTAGAGCCTTTTCTGTCAAAGCACCTTTGACACCAGAATAGGATCTTGATGCATAGGAAGAGGGGTGGACATTGTATCTGGTAGGTTCAACATCTATCTCTGTGTGAAAAGATATTACACTGGCCCACCACCATTGTCTATAGACTCTGGTCCTTGACCATGATTTTAAAGGGTTCACCACTTGACCATGGTTTTTCACAACATTCAGCAACCGTGAATGCATGTTAGTCCTTTCCTGTGAATGATGAATGTATATTTTTGCCTCTGCAATTCAAGGATGTCGCATATTAACGGATGTGTCTGACACCGCAAACGTATCCATTTGCAGAATCGTTTACTTGTTGTACAATAAGCCCCATTGATAATTTAGCTTTGATCTATCTGTCAGTCTTATGGGTTTAAATTTTAACAGTCTAGTCCAAACAGTGTCGCGAACGATGTCGCTAGTCGCTCCTGGAACAAGCTGATAATATATACTGGGGAAGAAATCATATAGCATGTGTGCACTAAATCAAGCAACTCAGTGACAGTGAAGTGCACCGAGAGTCAGCGGTGATGCAAAGAGACACAGAGGACTTGATGGGTTCAGTCTAAAGAGATAGGCGCCGATTACAGTGGGTGCGGGTAGATGTGTATGGAGACATGGGGGCAATATTCCCAGACATCTTTCCACAATAAATATATTTTTAATTTGTGCTATTTTATTAACCAGCAAAATCACTTCAAAATGAATAGCACATTATTAAGTCTTCTAGTGGCTCTTACTGTTCTTTATCATGAGTTTGTATCACTGCGCAATTCATCTCCAGCCATTCTTCACACTAAATATGTTTTATATGAGCCTTCATTTATCATGGCCTGTCAGCTCTTAACTGTATCATTATTCAGTCTAGAGTTATAAATTGGAATCATTAAACGGTTTTTCATATAATCTGATGCAATAACTGCTCCCCCTTTATTGGCTTGTGAAAAGAAAATAGTAAATACAATTGTCTGTCAAGATCTTTGGAGATAGCCGTCTCTCTCAGGCTGAAATGAAATTAGGCCAGCCGAGGAGACAGGATCAATGTCAGCAGATTTGTTCGACTTTCATCGTGGAGGGGACGAGGGTTGAGCAGATGAAGGATGGCGAGAAAAGGAAGCTGACACCGCCGAACCCGATGAGGAATGTGGGCTTAGCTGTCAATATTTTTTTCATACAGTGTCACATCAATCACAGGTGTCTTTTCAACTTCTCGCTGCGGTTCTGCTGAGACATTTGGAGATATTACATTCTCCGAACTAAATGTGTGGTCTCTGTATCCTTTTGTCCCGCAGCTGAGATGCTTTCATGAAAGGAGATTCAGTGATTAACAATGACAATGCGGGGTCAAATTTTTCAGCACTTGTATCATATTCTAATCCAGAGAAGTCCTTGGCAACGTGAACTCCTTTTGCGGCTGTACCAAATTATATCAGCTACCAAAATTTTTGTGCAACCTAAAAGACTTTGAAATTAAACAGCAGGATCTGTAACATGCCATTACCGTTTTCTAATGATACAAATATGCCTGCACTTATTTAGCTATGGACTGTACATATGTGGCACAGCTGAGACACGCATCATTCTCAGGAATATATCTGTCATATTTTTTTTAAGTGAAACTACAAAACTACAGTTGAGTTTTAATTTGAGTTATTCTGTTTTCTTCACTCTGCATACATAAAGAGAAGGCGATAAAAAACCTGGTCGGAAAATGGGTAAAGACTGCCACCATCTGGCAATCTCTTCAATTTAGATCCCCTCTACATGTTCTGCTTTTATTTTGAAGACATTTTAATGCAGTTTTTATACCAAGACAGAGACAAAGAGCTGCGCAAACAGGTTACTACAGAATGAGATGCAAAAATTTAAAGTCAGAAAAAGTACAAATGGGAAGAATATACACTGAGGAAATCTTGCTTTCACAGGACAAGGACCCGAAATATACTTTTATATGAGCCTGTGCTGCCATCTACTGGATGATAAACTGAAACGATGAAAGATATGAGCGGCAGTGCATGGCTGAGGTGGAAGTGATTGAGGTCACAATGTCTTTCTTTCACAGAAAAGGCTTTCTGAGTAAGTTCAGAAGAAAACATAAGATCAAGGTTGCGTCTTGCAGGTGAATAATCGAGTGAGCAACTTCCAGTTTAGGCCAGGTGGTGGCGTGTTTGTACCAGGTTGCACTCAAGTCTGCGACAGAAGGGTTGTAGAGCAATTTTGAAATTTACAAATATACTGGATCACAGAAGAAAAAACTCACCTGGGTGAATTCTTCACGATTTCACTTTTTTGGTTCTAGTTTAAATCAGTTTTTAGGAAAAAAGTTTTTAAAGTTAATTTGCAGATGTTTGAGGCCCCAGTCTTCTCATCAGGTGTTTTATCCATGTAATGAACAGATTGTAAGAAGTAGTTTCATTTCTAAGGAGCTTTCAAGTCCAAGTTTACCCTGAAAAATTCCATTGTTTGCAAAATGTCCCAAACTCCAAACCAAGACTATTTATTTACCCCTACAGACCCATATTTCCACCTGCATGTTGAACGTGTTTATATGTAAACCCCCCAAAAGAGAGTTCACACCAAGGTCTCTGTTCTGTCGCTCTGGCAATAAAGCTCAGCCATGCTCTCTTTCCGCCCTCTTTGGCCCCCCATCTCTCTCTCTGCCCTTCTTAATACTTCACCATCTATCAGTGTGTGTCATGCAAAGATGAAGGAAAACTCTGGAAAAATTAAAGCATATTGCTATGGGTATTTGGCATCTGACAAAAGAGATAATAGGAATGCGACTGTGATATTTTCTAGAAACAAATACGTCTTTCACCGTGGAAACAAACTTATCTAACAAACTGTAAATGAAAAGCATCAAATCAGTGTTTGCAGTGTTTCAGTTTGATGTCATTGCAGACTAAATGGAGAGAAGAATGGAGTTGTCTTCATCCCGACAGTCATAATTTTGCTGCTCCAGTTATTAGCTCACGGCTCTTTGGCTTATTATTAGTTAAAAGGTCAGGAAGGCCAACTGACATGATGTTAATACTTTCATTTTTAGTTTATATGGAGTTCATTGAAAATTAATTCTTTGAAATTTACATTTGCACTCAGCTTGAACCTATCATTGACAGGATATTTGTGGCTCTTTAGCTCCAGTTATTGAGATTTGCACAAGTTACGATGCAGCTCTCCCCCCAGCAGAACCATCTGCTTTCGGCAGCTTTTTCACCAGAAAAATGTGTAGCCGAGTCTTTCTCGTCGGTGCTTAAAGATGATGACGACCCAACTACGCTTTCTCAGCCACCCGTGACCCAGGCCTCGTTAGACAGGCTGATTCTGCAAACGTGTCATCACTTTGCACCATCTTGTCGATGTTATCGCAGTTATTTGCATTCTCTCCATGGAACTTGATATGACCCAGAGTGCTATGAAGTAAAGAGAAATGTGGTATGAATGTCTTTACATATCAGAATTATGGGGAAAGTTCTAACACCAGCTGGTTCTCCCACATTGCGTAGCCACCCAATTAGTTGTAGGGCAGGGTGGTTAAAGGTGTGCGGCCTCTGTCAAGACAGACTTATTTCACTGTGTATCTAATCACTGAGAGTAAACTCACATTTTTAGAAGCAACTGCTAACGAGCTTGCAAAAACATCCCTTTGTAACAAATGATGTTGATTAAGCTTTAAAAAGGTTTATGCTCAGATTTGGGCTCCATTCACATGGAAAAACCTGGTGTCTGCCCCGAGCTCTGTATGCAGAGAAAGAAAACTATTAACAGTAGCCAATCAAACCTGTCCTCCAGAACTTGCTTGCACTTGTCTTGGCTCCAGTTCAGAAAAAAGCAAAAGAGGACAGAGAATGGCTCGGTATGAATCATTTGAAGACAGGCAGACAATGATAAATCCATTTTTAGCTTAAACTCAAACATTTTAACAGCAGAGTGCTAATAACATCTCGCTTGGTTTAGTCAAACAGTGTCTGAAGAGCGAGTATCACTTTCAGACGGCTCACAGGTCACAACACTGCAAAAGAAATACCAGACAATGACTTATCTTTCCTGTATTATGTGTTATGATAGTCAAAAGCTGAAGGTGGTGTGTAGGTGTGCCACAAAATCAGATCAGGTGGTGCTAGCACCTTTGAATGCGAATGACATTTTCAGCCATAATGGAAATGGAAAGATCTTGTGGCTGTTATTGGTGAGCTGCTCAGTGAGATGTTTTGTTTGTAGAGTAATGCTTTTCCTTAACAAAAAGAAGAAAGGTTATTATTTACTTTGTTTATGGGGTCACAGAGTAAAGAAAGTAAGTGAAAATACTTCCTTGTGTATACACATATAATAGTGCTGAAGAAGAGGTTCAAATGTGGAGTCACGGAAGCACTTACTAACAAACTTTGTGTGTTTGTTTGTGCGTGCCATGTGTAATTATCTGGCCATGCATCCTGCACACCTGAGAGTCTCACACCTGAGACTTGTCGGGGATCCTGCAGTTTATAAACACCAGTTCTGGGTGTCAGTCTCTATTGTTCAGTTCACCAGCATGGTGATACTGACACGTACGCTCACTGATGAGCACAAGTCCAGTTTTTCTTGTTATTGCTGAATTCCTTGTAACCCCCTTATCTCCACTGGTTTACGTTCAGTTCTTTCTCCTGTCTGTTGTGTCTGTCTGACTTTATCCAGCTCTTCAGCACCGACTCTGCCAGGATTAACTCGCCTGTCTGCTCTCTGCTCACGCATCGTTCCCCTCGTTGCCGGATAGTCTTCTCCTACCAGCTTTTCATACTTTCATTTCGTGATCAGTTTAACCTGGAGAGCCAAACTCTTGCCTCCAAACTGCCACCTTTCTGGATTCTGCTCTTGGGTCAAGTGTCGTTCCTATTTTATCATGTTTTAAATACACTAAATGTAGACATAAAAATATAAATGAAATGGAAAAAAATATTGTCATGTTAAAACATGACAAAACATGTTGTCTATTTTCTTTTAGAATTCATAGTCACGGGGGGCTGGAGCCAGTCCCGGCTGTCGTTGGGTGAAAAGCGGGGTTGACAGAATTATATCATCCCTTATTATCACCACTTTGTAAGCATTTAGAAACTCTGGGGACCAGTTGATGTATTTTTGAAAACAAAATATTTTCCACTCCTTTTCAGCTGTGTAACACTTCCAGGCCTCCTGTACTTTTTTTGTAATACACAAAAATGTATTCACCAAGGAGACAAGTCTGGACTGCAGGTTTAGCACCCACGCTCATTTGCTAAAAAGCTATGACTCTAAAGTGTATGCATGTAATTTTTATATTGCTTTGTTCAAATAAACAATATCTTGAGCGAAAGAGAGTCTTTGGATGGCAGAATAAGCTGCTTCTGTAAAATTTGTATACATGTGCCACGTGTTCCAGTTTACTGCAGTCATGCTTTTGAACTGTGTGCTGAAAACAAGCTGGTTGGTCACACTGTCCACAGTCATCAGACCACAGGACAGTTCTTCAGTAGAGCTGAAGCACAGACGCCTGATGTGCTGCTCATAGATTTGCATGATAGAGTTGCATCTTTAAATACAGACAAAAACTGATCAGTGAATCTATGCAGACGATAATTGAACGATAAACCAGGGCGAGTACTCCCTCTGTAGTGTCACCTGATATATCCTTCTGTGCCACAGGGCTGTTACCATGTTTCTTCATTATATAAAATCACTGTTACGGTAATTTGGTCCAATCCCCGCTCTCTTGGGGGAACACTAGAACAACAAATGTGTATCAGTCCACGACAGAAAGCGGTTCCCAATAAATGGAATGTGTATCCCATTTGAATAATTGATTAAAAAAATATGAGATACAGTAATTCCAACATAATTTCAAGGAATCGTGTGCATATAATAATCTGGAAGCAACCATCAGAAGGTCTGTGATCACAAAGGGATGATCAGAATGTCAGGTAAGCTGTGGTGGGCCATGAAAATACCCCCACCAGCAGCAGTCTGAACCACTCATCAGACCAGCCAATGTTTTTCCAATCATCTGTTGTCCAATTTTGGAGAGACTGTGTGAATTGTAGCCTCTGTTTTCTAGCGATATATGCCAGGGATGCCACCCTTCTACTGCTTCAGGGTTTGACATCCTGTGTTTTCAGAGATGCTCTTCTGCATACCATGGCAATAACGAGTGGTCATTTAAGTCGAAGATACCTGTACCTTCTCCTCTGACGTCTGGCATCAACAGGCTTTTTTGCTCAGTGAATTCCTGCTCACTGGAAATTTCTCTTCTCAGATTATTCTCTGTGTACCATAGAGATGGTTTTGTGGGAAAATCCCAGTAGATCAGCAGTTTTTCAAACAGTCAGTCCAGCCCTTCTGGGGTTGGTCAGTAACTACGCCAAGTTCAAAGTCACTTAAATCACTTTTCTTTTTTTCAGCAGCTTCATTCTGAACTCCAGCAGGTCATCCTGACCACGTCTACATGCCTCAACACACCGAGCTGCTGCCATGTGATTGCTTAAATAAAATTTGTGTTAATGGGCAGGTTAAGAGGAGTCCCTAATACAGCAGCCAGTAAATGTATGTATTCATCCACATATCACACCATTAAGGTGAGATGGGTAGGCGGTTGTAAGCATGTTAGGTTTGTGATTAAAGCAATCTGGGTAAGTCAATAGAGACTAAAGTGTAAAATGACAAGCAAAAAATATAATAACTCAAAAGTAAAGCTGGAGTATTATTTCCTGGATTTTGTGTAGTCATATTTCATCCATAAAAAATAGACTTTGTATGTTCTTCGTCATTAGAGTGACAAAGAACAATAATGCCTAAGCTTTGTTTTATCCTCTTGCCTTTGGCTAAGTATCCTGTGCACTGCGTCATGGGGAAATCCTTGACATCTATTTAAGTAAAGGGGGCTTTCAGCCAGTAACACTTTGCACTGCCAGGGAAAGACTCAACCCTCTCATCTGCGAAGTGTGCTGTGCACTTTTCGTTTGATGTTGTAATTGTTTCTCTATCTCGGACGGGAGGTCTGGAGCTTTTTTTTCTTCTTCTTTTTTTCAGGGGAGGAAGCACTTGAGCATGGAGCTGAATGTTTTGGAGATGTGGCAGCAGGTTGTGGTCTGCAGCATATGGGCTCACTTTAAAATCTCCTCATAAACCTCTCAGTTTAGATAATTGTATCACGTATCAGACCAGAGAGGCTTTGATTTATCAACACAGTTGTTGACAACAAGTTTCCACTCTTTCAGAATATCCATTGACAATTGTTCTGTGACAACTAAAACCGTTTAAAATAACACTACACAGCATGAAACTTAATTCATCATCTTGAATAAATTCTCTTTAGTGGATCAAAATACCAGAGTGTTTGCACGATAATGGCACCGATAATTTCCATATGTAGCAAATTTCTGCGGAGGCTAAATGTCCTCTAATTAGACTGGATGAAGTTCTCCTTGACATCTCGTAACACCGTGAGTCTTCTAGGAAGCTCAATGTGATCTCTGACCAAGCCCATAATTAGCTGGATATGGGTGTACACAGTTCAAATATGGTTACATCAACACTGCATTGAGCAATCGCGGTTTTACATTTTCCATTTTCCAAAGTTGTTCCAACAAATAACATCATCACATGTGGGCTCTGCCACACATACAATCATTATTACAGCTGATCTCGACGGTATATTGACACAAATCATGATCTTGCTCGTGGCTGTTGCCACAAATGATTACCGTAGTAATTCAGCTACACTGTTTATCCTTTCAGCTGTCTCAGTGGCCTTATATAATTACTTTAAAAAATTGCACTTTTTGGGATAAAAAAAATCTTTTTACCAATATTTTTTCTTCCAACACATTTAGTTCCATCATCCATCCATTCATTTTCTTAACCATTTTCTTTAAATTCAGGGTTGCAGGGGAGCTGAAGCTTATCCCAGCTGTCTTTGGGTGAAAGGCACAGGGCACCAGGGCTCAACACATTTCAATAATGATGAAACATTCCCAATTCATCGGATCATTTCTCTGTTTTTGTTTTGTTTTTTGCTACACTTTGTAAGTTTATAAGAACAGAGAAGAATTATTCTTATTTTTATTTAAGTGAGCATAATGCTTTCTTGTTGACACAAATGTTCAGTTGCATGTCAGCTTGATTTCAATCACTGGACATTCCTCTTGCTTAGACATGCTGAACACAGTTTAGCTACAAAACAAAAGGCCTTGGCTGTGAAAACATGAAAATGTGCCTCCATTGTTTGTCAACATTTCAAGTTATTTTTCCTTTTTCAACTTTGAATGATCAACATTTTATGTGTCCATGTCCCCACATACTATTTTCCACTACACGATTATGTTTGTGTGCTTTTTAACCTTGCACCTTGCATACAGAGATTTCTTAAAAACTTCTGGCACAACTTTCCCAACTTTACATCAGACAGGCTCAGGTGGTCTTTTTGCGAAATAAATGGTGGTGAGTGGTGAGATGGCTTTTTAAAAGCATTTATTTATGACACATGTTTGTTAGTAACACATTAAAAATGAGTGCATATTTTAAAATATATTTCCAAACCTATTTTCAATCAAATATAGTATATTTGTATGCAGTGTGCTATGTACAAATCACACAGCGTTACGTCTTTACTGCATTACTGCTTTATAAACACAGAATTGCACATGCATCATAGTTTATATGCACTCTTATGTGCAGATTTTTGCACGCTTGCTCATTATTGTGCATGCAGTGACTAAATAGGCAAAGCTACGCAGCACATTCATTCAGGAAGGGGCATGTTGAGGAAAATGGGGGAGCAATGAGGGGCTTTTTCTTGGCCAGCAAGTCCAGGCTTGGTTGCAGGCCTGTCTGTCCCTACTCAGTACAAACATGTCAGACATTTCACCACCAGCATGAGTGAGCTAAGTTCACTCACTCCTTTTAGGTTGAAGTGATCTCCGCTCATAAGCCTGATCTTCTTTTTTTAAAGTGTTTTTTACTCAGCATGATTAACATGTTAATGCCACATAATTAGCTTTAGAATATGGAAAATTAGTAAGGGACATAAGGGATCCCTGCATACTAAAAGCTACACGCGCATTTTCTACAAGCAATGTGTCCAGATGTGACCAAAAAACAATCATGTGAGTTGAGTTTCTGACATGGTTTGACGCAGACTTAACTCCTCACCTACCCAGACTGTAGTCAGTTTTCACATTTTCTCTGCTGAATGTCGACTCCTGCAGTACGGCACCACAATTCGTAGAGGAGAGACGTCCACTGATTAATCCTCAAGTGCTGGGACAAACAAGTCCTCATTATACGGACACTGGACTCGGGTTTGGTAGCTTTCAACAGATCACCACCATGACAGACGACCACAAGTAGGAATGCATATGCATTTCAGGAAGTCAGCACAGTTCTCTTATTAGAAACGTGAAAGCATGCCCTGGCTGAAAAATACTGAGAACTCCCAAAACAAACCCGCTTCCCGGCCCAACTGGCATCCACGCAAGAGTAGAAATAAGGGAACGTATTTATAAGCATCTGGCTGTGGTTCAGTGAGGTCAGTGAACTGATAGAGTACAAGAAGAGATCCCTGCACCTCTATAAACTATTTTGAAGGGAAGAAGACCTGTGTCGCTTAGGATTCACATATTAGTAAATTCATGACTTTAGTTTTTGTGACAATTATAAAATAAGACCTTGTAACTACCAGCCTGTGTGTTCCTGCAACCTTCAAAAGGCAGATTCTGATTGCCCAGTGTTGTGACACCAATATTGAATCTCTTTGGGATTTCTTTTTGTCAGGACAACATGACCATGCTGGTAACATTGACTGACACTGAGCTTGGCTTTTGGAAGAAGACACATGGTTCTCATAAGCCCATTAATCTTAAAAGGAGCAACTGTCAGAAATGATACAGTACCCCTATCCCTGACATAAAAAAGGCCCATCCAAGGCCTTGATTTCTGGTTTGGCGGAAAACAACATCACACTGCATTCGATAGAAGACCTTGAATGTCCCTTTTCAGAATTTTCCATTATAGATCTGGCATTCTTAAACTTAGAAGCACAGATTTTTGGCGCAGCTGCAATCCCAACAATTGACTGGATTTACAGCTCAAGAGAGGCTCATTTTGAGGTGATAATTATCATTGCTTTAATTACAGATATCCTAATGCTCTAGCCGAGCAAAGCTTTCATCTGAGAACACAAAGAACAAAATAAAAAGGTTAAACACTAATCAAAAACATTACAGCAGTACTGTGGATTCAACATACAAGGTTAATGTCAGTTTCCACATGTGACCCAGTGTTTTTGACTCCCCGGGCTGATTTCCAAGTAGGGCAGGCATGAATCAGCAGCAGCCATGGATACAGTCTCAAGTGCTCCAAAAGTAATTAAGGCTCCTCCTTAATTGACAACAGATCCAGCCAAGCAAAGCCCCACTTGCAAACAAAAACCATACATGGCAGTACAAGGTGCATAAAACAATGCCTAGAAAAGTTTTATGGCAGAACAGACTGGACAGACTGTGAGCGTGAGTGTTAATGATGTAGTAACAATTCAAATGAGCGCTTTTGGAAATATGTCAGAAAACAAATCCCGTTAAAAAGATTTTGCCATTTTTTAAATATTTGACTATATTGTTTATTTAGCAGTTTGAATTTGGTTCCTGCAGGTGTTTCAGACCATTTGAATCACCAAAAAAGAACAACAGGGCATAAGTGAGTGGACACAGGAGCATCAAACTGTACACGCAAGAGAGTTTCACTTCTTCAACAATCATCACTACTTTGCTTATGCACAGAGGGAGCCCTTCACTCTGCTTTATTATTGTATAGCCATGTGAGATGAAACATAGGAGTGAGACTGTGGCCTCTAATGACTCTGCACAATCTAAAGTCTCACCAAATATTTCTGCTCCAAAAGAAAATACAGCTGAATGGTTCCCAAAGAGACAGAAACAGATGCAAAAATAAACAGCAGACTATATTATAGTATTATAGTCATGGCATGTATTGTCTGCACAATCATTTCTGGCATTAGTGTGACACACTCAAAGTTTGACCTCTTGATCTTTCTGTAAGTAATTTGAAGCCATATCTGATAAAGCAATTCGGTCACATCTTCATTAGTTTGTTAGCAGATGCTTAGCATGGATATGCTGTTGAGCAAAGTTATCTTTTGCTGAGCAGATTGTCATCTTATGGCTTCTAATTTAGAAGTAATGTGCTCTATCTTAATTAAAAACACCACAATAAACACAGGCACCTTTTCACATCCAGAGAAATTACTATTCTGCATTCAAATTATAGTCTTCCAGAAAATGCAGCTGCTACAACAAGGAAGTCGACGGCTTACAGTTTAATCTTACCTAAATATAAATTCTCCATTACGTATGAATGCCGCTGTGGCATCTAAAGAGGCTGTTTAGAAACACTGTCAGCATTTATTTTTGCTTAAAGCGTCGCTTTCCATAAAGATTCGTTTTTGCTTGATACTCGAGCCAAGATGATTTTAAGTTGCCAAATTTAAACACAAATCAAATAGTAATGCTACATTGTCTCTGTTAGCTTTACAATTTTAACTTCTTTTAACTTAATAAGACAGTATAAATAAAAAACAGATTTCTTAGAGACAGCTCCAGTAACTTGAGCTCTGTCCCAGTGTAATGAAGACCCAGGTATAGTTTTTATTTTGTGTCCTGTGCCGTATTGACTGCTACTGATGCTAAGTGGTGGGTCATATTAAAAAGGTAACACGTTTACCTGTGGTGAAATTTTGAGTAAATAATTTTTTAAATAAACCTGCACTGAGAGCTCAAATAAGTTAGTTTGTAAAATATGTGATTTCTCTTAATACTTTCACTAGTTTCTTTGTATTTTTTGTTGTTTCTTATAATTTCCAGTTTAATGAAAACCAAGTTTGTCCCTGACATGCAGCAGGGCTGTTAGGGGTTGGTACGAGTTACTGAGGACAAGCAGTGGCATGAAAACAAATTCAGCCCACCTATTTCAGAAGGAACTCTTTCCATAGGAAAATGACATACTTGTGGAGTAAGTAACAAAAACAAAATAGCTCGTTAAGACGTACTAATTGAAAAGTTTTGGTAGTCTTTATAGTCACTGAGATGTGTAAACTACAAGCAGAAAGCATCCATAGCTCATTTAATTCAAGCATAAATGCCATCAGATCAAGCTACAAATGCACCTCCCCATTGTAAACAGAATTAAAACATTTGACTTTCCTGGGCTTCCATCCAAAAACACTCACAATGAGTGTGTAATCCTAAGAAGTTGCCCTCAATGCAACAATTAGAAGTACGTTCAGAACACACAGACACTTGAGACGTGTTTAGTGAAGGTCACGAGCAATTATCCAGCATGGTAAAAGCTGGCATGTCTCACATGGCACTGCTGCACACCCTCATTAGGCGTCTTCTGCAGCTCAGAGTGGGTCTTGCGGCTATAAAAGAACTGAGCTTGCTGCCTTCCCAGCCTCCTTTTAGCAGAACTTCACCAGCAGGAGCACAAAGAAACTACACATCACCGCCGCTAGATCAGATAGGAATGGACAAACTTTATTTTGTAAAGGAGGGGGATACTTTACCAAGGAATCTGTGTTTCTTTACAGGTTGAGCTTGGTTGGCTTTCAACAGAAAAACATTGATTTCTCCCTTTTTCCTATAATGAGCAAAAAGGGCTTCTTACCACACAGAACCCGTGAAAGGCTAAAAATATTCTAAAACACACACAAGTGATATTTTGAAAAAGAGGCAAATGTTGAGTCAAAAGTTTTATGGAACCAGAACAAACAACAACAACAACAACAGGCACAAATATAAACAAGATAAGTTAATTAATTTAAAAAACAAATGGTGCGTATTTATTTTTTTCTGTTCAGGACTTTCTCTGACACTTTGCTTTAAACTTGCAGTCTTCTTCCTGGTGTGCTCAAAGCGAGCAGGCTGGACCCTGACTAATAATTTCCATATTTAGGGCTGAGATCACTAAACTCACAAACACTAAATCAAAACCGTAGACACACACAAAAAGCTCTTCAATAAAACAATATGGCTCGCTCGGTTGTGGAAAGAAAATTGAAACCATGTCAAAAAATATAGCCGACTGATTTTGTTGAAATGGAAAAGACAGGGGTGTCTATAGGTGGCACGATAGGGGGTCCTGGTACCTGGTGAGAGATGAGACAATTGCACACTTTTTAGGGTGAATGTAAACATCACGTACTCATCACGTAAATGTGTTTGCATTTTTTGTTCACTCCAAGAAGCCAGTAGGAGGCCTGGGTTGCGTTAGACTTGCACAGAGGCATTACTGTGCATGCACACGAAAATGCTAGGTATTCTTCATTAATTTCAGCTTTCTCCCCCATTTACAAAGGAGTACAATTGTACAACAGCTTCCGACAGATCACTAAATTCCAACGCACACACACGAAAACCATACTCCAACATTTTAGGCCCCTCTAAGACAACGAAAAATATAACTTTAAATTCACCTTAAAACTTTAAAGACAAAGCACACCCGAGGAAGCGAATCCTTTGATGCCACTTAAAACCAGCATCAATATTTACCGACCGGGGTCGCTGCACCTTACGGGTGTCAGGTGTCAGTTGGATGAGATAACTTGCGTTTGATCTAAAAGCGATTTGGAGGGAAAATATACACCCTGGAGACCTTTGTACTTTCTTTTTGTTTCTTTTTGCTTCGTTTTTTTATATATATGCTCGCAGGTAATCAAATATTTATGATAAATCATGTTCTCAAGTTAAATTTTAGAACATTTACAATAATGCAATGAGGCCTGTTTAAACGAAAGGCAGGTCTAAATGAAATTAAGTTTTCTCACACCCAAGTCATCACGTACGGGTGGCATAAAAAGAGACTGAACAGAGGCTGACTTTTTTCAGCAGGATTTAATACAGACTAAATACATTTAATGATTTCCCCGTGGAAAGATATCTAATCTACGGATCACACTTGTTTCTCTTCACAGTGAAAGCCTGCTTTAGACGCATTAATGCGCAATAATGCTGCACGTTGCAGTTTCGTCTTACGCACTGCAACTAGAATAAAAATTAAGGTAAACACACACTAAAAGCTGCTTTTGCACAGAATTTAATAACGTGAATTTTATTGCTGTTCTTCAAATTATCCCCATTATCAATGCTCGTGCTAAATGAAAACATCTGAAAATATCCACGCACCTGTCGCAGTAGTCACGGGCAAACTGCTCCTCAAAATACATTGAGTAAAAAATTCAGATCTAAAATTAAATATTGGATATTGAACAGCACTTTTTTGGGTTTATTTATTTATGTTTATGTGGGCATGTATTTTATGAATATACATGATACAATGTGACTCCTGAAAAAAAAACGTGGGGGCGGTTCAAGGTTGCTTTGTTTTGTCACACTTGACAAAGTCAGACGGTTCAACGTACACCTGACATGCGTGCAAAATGTAGACCAGCAGCAGCTGCGGTTTACTTTCATGGAGAAAAAATGTTCCAACAGTCTAACACATTAACACAGGATACAAATAATTCAAACAATTTAGTCAAATCTCGTTTATTCCTGTAATACAGCCACACCACCGACCTCGACCTAGAAGCCTCTTGTCTAACTGACCCATCCTGGATTTACGCGGCAGAAAATCAGGTCGCTCCCGTGCATATTTCTGACTTCAGTATCATTTTAAACATCTGAATTTGAGAAATGAGAAGCTCGGAAGCCAAGAAATTCAGATTTCCAAGACTGGAAAATAAATATATTTCACAGAGACAAACGCTAGATAATAAAAATGCAGTCCAGTGGAAGATGTGCATGTGATACAGCATATATTCATATTCCGGTATTCAAAGTTGTTTTGTTTTTTTTACTTTTCAAAATGAAGGTATCATTTATCAGTATTTCCAAATAATTACTGATGCATGTGATGCAATTATGACAATTTCAAGTTCAGGAAACTAAAACCTGAAGCGCTGTCCAACGTCAGCCGAGGAGAAAAAAACCGCAAAAAGTGTTATAACGTCTGCGTAAATGTATCCAATAATAAAGCTGACTCATCAGTGTAGCATTTTTCTAAAATGCAAATGTAAGGTTTTAATCGATGCCGCTTATTTGGATATTTTGTTTCCATGCAACATTCAGAAACTGATTTTTAAAATGTGCCCAATTCAAATACGGAGGCTGAGGCGGTGCTGAGGGAACCGGTGCAGTTCCTACAATGTCCAGATGAGGGGAGAAATGCCAGCCGGGCACTGGCGGAGAAGGGATAATAATAATAATAATAATAATAATAATAATAATAATAATAATAATAATAATAATAATGTTTAAATAGAATTTATACTCAACAACGAACACAACTGATGCTTCCTCATGTTTGTCCAGTATCACCGCTCTGCAACCTGCAAATGCAGAAATGCAGCATGTGGACTTGTGTTATCTGGTCGCTTGGTCTCCAGACAAAGTCCACAGTAAAACCAAACGTGTCCGTGGCAGGTATGAAGCTTTCAGGCGATCTTCTCCAGCCCCCCTGACTCTATTCCTCTGACCTAACGTGATGCTTTCCATGTGTCCTGCTTTCAGCTTTGGATGGAGACGTAGTCAGGAGACAGAGAGGAGAGGGGTTGGGCCGGTTATGTGCGTGCGTGCGTCCTTGTGTGTGAGGATTGGTGTGTGTGTCTGTGTGTGTGTGTGTGTGGGGGGGGGGGACACTACACCTTGTTACCATTGGGTCGACTGTTAAGTTTTACAAGTAACATTTTGCGAGCTTATAAACGATACCTTCTAAACTTGCACAGGAAACTCCGAAAACATGCTGTGATAATGTATGTCTGTGGAATCCAGTCGATAAGCCATAGTCTGGGAGCTCCGCGATCTACAGAGGTATCGATTACATGAGGCCATTCCCATGTTTGATGCCTTAACACTGGCTTATAAAAAGACTCAGGCTGGAAGTGTGCAAGTTTCCTCCCGCTCTGGTGGCTAAGAGAGTCGCTTCTGCGGGATAATACCTTTAAATACTCCAGAGTTGCTCAGTCAGCCTATTTATTATATACAAAAAGAGGAAAAAAGATTTGTTGGCGTAAGTAAGCAAAACTGTTTTATCTCAAAAGTTAGAAAAAGTCTCTACAAACTGTAAACGTGTCAGATCTGATCTTCTAAAAGAATAATTTGAGATTTTGGGGGTAATTTAGAAAAACAAAACAAACACATTCCGTTATAAACACGCGTCACTGGTTTCATACATTCAAATTTGATGCAATTTCAGTTAAATGAACACAATTACACTGTAACGTTCAAGAGAGTGAGATTCATTTATTAAAAATGACCGTCAAACTGAACTACGTGCGTTATCGATATTAATACATGTCTTAAAAATGGCTCCATTTTATTTTAGCCCTGAAATTACTTGGAACGAGTTCAGCAAGGTTACACCTCTACTGTCATCCCGCTTATTACATCTCCCATATTACAAGTCCTTACCAGAAACGGTGGATGAAACGCTTCCCTGTCTCCACTTCCCTCTATGCAAAACTGTCAGGAGGCTGCGCAGCTTTAAACCGGATGGGGTTTGTATTGGCTGAGAGCATTTCCAGCACAGGACGACCAATGAAACCAAAGCAGAGACTCGGCGTATAACAGCGAGGGTTGAAGGACGCTCCAAATTAATTCCAGCAGGCTCCGGACTTCCCGGGATAACTCTAAATTGCATATATCGGATGAAGATCACTTTGGCGCTATTGTACCTTGCAGGCACTTGCTTCCAAAAAGAAGCGGGCACGCTGCTTTCGGAGGATTTTAAAAAGGTCTACGTTTTCTCTTCTGGGGCTCATTCCTCCCGTTCCCTTTTCTTCTCTGATCTCGCTCGGCGCATTCAGCCATTTGAAAGGACACCTATATTTCCAAGCATCTCGAAACATATAGGCAAATGGGTAAGCCTTTACCGTCTGCATGCTTCAGTGACATGTAGTTTATGGAAGCGTATCCAAACTCAGCACGCCTGCGTAAAAAGAGAATTAAGGAACTTTTCCCCCTTCTCCAAGTTCAGATAATGTGCAAATAAAAAAAAAACCTTTTGGAGAACAAATTTATTCTTTGGGGGATTTTTTCCAGCACTGCTGAGCAGGAATGACAGCCTGTTTAAAGCTTTAAATCGTAAACTTAACCACAGAACCAATTATCCAGTGAGACGCGTTTCTTTGAAGCGCTCTTGTTTGTATTCTTCGAGCTCGCCATTTTTTATGTTTTTGTTGTGTTGGAGGCTAATCCCAGCCAAACACTTTATATACTTTGTATAGTTGCAAAGTAAAGGTTAACCAGCTATCAGCTTTATGAACTCGGTTTATGGCGTGGATTACAACTGAACTGCATCAAACGGTCTCAGCTGAGCATTTTAAAATGCTTTTGCCTCTCACTATTTATTTTTTTTCGCTTAATTGAATATGTGTCAGAATAAATGCAATGAAAAAACACGCTGTAATATTTTCTTTGATCACATTAGTGGACTCAACTCAAAGAGTAACAACACGTAACTCGTATCTTTCTCTTTTCCTGCAGAGCAAACCTATGGAGAGGTGAACCAACTGGGCGGTGTGTTCGTCAACGGCCGACCTCTACCTAACGCCATACGGTTAAGAATTGTAGAGCTGGCTCAGCTCGGGATTAGACCCTGTGATATAAGCAGGCAACTCCGAGTCTCCCACGGCTGCGTGAGCAAGATTTTAGCGAGGTACAACGAGACTGGCTCCATACTACCCGGTGCCATCGGTGGAAGCAAACCCCGAGTCACGACGCCGAACGTGGTGAAAAACATCAGGGACTACAAACAAAATGACCCCGGGATCTTTGCTTGGGAGATCCGGGACAGGCTTTTGGCTGATGGTGTTTGTGACAAGTACAATGTCCCGTCGGTTAGCTCGATCAGCAGGATTTTACGCAACAAGATTGGAAATCTCTCCCAGCCTAACCAGTATGAAAGCACCAAGCAAGCCTCCGCGCAGGCAGGCCTCCCCTACAACCACATATACCCTTATTCCTACCCCAACACTATGTCACCCACTAGCACTAAAATGGGCAGCCCTCCTGGAGTACCAGTGACGGCTGGACATGTGAGCATTTCCAGGGCCTGGCCTTCTGCGCACACCGTCAGTAACATCCTCGGAATACGAGCCTTCATGGATCCTACAGGTGAGGAAAACGACACTTTATAATCCTTAAAATCACAGGCTTCAAAATGCACGACACTTTATCTCTCACAAATAAGAGCTTAATAAACTTGAACAGCTGGTTATTGTGCAATTCCACACGACTAGTTTCCATACCTCTGCGTACAAGCAGCTATGGCAACAGACGGGACAATGTGCCCATTAAAATGTGCACAGGCCTCCATTTCACCATTCAGCCAGAACGTAGTAAGGCCACGCTCAATGGGCCTTTTCATGGGATGATACATTTACAAACACCTTGCCCACCTGCTACATCCAACCTAATAATTCAAGCACTCCTTATATTTTTTTCCCTCTGCCTTGCTGGTGTTTTACTCATTTTACTCATTTACTCATCTACTGTTGGGTCTCACAGCTACGGTTGTGTTCCAACTGAATTTATTCAAAACATATGTAGAACTAAAAAATATATATATATATATATATATAATATATTTATTTAAAGATATACTTTCTCGATCAAATTCCTCAAAACCTTATGCAATTATATTTTCTCTGTCTTTCATACGCATAAAAAATAACATGTAGGACTTTATTATGTAATAAAACCTAAAAAAAATCATTAAAAAGGAGAGAAATGTTTATAATGAGCTGCTGTTGCCTTCTAACCAAACAGCTTTTTTCTGTTTATTTTTTAAGACAGTTGTATTTATTTATTACTCATTATTAAGATGCGCGCTGGAGTAATTATAATTATTATAGTATTAAATATTATATTTATCCTGTCTTGAAAACTATTTTTCAGTATTGAAAATTAAATCTGTTTGATACTCAAGAAAAGTTAGTGAGGAAATTGTTTACCTGTCTTCTACTTTTATAATTATGACGTTAAATGAAACTGCCCTGTCATTTTCCTTTCTTTACCTTTCCTTTGTTTTTTCTTTTGATTTTCTGAAACCTGAGAATTTTTAATTTTTACACACTTTTAACGTAAAGTTACTGTCTCTAAATCAGCAATTGCTGGGACAGAGGGATACCCACCAAAAATGGAGGAGTGGGGTAGTGTCAACAGAGCAGCTTTCCCAGCCGCGCACACAGTCAACGGGATTGACAAGTCAGCCATTGATGCCGACATAAAATATGCTCAGGTAAAAATCTGTGGGTACACTGCACGGCCCGTGACCTTTCTACACTCAAACTGCACACGTATGCACACCTTGCATTGCTTAAATTTATTTTCTGTAAAAGAAACAGTCCAAAGTGCTTAATGCCAGATGCTCGTGCTACAAAGGCCTGTGGCAAAACCGTAAAAAGGGCTCATCCACAGAGCTCTTTTTGCGTTCAGGCGGGATTTTATTGGGTAAACGAGTCTTTTGAGTTTTGAAGTGGATGGTCGATGGAGGAAATCTAGTAGCGCGTATATATTCTAATTTAGCGTATTCATGGTAAATTAAATTATAGTGAAACACATGTATTCGAAACCACTCAAACACCAAGCACCGTTTCTCAGAACCACTGCCGAAGGCCACATGCCGCTGTCACACAGCCTGCAATTAGAAGTTCTGTCAATTTTGTGTGTTTGTGCTTATTTTCCGCATGTCTTATCTGCCTGTCCACAGCCTTCCTCGACATTGTCTAGTTATGTACCGGCGTGTGCTTACTCCCCAACCAATCAGTACGGGGTGTACAGTGGGCCAGCAGGCGGATACGTGGCCCCGGGCCACCACCACTGGCAGACGCAGAGCCCGGCTCTGTCCCACCCAAGCAGCGGGATGAGCATGCACGCAGGAGAAATCCACTCCCCGATGACCTTTAAACACCAGGCCCGAGAAGGTACAGGACAGGCATATTATTATTATCATTATTATTATTACTTGTAATTTTTTTATTAAATGTTGTTGTTGGGTTTTTGTTTTATTTTTTACTTTTTGAAATGTATTCAGCTGGTGGCCGCACAAGGCCACGCGGTTCTCTCCCTGCCTTTCTCTTGTCACGCACCCACACTTTGCAATAAGCAATGACCGTAACAGATGTAAACACCCAATCCCAGAGAAAGTCTAACTGTATGACAATGATCAAATATTGACCTTTCAGACTTGGACAACTTCATGCCAGCCAAGTTGCCCGAGACCATTTTAGCCTTTCGAAACTTACTTTTTAAGGAAATACGTCTGAAAATGTTTCTAGTTTGAGGAAAGCAAGTGGATTTTAAACTTAAGTAAAACAGTTCTCTTTAGACCCATTCTACAGAAGCAAATAATCACCTGATGGGAATTTGCACACTGTATATTTCTTCTGTTTTTTGCAGGAGACAGAAAACCGCCCAGTCCCCTGAGCAAGCCGCAGCAGCAGCAGCAACATGAAGACTTGAACAGTGTGCACGGACTCAGTCTCCCTACCTCATCATCATAACCGGGGATTATAACACCTTAGTCACCACAACCATTTAAATGAACTCATTTCAACAACTGCGACAGTAAGTCTGAACACTAACGGCTTGTTTGCATCTAAACACGGGCCAGATCACGTGCATTATGAGTGCAGAATAGCTTTACCGGTCTCTGCGGCCATATGAATGTAAGCTTGTATGGATGTATCGGTGTTACCCCGCACTGGCTGATAGTTTTCTTTGTTTTTCATTTGAAACCCTTCATGTTGCTGGACAGTATATTCTCCAATTGAGATTGCAGGATTTACAAAAAAAATCAAAAAACATTGTGTAAGTCTCCTCCGCCTTGGATGTTTTCTTCCTAAAACCAGAGCTGGTCTGTAATCCGCCATTTTTATCATTATCTTATCTTTAATTTGTGGCCATGACTCTACAGTGACTCAACGATGTGAACAAATTATATAAATTGTCTAAATGTAAAATATTTGCCAAAGCTTTAATTATATATTTTTATAATTTCATTGTAAATATTCAAAAATAAAGCCTTTTTCTTAAATGCCACATGTTGTTGCCGCTGATATCATTTCACTTTTGATCAATGAGAGGACACCAGCTGGTTCAGTCCTAATTTATGGGACTAGGTGATGAGTTTATGATTTGGAAATCAGATGAAGAAGCTGAAGTAAAGTTTTCTTTTAATTTCAGCCCGTGACAGTGCCATGGTCGGCTCACCCCAGTTCGTGCCAGTTTTTCTTAATCATTATGCTTTTGATTACCAGAAATGTAACCTACCATTAGGACCCTGAAATCTAACTTTGGCTATATTGGTGATGGCACAGGCCTTTAAGATATTGCCAGATATTACTGTTGTCCGTTTTCCACGCGGTGGTGAAATAAAGAGCTGTGAAAGCGTCGTTTGGCCTTTTTTGAGGCTTTTAATGACCTGTAACCTGTTTGAATCGATGACAAAGAGATTAAGTTTAAGCCTGCCTTTTATGAGAAAATGTTTTGATTGGATTTATACTCTTTATATTGGTAGAATGATTAGTACTACTACTTACCGGGAAAGGTAATTACTGTGTTTACACAGGCATAACCTGCCTACACTTCCAAAGAGCTCCCCACTGGCTGGGCGCCTCGGCTGATGCTATCGGGCCTGTAATTGATACCGTGATAAAAATCTGAGGGCTGATCATACACGTTAATGAACGGTGTGTGCAGGAGAGCAGCTGACAGTCCAATCCACCCACATGCCGCCTGTGGGATCTGTTGTCCCGCATAGAAATTACGAGAATTTTCCCATACAGGCCTATAGGCTCTGCCCGCTCTCTCTGTGTAAACTGTTTATTCCTGTGACCTGTTTGGCTGTACTGTACCAGCCCTAACGAAAAGACTTCTCACAGCTTAATAGACGTCACTGTGCGCCACTGAAGGTTTTTGTGACCACGTTTGTCATGTATGATTTCACTTATATGTTTGGCCTCTATGTGTGGGGGTCAATCGACCCTATTTATGGTGCGTTTTAACAAATCCAGCCCACTGGTATGTGAGGCAGGGTCTTAGATGTTATCATGGTACTTATCGTTGTGTATGAATCCACTAGTTTGTCTCAATGCAAAACGTCTAACTGTACTTTGGGTCAGAAATAAATATTTTCGTTAATATTTTCGCACTTTTGCATATTTCACCAGTAAAAGTGGATTAACACTGTTTTTATTTATTTGCTTACTTGTTTGTTTTTACTTTCATTTAATTACAAATCCAAAATGTTAAAAAAAATCCCCCCCGATTATTTTCTGGGCAACCAATATTTTAAAAATTAAAATTCTTTTAAATGTTAAATTTATACATACTTGCAATATAAAATAAATCAGCAAATAAATACATTTCGTTAAAAAAAAAAACAACAACAACAAAAACGACGAATACAATTTGAATTTTCTTTGTTGTTCCCGTGTAAAACCTGCATCACTTCCAGTGGAACTGATGCAGGACGTGTGGTCAGGGGGAATGTGAGCACTGCTGTTGTTTCGGTGACAGACCCAGTTTAGTTTGGCTGAGTAACAATGAGCATTTCTGTGGTTTTAACAGCACATCCAGCTAGAAAGAGTTGTCATATAGTCTAAATGTGTTTCTTCCCCCTTTTTGACGTCAGCATGCCTTAAAAATTAATAGCTGTGGCTTTATAGTTCCCAGTGCTCCAAGCTGTTAACTTTTCAGGTCGGTCAGAAATGACTTGACAGTATTTTGACTGAGCTGAGGTGACAGTCACCTTTTGGGATTATTGATTGTATCTGTTTATTCTAAAGTGATAAAACTGAGCAAAATCAGACACATTAACTCAAAGTGTGTTGACTGGAGGGAGGATCAGTTCAATACTTATCATGAATTTCAGTAAGTTTAGCTTTTTGTTATTCATATCGAGTTATGATTCTTTTATTCTGATGTTGTTGTTGTAAAGTTCGAGGGCATACATGCATAACTGGAATGCAGCTCGATTGCCATAGTGGTGTTGCTGAATTTTGCTGGGTACAGCGTATGCAGCTTGATCATGTTGTGGGCTTTCAAAACGGTTTCTGAATCATAACAATCTCAAAATCAAGCGTAGACACAGCAGTTGTCCCTGCCACTGTCTGCCGGCCGTTACAAAAGCAGTTAAATATTAAATGTCTGGCAATGATCGACTGTAAAAGGCCAGGATTTCTTAATACAAAGCACTTTAATGTCTTTTACTGGCTGGTTTTGGTATACATGCTGGAATCTGGGTGTCATAAGCTCTATTTTGCAGCTGCTGATTCTTTTCCCCCTTTGCAGCAAAATCCCAAGTGACTCAATATGTCCAAACATTAAGATGGCCTTTGAGTACACACGCTCCCTGACTGGAGTCGTTCATGTTTTCCCGGATACCACTTGGGGTTCGCAAAATACTCCTTCATGGTGGTGGGGTTACTTCCTGCGGGACCTATGGTCATCAATCAGGGCAGCAAGTGATACCCCCCACTGCGTCTTCAGCAGACCCTCTGTGCTCAAAGAGCAGCAGGTGGGCTAGTTTCAGATGTTGTTTTTTATTGAAAAGAAACAACAGTCAAAAAGAATTTGTATTTTTTAAAGATCTACAATCTGATCTCTCTGCAGATGACTGTAATTGCCTCGGGTCAGATGAATCCAGTAGCTGCATACAGAAATTCCTACTTGCGTTAGTTTTACTTGAACTGTAATGTAAAATGATACACATGAGCATTTATTGGTTTGGATTCCTCGCTTTAAATTGATAAATGCATTTGCCACGTAATGCGATACACTTTAAACGCAAGTAATACCACAAAAGTATGCAGATGCCCAGGCTTTAATACTTCTGGGCACCGAGCTTGTTGGTCTTAAGGGTCTTACCTCTAAAACTTAGACTTGAAAGGATTCTCAAATACCAAAAACTCAAACAGATACTTGGAGAGATGGATAGGAACTTGGCCTCCTTGAGCCTAATGGATATGATATTAAGTACTATTAATAATCCAAGCAGAAATGAAACGGTGACAGAGGTTCCTTAAAAAGCTAGAACAGGCGCTCCTGTCTTCAACTGTAACAATCCATCAGTGTCTGCCATGTGTACAAGAGAGAGTGAGAGTTCTTCACAGACCAAAGTTCAGTTTATGAATTTGACACTTTGCTTGGTTTGAGGCATTTTACATTGTGTCCTCTTTTCGCTTTAAGGGGGAAAACTACCCTAGGCTCGCCAGGAGTCACTCACTCACTCACTCATCCGCTGCCTTTGCACAAGTCAAAGCCAACAAGAGAGCATCTCAGAACAGGCGACATGGCAGGTCTTGGAAAAAGCAAAGAAAGATACACGAGAAACCTTTTAGAAAGAGAGTGGCAAGTTGGCAAAGTTTCAGTTTTAGAAAGGAGGTCAGTGTCAGCACTTCTAGTCATGTCTGAAATTTCAAATGAATTGCCTTGCCGTGGAAACATGGTGCATGCAAGCATGTACAATGCTGGAACATGTGCGTATCCTCATCCTTGACGAGCAGAACATTATTTTTTGACAGGCGTGTGAGAAACGCTCATGAATTAAAACTGTCATGGTCGCCAGCGTGATGTTAATATTTTCTTGAAAGAATTAGACTAAATTAGATCAGACAGTGCAAGTTATACATGCAAAAAGATGCACATCCTTCATAACACATCCAAAAGTTATCAATATTCTAAATATTATTATTAGATTAATTTAGAATTAAACCATTTTTCACCAAGAATGTAAAGATCAAAGCAATGGGTCTGTGAAAATTCTTGTATCATTCTTGTAATGCAGTCACTACTGGCTATTTTTCCCCCACTGACTGTCCACAGGATTTCCAAGCAGGCAGAGTTACAGCTCTGTAGTCTAGGGGATGATAAATGTCTCCCTCCCATGTTCTTACTTGCTCTGCCAGCTCACCACATCAACCAGACGCTCTAAAAGTAAAAGGGACAGAGACATGATGATGACATTTGGCTTTCTAAATGAAAACGTATCATTTCACTTTTTCTCTCAGGAGACTCCGCTGCTGTTTTTTGCTGCCTTTGAGGATACAGCAATACAGCAATAAAGAGAATAACCACAGGATCACATCAAATTGCAGAGGCCAGATTTGATTATTATACACAGATGACTAAAAGACCATGAAATTATGTTTGCAAACACAATTAAAATGCACTCTTTGAAAACAATGCCATGAAAGCCGACCTATTTTTTTTAAACTAGAAGAATGCTTGTAATTTGTCATAATTTGTGCATATTGTCTGTAAATATCAATGCCTATAGCAAAATCCACTCCTTTAGTGGAAAGTCATAACACAGACCTTCATGGAAATTTGTCAGCAGTTTCGCATGTCTATTTTACTCTAGATCTTGGCAAAGAGAAAGACAGTCATGAGAAGAAGAGAATCCTCTCTAATTTGTGGAAACTATAGAATTAATGTTCTACCAGAACGCCCATCTGTGACTTATTTAAAGTGTGCTGAAACATATACCACGCCACACACATGCAAAATGCTACCACCAAATAAAATACTTAATTTTTGGCTCAAATTCTTATTAGGTGATAATAAGATGATGACTCTTCTCCCGAAAAATGCAAGTGGTAAACCACGGTACTGTCTGCTGGTTTGAGGAGGAAAGTCCTGCATGAAACTCAGATGGATCCTTAAAACGGGTGAATGGGCGTTATTGTGTTTGGAGAGAAGATTCAAAAGCAGCGTTATTACTGTCTTTGTATGTGATTCAAAGGAATTCTTACAGAATATGGCTTTTTCCTGTCTTTTTAAATAATAAGAGCTTTGCTACCATCAATAATTTTTAAAAAGAAGAAGAAGAAAAAGCTTAAATCTATCAGTGTGTGACTTTCTGACCCTCTCCATGGCTCTCGTCCCCAAGTTCATTCATTACAGCCGAATACAGAACTCTCAGATGAATTCAGACTGTCTTGTGCTGTGTGTTTAAGCAAATGCTATTCCACAAAGGACTGGGGACTATTTTCAGCTGCAAATGAATACATGCTTTTTGCCCTGGTGGTTATGTCAGTAGTATATGAGGAATCAAAAAAAACTACAGAGGGCACGTTCCTAGTTAAAGAAATGTGCAAACCAGTCCGACATGGACTTTTTTTTACATGTAGCATTAGAATCAAAAGGCCATTTTCATTTTTTGTCACTAGGGTTTTAAGATATCAGATTTTCATTTGTCACAGTCATAAAACGATATTATTTATGTCATCGAATCGGCATTATTTAGATGATGTAAGTATTTTATGTTTACATATAATTATCGAGACACCAGATGATAACACAAGGAAAAAGACAGAAAGCACCAGGCTTATCCCTCAGAATAAAAACCTCTCCAATCACATTAGGGCATCAGTGTAGTCTAGGTACGTAAAGTTCCTTTTTTAAAGTTCTTTTATTTTTACACATGTACATGTTCCCCATGAAGACCAGGATTCTGGTTACAGTTCACTTCTTCACTTTAGAGGTCAAAAAGTCAAATCATAGCTTGTTTGCAGACATTTGACTTCACGTAGACGTAAAAGCACACCAACTATTTTATTTAAAGGCAATAAAAGATAACGGACTGTGTAATTAGTCTATCAGATTAGGTGTAAATAAGCTAATAAAATATTTTTACTATTAGTGAAAGAAGACACTCGTACTTTATGAAATTTGCTCTTTGATATCACTCTGGGATTGTTTTTTTTGTCACCCACCTGCCTTGTCTTCCTGTATGTCTGTCCTACAGCACATGCTGATCACCCCATTATTCATGAGATAATAGGAAGTTGTAAGCGCAGCTCTGAATCATGCAGAACCTGTTCTACTGAATGCTGCACATGTGCCGTAGGACCAGGAACGAATGCTGTCATCACATCGTGAGTTCACGAGATAATGCAACCAAAGGTGAAAGGTAAACAGCAACGAATGTCATTAATCAAACTTTTGACCTTGCCTAGCAACTGCCACTCCCAGAAGCGTTTGCAGCGAAGGCGCCAGTAAGAACTGCCAACCCCTATCAGTTGTCAGATTTTAAGGAACTTGTTGGCCAATAACCAAGACAGGCACATGTCTATATCAACGCAAATTTACACTGACCTATTGACTTTAGAAACATCCGGGAAGGACTAAAACATATACATAACTGTCTGACCTTTCCCATATTGACAGTATCGTCAGGTTTAAACAACCAGTATTTCGGTTTGTGTGTTTGCGAGCAGCGAGGCTCAGGAAACTCTGTGTCACGCAGTCAACTGCCGCTCTGAACCGGCGCACAATAAGTGAGAGAGCGAAAGACAGAGGGCCCTTTGAAGAACACGGAGTGCAACCAGTTGTGGAGAACCATGCGTGTTGCTGTTATTCGTGCTTTTCATTCAGATATGCCTTTCCCATCTCAGCACTCACATGCAAAGGGTGGCTGTTAATTTGGCATGGCGAAAACATGGGTTTAAACTGAAAGAGGGGTCTGATGTAGCCACTCCACCAGTAAGAGCGAGTAGCTCCACGAGCCAGACCAAAAGACACAAAACTAATATGGAAATAACCCACATGACATGGTGTGCACTGAAAGAAAATAGACATTTAGAAAATATCTCTGTTTTGGCAATGAAATGTGGTGAAGTGATACTGAAGGATACTTAATAACCAAAACAGAGGAGTATAGGTAGCATTTATATTCTCATACTAGAGAATATACAATTGCAAAATGCAATTAAGGCAGAAAGCAGTGCAAGTTTAATGTCAAACTGTGTACATATAATTTCTCTACAGAAGAATATATTAAAAAACACACACACAGTAGACTCCACAGAGCACATGGTACAAACCTATGTGGGTGGCTACGGGCTGTCCTCTCATTCATCGCTCTCTATTGTAGACTGAGACAACCACAAGTCGCACTTCCAAGCCACAATAACAAGGTGGGCCTCTGTAGAAATGCTTAAACTGCATTCAATTGTCTGGTGAACCCTCTGTCTTTCAGCTCCCAAACTCTCTCTGTCATGGTGTGAAACCATAATGAGAAATACAATCGCTTTTTATTCCCTGGTTGAGAAGCGTTTTAGTAGCTTATTAAGGAAACCTTGTATGTTTTGGCAAACGGGGGTGAATGCAGCTATAGTACTTGTTTATGGTGAAACTGTGTTGACTGAATCTTATCCAAGCAATAAACATACAAGCAAAATTTAACATTGACTGCTACTTTGGAAATTGAATATAATGGATCCCTGTTAATGTAATAAGAGGTGGTCAAAGTAGAAACAGTAATTGTTTTTGCAATATGATTCTATAGAATCAGAAATTAGAGTTTTTACACATCACATAGTGTTAATTTACAGATGTTAGATATATTAAATATTGTATTTTAGGTTGCGCCACTTGTCAGTGTGGATTTGTTTATCCCACATTTACATCTCATAATGCATAAAAGTACTTCCGCTATCAGCTTCTTCATGGGAAAAAGCGATGAAAACAGCTGTATGCAGCTAACCGACACAAAAGGTGAGTGTCAGCGTGTTAGAGGAAATGCTTCAGCTCTTCCTGCTCTCAACCACTCAAGAATGATGAAGGTGTCCCTGTGCATGCTAAGGCTATCTGTTACTGAGTTAACAAGTTCTCTGCTATTCTATAATTGAAATCCAAGGCTGTCTGTCTGTCACATGGAAAAAAAAACAAATAAACACACATGTGAATTTGACGAGGTTCTACTCAGGGGTCACTACGTGCCAAAGAATGCTGAGTCTTTGTCCATTAAAAACAGGACACCGTATGGATACGGCATCATGCCATCTTCAGTCCACCTGCAAATGCAAATAGGGGAATTCTTGGAGGAAGGCTTAGATTTCCCCCAAAGAAAAGTTTGTTTCTGCTAGACTGGCTGGCTGACCCAGTGAAAACACAGAGAAAAGTAAGGTGAAGGAGCCCCATGCTGCTCGGCTACTCTCACTGTGCAGCAGGTTGAATTAGTCCCACAGACGTTATCGTTTAAATTTGAGTGAAACAGATTAAAAATCATTTTAGAAAAAATAGCATGTTGAGGTTTTCTTGCACAGAAAGCACCAAACCGCATTTTAAATAAGTTACACTAGTTTTATCATAATTATTCTTCACATCCAAGCTACTTGACACTGAAGTTTTATGAAATTTAATTTTCAAATTTTTTATTACTTTATTATTTTTATTACTATTTTTTTACGTACATATAATGCAATACATGTAAAACAAAGATTAAAACCGCGTGTTGACTTACAATTCCCTCGATGCTTCTCAGAAAGCGTCATTCAGATGTCACACACACACACGCATGCATGCATGCACAGACAGGAACACAAACACGTGCGCACTCCCACGCACATTATTTGAGAAAAGTCCAACTTTTTTCTTCCTTTTTTTTACCTTGTGTAAGAAGAAATAGAAGAAATAACATGGTTGAAGATCTCAGAGCCAGCTTGGCAACATACTGGTAACATGATTGGATAAAAACAGCACATACCGGAGAGGCTGAGTTTAATTAGCTGAGTCGTTATCTATTGTTCACAATATCATAAAAAGAGGATTCCCAGAATTACTCACAAATCTTTGCAAGCAAGGTATGAAGACAGGAATATTTGTTCATTGAATTTAACCAATTTTAAGTGAAAGTAGGTCAAAGTATAAAAGTGAGTCGATATACTGCAGAGACACTTCTGAGCGACAGGTCGTCGTTCAAGGTCAATCATGGGGAAACCTTTAAAGTGTACTTAAACACTCAAACCCTATTGTCCCCTCTCCCGGGGGACCTCAGCTTGCACTTGCAGAGCAATGACACGACACATATGCAGTGCCTGAGTCCAGCTCGTCTGAGCATGGGCACCTCTTTGACCAGGCCAGGACACAATATGCTTAGCTGAGACCGGCATGGCACACAGTGATCACAGAAGTCAAACAAACAGAACTAGGGATCACCCAGGGAGTATACCCTTAAAATTCCCAAAGACAAGCTCTGGGTCTGGTCCTTTGTCCTGCCATGGGTTCCAGCTCAAGACCTTACTAAAATGAGGTCACTGCGCTCATCACTGAGCTGCAGTAGAAAGCAGTGGAATGCCAAATAAAGGCGACTTTGAAAATAAAAATAAATAAATAAAACAGCAGCCAAGACTATTAGTACTAGAAGTACTTTTATGATTTTATGACTTTTATTCATAAAATCATAAAAGTACTTCTATCCAGGGCAGCACGGTGGCACGGTGGTTAGCACTGGTGCCACACAGCAAGAAGGTCCTGAGTTCAATTCCACCATCTGTGTGGAGTTTGCATGTTCTCCTCGTGTTTGCGTGGGTTCCCTCCGGGTACTCCAGCTTCCTCCCACCGTCCAAAGACATGCAGCTTGTGGGGATATTAATTGGATAATCCAAATTGTCACTAGGTGTGAATGTGTGAGTGCGAATGGTTGTCTGGCCCTGTGTGTTGGCCCTGCGACAGACTGGCGACCTGTCCAGGGTGTACCCTGCCTCTCGCCCTATGACAGCTGGGATAGGCTCCAGCGCCCCCCACGACCCTGAAAAGGATAAGCGGAAGCGAATGGATGGATGGACTTTTATCCAGCTGAATTAATTTGACTAGAGGAAATTTTCTAAAACTGTAAGCAGTCGTCTGAGTCAAGGTCTTTGTATCATCCTTGAATTTTGCATGTGATACCATGCATTTATCAACAGTGTTTATGATAAGATATTCATGTCTAAGCTTCTTCCCACATCCATCCGTCCGTCTGGCTCTAACAGCAAAGCCGTCATCTTTGCTTTCATCGCATAAGGCTAACAGGTCAGGGGAATCTAGTTTCTCTGTTTGTTGTTGATGGGGTGGGATAAAGGAAGATTGATTCCTTCAGTGTCATCATTGCAGGTGTTTGCCTTTATGACCAGCGTCCTCTGCAAGCAGTTTCTCATTACGCTCTGGTGAGAAAAGAGGACCTTTAAGTTTCGTGCATTCCGACCATGCTCTGAAGACTGTGTAATTTTGGAGACTAAATTTAGGGGGAGAAGCAAATCAGTTTTTATTTGAAGCAGACCTGACTCAAACAGAGATTCACCGCACTGTGGTCAGACTTCAAACCAAGTCATTATTTGCCTTTTTTCATGTACAGACTGCTGCAAATCTCCAGTCCTTCTGAACACAGCAGAAAAAAAGAAACAGACTGTTGTTGATTTGACTTCCATCTTTGTGGGAGACTGGCTCCTTAATAATGTGCACATTGATGGCATAGCAGCTGATCAGTAATTTGTAAGCAAATATGTCATCACAGTTCCTTGATATTAGCTACCCAGTAACCAGTAAGTTTTTGCTTGGAATCTTGATCCCTGTGCGTTTCTCGTAGTAGTTTCACTTGCAAGCGATCGATGCGAAGCGCTCTCAAAGTGAAGCCTTTTGATCAAACTGAGAAGATGGGTTGGATTTCATCATTAGAGTTAATCCATCAACAATGCCAAAGTGTTGAATAAAGCCAGAGTAAATGAGTGTGTTTGCACTGCCATGGAGTAAATATTAGTTTGTCCAGATAATGCTACAGACTCCTGAGGGTTTCCACATTGCTTAAGTTACACCAGCCTCTGTTCTTTTCCAACAGAAGAATGGCTTCCCACTCTTTCTTCTTCTTGAAAGCAAAACATTGGTAGCAGTCTCAAGTGGCTGAAAGTTTTAGTTGATAATCCAGTCTGTCACTCAGACACACAGCAAGATTAATGGCAGGGGAACTCCTGTCTGGCAAACATCCCGCTCAATCAAAACAGATAACTTGCTTTGAGTAATAGTTCTGAAATGCAGAGTTAAAGCGCAAATTGCTGCTTTACTTTGCAGGAGGAATATCAGGGGAATACGTAGAGTAAATACAGGAAAAAAAAATGACTTCAAAAACAGGTTATGTCACAGTAGTAACTCATTTGTACAGTGTTCAGGTTGAAAAAAATAAAGTCAAAAAACACAACATTTCTCTGGATAATATGTATATACTCTATATAAAACCCAAGCAAACAGACCTGGTAAATGAAAGTTTGAGGATTTGTCAGATTTCCCTTTTGCAGCTTCAAGTTGGGAGGCTCGTGGGGAAAAGGGAGCCCTCTGCTGCTGAATCTGCCTTCAAACTGCTTTTGCCTGAACCAGAGGCGTTTGCAGTGTTATTAAAAAGAGCCAAAAGCTGCTGTAAAACAATGTTTTTACACATCGCATCATAAAACAGTAGTGAAAGTTTTAGAAAGAGACATATGCTTGACAGACCAGTAATGATGGTCTATCAGCAGATGGCCCTGCTTCCTAACATAAGCATGCAATCAGTCACCCCTGAACATATATATATCTACATATATATAAAAAAGATGCTTTTGCTTGGGTTACCATTTGTACAAATCTTCCACATTTGCAAAACAGGCGCACTACTCAGTAATGGAAAATATATGGTCTAGATATGACATTCAAAGCGATAATAGCAGCTTTATGCAACACTGAGTCCAAAGGGAACTGAGCACAGCTAATTCCTAGCATGAATGCCTTGATCTTTTGTTGCATCTGCAAGGTATTTCATGTTTATTTGTTATGGGATACTAAGCAATTTTATGTGCTTGTGAGTATTCTTTATGAGTTCAAACTCATAAGCGCTTTCATTTCATGTTGCAACATCTAAGGAGCTAAACGGATACCTGCGAGACTCTTTGAAGTAGTCTTAATTGTGAAGGAGCACATAGAAAAACGTCGAGTTGGGCTAATCTTAGATGCTACCCAATGATCTCGCCTTGTTGAATGCCCCTGAAAACCCTGCTCTCACCTCAGACTCAGCGATAACCATCTTTAATGAATAGCTATGTGCTTCAAGGAGTGCTGGCTGATAGAGATCATTTCAGGAACGGTGGGGTTCAGTTCTCAATAACAATCAGGGAATTCCATCTTAACCATTTGGATGTCCTCCATAATGCCACACACTCAGAGATTGCTCTTGCAATAGACCTACACCAAAATAAAACTTGGCTGGGTATGAGAACGGGCTGGGCATTCTTGCCCAACTCAACAATTCCAAGTCTGAACACCCCAGACCCCCTCCCAGCTCCAGGATCTATCTGGCGATGTGAATGCTGACTCTTTGTTGGTGAGTTCTGATCTTAGGAGGAGATACTACACAGCTAAGCGCCTAATAAAAGGTAGGATGACAAGCCTGGCGAATGGAGGCACAAGCACAGCTCCCTGCGTCTGAAAGGCCCAAATTGAGCCATTTCCCCAATCTCCAGGGAGAGTTCTTATCGCCTGCAAGATCCAGAGCGAGATCCAGGGCAGACTGTGTATAATTTGCAAAATACTATGCTGATACTGCAAATGAGGTTTAATAGCTGTTGGAGCCTAGTTAAGCTTCATAATGTTCTGTAGGTTTCTTGGCTTTGATAGCTAGTAGCAGAGACATTTTCTTGTAGAGAAAAAAAAAATACGAGAGGAAAAAAAAGAGAGTGAAGGCATCAGTCAGTGGGCGTCTGCTGTCATAGCTGACTGATAGCCGTGGGATTACTCATCCTGTCAAAGCAACCAACAGCACAAGCACACCGCTCTGTGCTTTCGTCGTCCCCCAGGGTAGACGAGCACTGTAATTAGTCAACAATCACGCCGACAAGCTGTCAACCATAATACCGTGTTTTGTAACACCCACGACACTGTTTGCTAATTTCTGCCTCAGCCTACACTGAAAAAGGATGTAATGAATTGAGACTTATTATAGTAATCATGGCTGATGCTGTCAACACAGCAATTCATCTTAGCAGCAAATCTGCCTTAAGCTGCTATAATTTTACGAGCACATATTTGCGCTGATGTCGGAGCAAGTAACATTAAAAGATTAGATTGCGAGGATACTGTGTTTTTACTTACATTTGAAAAGTTCTGATATGTTAGAAACTGGAGTGTGAGACTGAGATTAAAGGCAATTTTAACTCAAGCCATTTAGTCTTTTATTTATGTGTTTCTTGCACTGAGGTTTGGAGCATTTTGTAGCTTTTACTAGCTGTTTTTTTAAAGTGTATCCTTGGATATTGGCCACCAAGTTTCTTGAAGAATGGGAGGATATGGAATGAGCAACACGTTAATGTATATCCTTTCCCACTTTCACAGAAATCCTTGTAATAATTGTTGGGCAGACAAAAAGTCAGACATCCACCAGGGTCACTAGGATTCCTCCTCTGGGGATCCTGGATATCTGTATCAAATTTCATGCCCATTTACCCAGTAGTTGTGCAGATATTTCAGCACTTGCTCTAAAATCAGGATTTCTAGCTGGGACTGAAGAAAAAGCAAAGACTGCGCTTTTAGCTAGCCAAGTGAAACATGAAGGTAATAGATTACTGTTCCCTCTCCATGTCAGCATTGCTCAGTGCTTTTCTTCTCATCTCACCAGATATCATAGCAATATTAGGTTTCTCGTGTATGATTATAAGAATGGCATAGCTGATTAAAGAGAAGATGAAGCAAGAGTTAAGACATGGCTGAGAGAAGAGCTTTACTGGGTGTGACAAGTGCTGACGTGCCTCAGAGGTAAGGAATCGTTTTCTCACCTTAACTTAACACCTAATTTCTGCAAGTGTGGGCGGATAAAATGATTTGCAATAAAGTAATGAATGTAAAAGAGACTTTATTAACTGGAGAAAGAAAAAAATCGATTCCTTCCAAGCTGATGGCTCTAAAATGGCGATACAAGATACAATCAGAGATTATTCATTCACGATAAAACACCTTTGGCTTCCAGGAGACCGGAGATAAACCTAAGCAAACACATTCCCATCCACTAGTGAAAATGGATATGTTGTTGACCTGTCCAGCCACACAAAAGCCATTCCCGGTTCTCAGGTAAGTAACCCTACTCCAGCCTGAAATCTCTTAACTAAATATTGTGAGTGTCTTTCTTTATATCCAGGAGTCCTCCTGTTTACCTTTAGATCCAAGGGATTAGAAGATCAACCTTATACGCATGGCGCTGCTCAGGTAGAGTCAGAAAAATCATAAGAGACTGAGAAAAACGTACTTTCTTTTATCATGAATAACGTTAAGATTGTTTTTAATATTTTATTGTGTATGTTAACCAGTCTTGAAGTTGTTTCAAAATATGTACCGCTTTGACAATTTCAGTAACTTCATTTAAATCCTCGCACAGCTGAATCGAGTCAGGGCCCAGAATCCAGTTAAAGGCTTCACTCCAATATTATCCATTCAGCAATTACTATGTTGTGGATTTAGTTCTGCAGTGACCCAACTGAGCTGGCTTCCACTTCAGTCCTGCACAGTGAGCCAGATGGGCGCGAAGATCCTCTGTGGCTAAAGCAGCGGAGCACGAGCCAATACTAGAATTAGAGTGAACTTGTACATGTCAGCACGTCTTCACACATTTATTTTCCACTGGCTGAGATGGATGAGACAAAGATGATTGCTGATGATTTTCTAAAATTCCTTCACACTTGCTGAGAAACATTTACAACACAGTCTCTTCAGTTGATTCGTGTAACTAGAGCTATCACACTTCGATTTCTAATCTTTTCAAGGTCCATCAACAATTCTATGCCGTGGTTCAAAACAGAATGCTGTGTTTCACATACCAATTAAAAACGGCAGCAAGTAAATGGCACTCATGCAAGAGCAAACGTGCATTTTATCGTAATTACCGTCAGCATCGTTCTTTTACTCGGCCAGTGAAAAACTGCCAAAATGTGCTTTCTCCTATCTCGAGAAATCACAATAGGCTGCGGTCCAACTGATCGTGCATGGTTTGTCCTACATGAGGGCACATTGAACGTGTGCAGTGGAGGGATCCTAATCTTGGAGACATCCACATGGGTGGTAAAGAGAGATGGAAATGGTATCCAAGTTTGCTTTGTATGCCTAAAGGCAAACAAAAGTAAAGTTACAAGTCGACGGAGGGGGTCTCACTCCCAACTTGTCACTGAATCTCAGGCAGGACCCACTGCATCACTGGGCACCCTTGGCATGATTTTTCAACATGGAGGGTAGGCCGATAGACTTCAGCAGAAATCTCTGATAAAGACGTCATGAGCCACAGACAAATGTTCTCTGCCGGTGTGGTCACCATCGCAGGACTTGTTGACATGATAAGGAAGAAAATGGAGAGGAAGCATGAAGTAGATAAGTTTGCATTCTAAGATGCAGTTAATGTTTTCAAAGGCTGTATCTTAACATTTTCTTTTATTCTTTCAATCTACCAAGCACTGTTGCTGCCCAAGTTGAACTCAACTAGACATTAATACTGTCTTTGCCAACTGTCTCCATGGAGAAGCACAAAGTTTGTCTGTTATCATCCACTGCCCTGCAACCAGGCTGAAGTGTATGATTCTAACAGCTGGCTGCCACAGCTGATTGAGGAGGCTTTTTTGCACATCTCTTTACCCGATATCATCATCTCTACTCAATCCAATGATTATTTTTAAGATACATATCCTATAAATCATGAGTGGACCAGTTCTACGTGTTGCAAATAAAAAAAAGTGAGCAATTTTGAAAGTCACTTGCAGAATACCTCATTACATGCAAGCTTATACATAATAAAGTCAGTGAAAGTGTTTTTAGGTAGATGGCACCAATCTGCTATGACACTGCAATATTGTCAGAATTACAGTATAACTGCAACTCGTCCTGAGTTTATCTTCAATTAACATCAACTTATACAGCTTTGCTTACACCTTCAAACTCTTATAAAGAAAGTTTTCACTCTGTAGTGCTGGATGCAATGAACAGACTTAGTACTTATATTTGTTGGAACACACCGAGCGGTCAGTGTTGTGCTGTAAAAATTTTCCTTTACTCTTGTGGTGAGCCCCTTTTTCCAAGGACATTTAGCCTAATCCACTTCAGCTGCCTTCATTCAGAGTGGGTAAAAGAAGCTCCGGCTCTCACTCTGTTGGTGAAATTGCAAGACTGGTTTTCATAAAACATAAATATCTGTTAAGAGTCTGGGTATGATCTGCCTTTATGAAATGATGAGTAACATTTCCTTTTTGTCGCTTGCACTCCATGCTGCACTGTGAGAAGTTGTTGCCACAGATGTGACTCTCGTTATTGTGTGACCAAAGGAGAGCAGCGTTGGCTGTGCAGTCCTCCTGGGGAAAAACTCATCATCTCCACTTTTACAATAGCAGAATTTTCAGTGTCCTTCAAAATGCACGCACAGAATGCAATGTAATATCCCTCTCTTGATAAAAAATATTAAAGTTGTTTCTAACACACATGTATGATGTGTTGCATTTTGAGACAGGGAACTCATTCCAGAGGAAATGTGGCAGCTTCAAAAATATAATTAGCCAATTATCATATTTTTAGCACAAACAATTTGAATGAATGACAAATATTTATCTACTGCACATATATGACAGGGACACAATCTGTGAGTTTTATTTTCAGCCGAACAAATTTATTTCTAATAATCTAAAAAACAGAAAAATCCAGTCTTATAATGCAACCGTTTTACTGTAATTTTTCATTTTGAAAGTGTATTTATACACACATTTATTGTTCAAGCGCTTTCTTTTCAATGTGGCATCTTAATCTTTATTCCTTTGTGCTTCTTTCTGTCAGTGTGCTTTCTCTTCTGAAATGGGAACTGCAGAGGGCTGGGTACAACGCTGCTGGGTATTCTACCAGATGGATACTCAGTATGAATCAAGGCTAAGTTTCAGCCAAGGCTTGAATGTGTGTGTTGGACTGCACATTGCATATCTGGAGACCACACAGGATCCATAAGCATGTCTAAATCTCTCTACTGCCCTCTATCTTTGTCCGAACATCTCCCTCAGGGATCAGGGTCATAAGTTCAATACCAGCGGGGAACCTGTGCTAGTACAAACACATGGCATTTAGCTGCTAATTGTCTTTCAACATCTTTTCAGCCTCTTCTAACACACATGTGATTGTTTTTCTACTTCTAGATATAAGAGATGAACAAAAAAATCTGTTGCATGCAAATGAAAAATTGTTGTGATACAAATTTGAAGTAAAAACATCTGTCATTTGTTAGTTTGTTGCTCAAAGGTAAAACAATGAAGCAAAAAGAAAATGTGATGCAAGCACGTGTCATCAATTTTTAGTACAGGAGCTCAAAAAAATTTTTTTTCCAGTCTTGTTTTTTTGAGGACTGCACTGGCGGCATGTGGCCCCAGCCTGCTGCCTCTATCATATGATCTCAATAGTGTTTAATAACTGTGGGAGAAGAAATTCACCAGCACGTGAAATGTCCCCCGAGCTAGCAATTCAACACCAACAACAGTGATCCCTAGCCCGTCATATCCCCGCACAAATATACAGACAAACAGATGATTTCATTAGCTCTGGAGCTTGATGTCTGGGCAACAAGGGATAGCGAGAGGAAGGTACAAGTGAGCTCATCCAAGGTGTTGAAGGCTCATCGTTATAAATGAGTTTGTCTTACCACCATGGTTGGCCATAAATGACCTCACCAGACGTGCTGCTGTAATAAACTAAACTAATAAGAATGTGCAGGAAGAAAAACACTGCCCGCAGTGAGCGCGGCTACTAAGAAGCGAGAACTGGCTGCTAAAAACATAAATCTTGTCCTGATAAATCTCAGCGGATGGCTGTCAGTTTACATGTGTACAGTCAAAGGCTGGAGAAGGGACATATTCTCTGGACATCCGCACTGATTGAGGGAAAGGCCTCTCTAAAGAGAAAAGAGACTTCCATATGTACTTGTACCTTCTGTGGCCCTTTAACCTGGAACAGATGCCATCAATAAATATCCATGACCCATGGAGACATTCCAGCGTGTGACGGAGGCCTTTTTTGCAGCATGCTAGACTGGCTTGTCTAGCTGGCCAACACCTGACCAAACCTAAAGGTTTACAGCATAGATGTATAAAGCCTGCATTTGAGAGATCATTGGAGAAACAACAATGCTTTAAAAACTCACCGGGTACCGTAACAGCTTAGCTTACACACACTGCCAGCTCCCGTGGGAGCTGTGTGAGAGTTGCTACAATCTGCCTCTTGTTACAAGGTCTGCTCCTAAGTTATGACCTATCGCCTTGCCATTCTAATCTTTCCACAAACATCTGTAAGGCAAGATTTACATGTCCTCTTGTGATTTATTGCAACACGTCTTCAGTTTTCCATTGGCTTTGAATGTGGGGCTGCTGCTATGAAATGTGCCGTTTCCATGTCGGTGTCTGACTCAGATGATGCTCTTTTGTCTGCTGTCAACGTGAGGCTGGATTTTGCATGAACTTGCTCACTTGCTCTAGTGTTGGGGTAAATCATGACACTAAATTATTATTACATTAGGGTCCTTAGGAATTATTTAAGCATCGGGTATCTACACGTACGACAAAGTAAATGGGACATCCTTAATAAAGGATGGATTCCGATATTCACTGAGCTCCATCTGATAATCACAAATGGTGCATTTCAAAGGACACAAACTTTCACGTTAAGTGACTTCCACCCCTCTCCTTCTAAGGGTGGTCCGTCTTTGTCGGCCATGCATGTTCGCATGCTATCGTAAAGTGTCCAGGTTGGATAAGTAGGATAATCTGTTCAATATGTAAAATGTTTATTTTGCGAAGGGACCTCAAACAAACTGAACCAATATTTGCAGAGAGAATGGCAGCCAAATATTCTGCCTTTTTTCCCAGACATTACTGCTCCCTCATTTATCTTCTACTCTCTTGAGCAAATCGTAGACAAGAAGACTAATGCATCTGAAGCCTTAAGGACACTATAATATTTTCTCTGTATTATTTTTAAGGAGTTCACATAGTCACTTAAAAAATAGTTTCCCTGATGCATTGGCCTCTCTGAGCATACATTATGTATACAGTTACGTGGATGTTCTGCAAGAGTTAATACCACTTCACTGCTACTGCTAAGAAGATAAATAGGAATAGGCTGAAGATTATGTTAAACTCCTTTAAAGCCTAACATACCAGAATGCAGAGCCATGTATAAATACTATATGATGCCTTTAATGTCATATGTGTGAGACGATATAGTTGTGCCTTTATCCCAGTGACAGAAAACATTTATCAAATGTTTCTGCTACACATTAAAAATATCATTTTTTTTAATCTAAGATATGCAATTTTAATCTAAGAGAGAAAATAATATGGATGTAATTAACCATGTTGTGGCTTTAGCAGCTGTAGGAATAGTTACCAGGAATTTTTTCAACAATGTAAAGAAAGAAAAATCATGTTTCCATATCATAACTACAACGAACCACAGCCTGATAAAAAATAATAATAATAATAAAAATAAACCAGTATTTTGGGAAGATGCTTGACATGTCTGGTGACTCAGAACGTTGCACGCAGAAGGAGGAAACCTTGGTGGTCCATTGATGGTCACTATTAAAGCTGCATTATTTTTCTTCCTCCTGACCCTTGGAAATGTCTACAACACCAAGATGCCCTCTCTTAGAAATAGCAGCTGTGTGTAGTTACATAACAGGAAACAGCTGTCAGAAGCAATCCCAGTGTCTGGCTCTTTAGGTCTGGGTCTGGACTCCTGTACAGGTTGTTCTGTTTGTTTTTGAGAACATGCTTGGTTCTTGTAAAGGTGTCCTGGAGTCAGCGGGCTGGAGGAACTCTAGGTTCCTGTGTGTCTGGGCATTAGTTAGTAACATGGCTGATAGGATGACAAATTCATGTAGCAGACATGCAAAATATTTGTACTTTTGCTGCCATTTATATGTTTGTTCTTGACATTTTTGTCTTGTCTGTAAATGGCAAAGGCAACTGCTTTTATCTGAGCTAGGTTTACAAGTTCACGGAACAGAAAGACTTCAGGAATTATGTAACACAGCAGATTTAAATCCAAAGCTTAAAGTTGCTTTAACAGTATTTTTTAAATGAACAATGTGTTAGGTGCACTTCAACAGTGGCAGCTTCTAGCAGCTACAAGCGGCTGATTGTACCAAAAATGTCTGACAGATTTATTGGATGCAACCTCAGCAACACCAAATTAGACTTCCAGTCATGTGGAAAGAAAGTTTTCACACAGCTCTGTGGAAAAATAAGTACACCCAATGATTCAGTGGCTTGTAGAATCACCTTTATTCGCAGTAACTTGAAGTAATCGTTTTCTGTGTGACTTTATCAGTTCTTCACATCGCTGGGGAGGAATTTTGGCCCAGCCTTCTTTGTGGCTTGCAGGGTGAGGTTTGCGGGGTGTTTGTCTATTTACAGCTTTCTTATGGTTCCACCAGAGCATTTCAGTCAGGCTGAGGTCTGGACTTTGGCTGGATCATTGCAGCACCTTGATTCTTTCCTTTTCAGCCTTTTGTACATTTACTGCTGTGCTTGGGATCATTGTCCTGTTGGACAGATGGCCTCACATTTTACTCTAAAGTACTTTGCTATAGAGAGGACTCAGTGTTTAGGTCAGCGACTGCAAGTTGCCCAGTTCTATAGCTGCAAAACAAGGCCTAATCACCAGCCCTCCACCACCATGCTGGCAGTTGGTATGAGGTGTTTGTGCTGATGTGCTGGGTTTGGTTTTCTCCAAATGTGCTGCTGTGCATTATGGACAGACATCTCGATTTGGTCACATCTACCAAAGTCTTGTGGTTTGTTCAGATGCAGTTTAGCAAACCTGACTTATGGATATGGATTTGAGCACTACGGATCCGAGAGTGCATGAACTTGCTGGAAATTCTACGATGTTAACTATGACCTGAATGCTCAAGACCAGCAAAATACCAAAACTTCTCCTTTTATAGAGGAGCAATCAATTATTTAAGTACCACACCAAGATTGAACCGATTTTTGCTTCCCAAGAACTGGTGAAAACTAAAAGTGAGGAATAAAGGAGATTTACGGTACATTCACCATGTCACCAGATACTTAAATAAATCAGTGTTAATCTGTACATGTGGAACAACTTGTTACTCACTTATTTTCCACAATAATTTTAAGGTGAGGTGTTGATGTGTCAGCGTTGTGTTAATTTCCAGTTAGTGCAGGTTTAAAGATGCTTATCGGTTTCCAGAAAAACAATGTTTACTTCTGTTTACACAGAGACATACAGTATGTATGTACACGTTTTTGCACCAGAAGCCGTGCCAAGTGTCTAAAGAATAAAACAAACAGTACATGAGCCCCCATGAGGTATGACACAGATGCTATCATTTTTAATAACGTACGCGCCGCAAATGCATCTCTGCTTTCCTGAAAATAAATATAAAAACGTGACTACTCGATTAAATCCTCATTCATTTAAAAAGAGCAGATTGTTATGTTAGTCTGTACTTGTGTTTCTTATTTCTTTGGGGCTTCACGGTGCCTTCAATGTCCGAATCTTTGCAGTAAATCAAGCATGTGCAAATAAACGTACAAACCTCGGCCTGATTAGTGAACATTATAAAGGTATTCTGGTACAAATCTGTCCGGATTACCTGTCCCTGCTAAAACTGACCCTCAAAGAGATCATTAAGTGTGAGTGTGAATTCTTAATGAGAGCTGAAAATCATTCTGGTGTGTAACTGGACACTGTACTGTACACAGTAACTCTTTTTCCAACTCTTTTCCCCCTGATCAAAAGTTTGCTGAAGGTCTTAAAAATTCCTCACCTTCAGTTAAATTTATGGCAGCACTCATTAGCTGAAATAAAACAGATTAATGCAAGTGCAATTAAATGTGACCTATAGGTTTAATAACGCAGTGGAGTCTACCTAAGCATGTCTTTTCTATTTTCCCCTGCCATCATGGGGTCCTAATAAAAGCTCTTTTTAAGAACGGTTACAAGTGAAACAGTGGAAAAGGAGACTGCAGAGGATATTTTGACTGCTCTAGATTCTGTTTGCGACCGTGAATTACAGAAGGACAGATAAAATTTGAACTACAGCACTCTGTAAATCAAAGGCGGTACAGTTAAATTCTTTCTTTGCAATTTTAAATGTTCTGTTCTGGGACCTTAAGTGTTGGTGCGAGATTTTTCTGTTGATCTTGAGTGTTAGTCCAGATCATGCTGTCCCACTGGGATGGGGTATTAGTTCAGAGAAAAGGAAGCCACTACCTCATTATGCTGCTAATTTTAGGCACCAGGAAAAGATGTTTGGAAACTCTTGGCCCAGATTCCAAGTGCTGGAGTGGTACCCACTCTGCTCTCAATTCCCATGGGTAAAGAAGGGGTGATTTTGGTACTTGAGCAAGCTCAAAGAAACAATTTACAACATATACAATGGAACTTCAAAAGTGTCTTATCAGAGCCAGGCATCAAACATGAATGATTCCATATGAAATAGCAACTTTCTGTTTACTGTAATTAGGGGAATATTTTTCCATTAGGGAAGTAAAAATAAATTAACATGGCTTTACTTGAGAAGCTGACGTGTAACTACACATGTTTTTTCCTCCTTGGAAAAAAAAAAAAACAGGTGGGGATTAAAGCTCATAATGCCTTAAAAAGCACGAAGCTGATCGTGAAGCTACAGAATCAGTACTTTAAGCTCAAACCTGAAACCTAAACTGTGTCTTGGGGCTACAACAAATTTTTTATTCATTTAAGTGGATGTGGAGCACATACTCGTAAACTTCGCTGTCAAAATTCTGCGTTCTGAGTCAGATTTCTGTCCAATAGTGGATTTAATATAATGGTAATAGACTGTATGGTATTGTACCACCCTCTGTCATGTGACAAAAATACTGACAAATAAACTGAAACCATAGATGGAGCTAAGACTCGCTACAGAAGTGACATTACACAACTGTATCAGTATTGTTACTTTACATCGATTGGTATACATTTTAAAATGATACATCTAAAGAAAAGTGTTATTTTCTTAATAGATGGATGGGTACATGTTATATATATTTATGGACTGATTGCAACTATTTACTGGAAATTAATTTGACTCAACCTTAATGTACAAAAATTGCATGTTGTTTTACTCAGTCATCTATTTATAGAGTGTTACACGGGCATAAAAACTTGAAAAGCATGCAGAACACTCTTAAATCCTGGCGTCGGCTCTGTGTTGACCATAAACCTAGCAGGAGTTGTGTGGGGAGGCATAGGAGGGTAAAACCTTACAAACATGATGGCTGATTAATTGCAGATGAAAGAAATGACACTTGAACGATGGGCTTCGAGGAAACGTTCTCAAAGGGAACAGCTGATGAGAGGATGTGGCGCCTAGCCTCCTATAAAAGTCTGCGGTGGTTATTAAGACAAGGTCAGTGACGGTTTTACATTCGTTTTAGAGGAAATCCTGCAGATTGGCAAAATACGGAGTGGGTGTCCTTACATCGCTGGGTCACTATCGTCAGAAATGAAAGAAATGTTGTTACTTCAAAGCTGCCACATAAAAATACAGGTATCAAAAATCTCACAGATGTCTCGTAACCCAAAATATTTTCTGTGGGAAATCACCGAACTAAATGCTTTCAGAAAACAAACTATTTAGGACTATTGTATAAATACACAACAGGACCTAATCTGGCGCTTTCCTGGGCTGGTGAAAAGAAAAGTGTTTGTTGTTCTGCTGAAACATCCATTTACTGTACTGTACATCAGAGTACCGTCCCTGCCCGGCCGTTCAAGACCACCCACCCACACAGTGTTGAAACACAGTCAAGAAACAGTCATTAAACTGTTTCCCCAGGTCACTCAAAATCAGACTTGTTAAAGCAGCAAACTGGAGGAAAGAAACCCTGCTGTTTCAACAGGCTCCAGCCTCACCACGCTTACTGACCCTGGCTGATAATACTCTTGCTTTCTCAATCTTAAATGCCCAACTGTTTCGTTTGTGTCATTTTTTTCCTGTTGCGATACAGGAGTTGATTGCCTCTTTGTTCCTGTGATGAAGGCCAGGGGTCTTTATTAGGCACAAAAGTTTATTTGACTGAAGGAAGAATAGATTAGGACAAAGTGACCTTGCACGTTGACTTCTATGTTCATCCCATTCTTGTGTAAACGTAATATTTCAGCGACGAGTCGGTGAATCATCCTTACACCTGGCACAAACATCTGGGTCTCAAGGATAACCTGCGTCTTCATATGTTGTGACTAAATTTCACAGAAATGACTTAGAACAAAGTGTTGACATATTTTATATCCAAAAGGTCAAAGGTCAACTATATATAGACATATATAGATATAATGATTTTTGTACAGACATGCATTATAAGTATTGATGTAGACTTGATGATTAAGGCAGCAACTTCTAATTGTTTTTTTTAAACCCAGTTTCTTATTATAAATGTTTGTACAGGTCAGTCATGCGTGTGGGTATTCTATCACATTTTGATTTTAAATTGACCGTTTCCTGAACAATGTACAGCACCAGTAAAGAACAATAAGGAAAAAATGTTTTGTAACTGCTGTCACTTCAGGGGCATTTTTATCTGGAAATGCGCAACTGTTAGAGGTTGCACGTTACCAAATAAAGTAGAAAGGAAGACAATATAAAATCTAAAACAACTCAAAACAAGGACAACTGCTTTAAAACCCATGGTACTGTGGTTAACACATTTGCCTTAAATATGAAAGATCCCAGTTTGAGACAGGGAGCAAACAAAATCCCGACAAGCTAGTGTGCTAATGGTGCCGGTCTCAAGACCCGATGGATGGCAGGGTTGTGCCAAAAAAAGATATATGATGTAAAAATATGTGCCAAATCAAATATTATGATCCATCCACCGTAATGATCTCTTGGGAAATAAGACAGCAGCCGCAAGTAACTTTTATTTGTAGATGCGCCTTTGAAATAGTATCTGTGCCCTACATAAGTAACAATATATTCATATTTTTGGCAGGTAGATAAAGACTGGAGGAACTTTACAAAATCCAGACCACCAACCGCTGTATAGGTCCATTGGTCTCCTTACCATAACCCATTCACACAGCACACCTACTGGGTGCTCAGCTCTGCCAGACATTACACCCTCCGTCTTTCCCAGTATGTCATCTGTTCTGTCAGCTCTCGGGTGTAGCAGGTGTAGCTCACTGATCTCACTAAGGGAGATGTTAAAAAAGACCTTCTTTAGCATTCAAAAGAGCAGTTTTTCCAATGCACAAAAAAGAAACTGAATAACAAGCAGACAAAATATAAAATGAATTATTAAAAAAAAGCAACTACTAAAATCATAAAGCATGAAAATACTTTCACTGGAGGACGTGCACAAACTTTCTTCTGCTGTTAATTTTGCAACATCGTGATCTATAGGTGGGAATTTATTTCCAAAGCATTGGGAACAAACAGTGCACTGCTGCACCTTCAGCTCTAAACTCTGCTCAACTTTCTTTTGTTTCCATATCAGCAGCATCTCCACCATCTGTTGCACCTTATCTCTCAGAGACACTATGACATGAATAACTACTAGTTGCTTTGTCTCTTGCCATCTCTGCAGTTGAGAGCACACTGGCCACCTTGTTTGACTGACGTGATCTCTGGGATATACAACAATGCAAAGAGCCCTTGCAGAACCCACAGGTGTTAAATCTTTTCATTCGTGTACATTATTTCCTGCACACCAAGGTTTGCATCAAGGCCTAGCCATTGTTGTCGTTGGCAAAAATGAGAACATGACACGCAGCCCCTCACAGAAATGCTTTTCAGAGCAACAGCCAGCAGGTTTTAAAAACAGATGTTATATTTAAACAATCGTGTTCAGTTCAGACTGCCATTATCCTTTTTATGACTCTAATAAACAACAAATGCTTCCAGGACAACTTTAGCAGCACAAGTTTGATTGCAATTGGATAAATGACTATAACAACAACACAGCTGCCAAAGTAAAACTGTGCTTATTCACACCACGCAACTCTAGCTACCATGACTGGTTCAATAGGTTGTTAATAACAACATTAATGGATCTCACACTGGCATTCAAGGCCCACACTGACACAGAGAGGAATGTTTCTTGTGTTTTGGTTTTGAGCGTGCTGAATAGACGTCATTTTGACTATTGTACTGATTTTCACACAGATAGTGTGACAGTGTTTGCATACTTGAAGAAACCGGTGGGAAGATTAGTTAATTGGCATCAAAGCAGGTATGGCAGGGCCCGCCACATTATTCTTTGTGCGAGCAGCGAGCAGCGCAGGTGAAATGGAGTTCATGACGTCAGCCTGTCACACCAGTCAGGACTGCACACAACATAGGACGAACCTCAGCATGCACATACTGCACATTTTTAAAGGTCATAAACTCGGACATAGAGGGAGGCAGCAGAGATGCAGACTGTGCTTCTCCTAATGAAAATGTTCATATACTGCAGTGGGGAAGGATTTTATTTGAAGAAAAACACTTAAAAGGGAAGTCAAAAGCATAAGTGGGGAAACCAATCAAAGCACAGTGTGTTACCAAATCATAGCCTTACTGCTTCTGTTTTAAAGCCAATGGCTTTGGAATGATGGATGAGCACACATTCAGTGGGATTTCTTTTCTTTCCTTTTTTTACTGTAGGAGGAATTTCTCTCTGGCAGGAGCCAATCCATAAATAGGTGCCAATTTGAGACGAGTTTCTCCCAAAGTGGTGAGGTGTGGGTGGCTCTGTGGAACTATAGTTCATAAAAAGGCAATGAGGAAAATGTTGTGCTGCCACATTTTTGGCTTTCGTTCCTCTTGCTTTCTTTCTCTCTTTGCAAATTCTGTGTGGCAAACTTCTATTTGATGCATAACAAACATGTGTGATATCCCTTATGAGCACAATATCTCTCCAGTGATATTTCATCAAAGCAGGCAGACTGATTGGTAGAGCATTTGTGGATGGTTGCTCTGGTTGTCTTCCTGTCTTTAATTTTGGTGTATGACACGCTAACTTGCATTCCTACAACAGATCCATTGGACTTACAAATGTTACAGTCATCTATTAGGAAATAGAAAACAATAATTAATACGATCTAATTTCAATCTATGCACTGACTTGTGTGCATACTCAACTTTTTAGAGGATAAATGACATAAATAGTCACGTTTGGAGGTCTTTGTTCAGTAAAACATGTATTTTAAGCTATTCAGCTTTTCAGATCACGAGTGCTTGTGCTTACCTGTGTGAGAGAAAGTTTGGTGATGCCAGATTCAGGTGCTGTTTTTACAGCGCTGCACTCTAAAAACATTTGCCATGCACAGATTGAATAGATGGCATTCTTACATCATAAACATTCTTCGTATCCAAGTCTGGGTTTACAGCTAGTTTTAATCCACTGGTACAATGCTGATTCTTGCATGAACGGAGGCCAAAAGCTGTAGTGACTGCCATCACAGACGGTATCATTCAGCTTCTACTACAAAATTTAAAAGACTCTGCTTTATTCAGTTAAAATAGCTAGTGCTGTCTGCTGTATTTCACTGTCAAGTATCAGCAGTAAAGATGTGTGACTAATTTTGCGAATATGTCACAAACTGACTTCCACAAACACAATTAGACAAGATCAGGGTTGTGTAATTTCGCACAATCGATCTGCTTCCTATCAGTGCACCACATGTTTATTTTAACATAAAGTGGATGATTTATGAAGACTTCTGGATAAATTCCTTGGCTTTTGCATCACTATGCAGGTGATTGTTCTGCCAAGACACTCACGGCGAGGGCTTCTGTGCAAGAGTCAGCCTGCAATATGGGCCAAAGATAACATGATGTTTGAATGTTTTGTTTTTTCCCTCTCCTACTTCAGCAGAAGGTGAGAAACCGAGCTACCAGCATTGCTCTCATATTTGTAAGCACAGTTCTTTACCAGAGATATGAGGTCTGTGGAAGCTGGGGGTTGTTATAAATTACCTGGTGATGAAAGTGATAATCCTTGTCAAAACATCTCCTATACTGGCATGAGCAGAGTCCAGATCGCTGCCCATCTCTCCCTGCAAAGCTTTGTCACACTTGATTAGATCACGATCTGTTTGTGGTTGACTTAGGAGCAAAAGAATGCAGTTACATGGGATGTATACTAGTAAGTAAATGCATAGAGTCTGTTCTTTAGTCGTAAGACTGAAAACAAATATTCCAATTGCACACGAATAAAACTGAACCGGGAAACCTTCTAACCTCTGACTTGGTGTTAGCAGTGTATTGATGTGAACTCTAGACCGGGTTTCCAAAAGATAAAAGTAATCTGCCTATTTAATAGCGTTTCAGACCCTACTAACAATTCCCTGGGTCAAAGCAAAGTCTGTTTACACCGCTTTAATCGAGGGATGCTTGTCACACGAAGGTTTTCGAGAACAAGGAATCATTTAAGGATTAATTACTTTGTTTAACATGCGTGCAGCCTGAAAGCATTTCGAAACCACTATATACCTAAACACATTAAGGGCTAGGTTGTACTGCACCTCACATTTCCACAAACTTTTTTCGAGTAGCCAGACATTTAACCACGTAATGACCGTGATAAGTCCCCTTTATCAAGCCAAAGAAAATGCTTTGAGGTTCTGTAGATAATAATTAAGATGATACAGTCACTAGGAGCTTGCAGAGGGCAACTTCATGTTTAATTGCTTAAATCAACATGATAAGATGCTCTTTAAATGTCTGCGTAGCTCTGACAAAGCATGCTGACATTTTGAACAGGCATTCACTGTTTACTTATTCAAGGCCTCCATTACAAAGATCAAATCAGCTACAAACATCAAGATGAAAAACAATGTGAGAGCACGTAGGATTTGTTTCATGTTTTTACAAACACGGAAAAGAAATCACTTAAATCACAGAAGGGTTTACTGGACAGGAGGCTAAAAGACGTTATTCAAAAAACAAGAATTCTCAGCTAAAAGTGTTATATCATCCCACTCTTACTCATCAGACTGGACTGCTCAGCACAAACACAATCTCATAATCATTACCATTACAGATGAAAGGCAAAGCCCAATTAGAGTGGCTCCAATTGCTGCAATTAAATAAGTGTGGTTGAATGATAATATCTTTTCCCCCCAGAAATAAAGAAAAAGTCCAGAGTATTGAATAATCATACAATCAAAAACAATCAAGTGGACTTTGAAGTTGTTGCACTACCAAATCTTAGGGATACATCTGGTGTAGAAATGGTGTTTTGGGCTCGGCCGACAGGCGCCGTTGGCCCACTGGGTTGTGGGCCATGGGGTCGGGCCTACTTATTCCAGTACTGTAGTGCTGCTTTTGGGTTGCTGAGGACACTGACATGTGTTCCCACCCACAGCGCATTGCAACAGACCGCCAGAGTCCACAGCCCTTTCACAGCCATCCAAGAGTTGTCCCATGATCCCATCCCTGCATCAAAACCAGCTGAGTGTGAGTGGTAAGCACTCGTGCTCGCACATAATTTATAGTTGACTCTTTCCTTGCAACCAGTTGATCACTCTGTAAACAAAAACGCTATCAGTGGAACGAAGCTTTGTTGCTTTATTCTGCATTTGTAAGGGTTTTAGAAGTTTACTTCACATTTTCTTTTACCGTCTCGTCATTTTTCACCACCCTCGTACGTATTCTTGTATCAAAAGCACGCTGTCCATTTCACAGCTGAAGAGCTGTTCACAGGACAGTTTTCCAGCTGGGCTGACATCCAGTGTAGTTCCCCTTCACCCAGTGGACTTCAGGAGCACTCAAGCATGCCAAACAGAATACACCCTGATTGCACTGGACTGGGACAGCAGCTATTTCTTCAGTAGTTAGACACTACTGGAGCAAACAAACACTGCAGCCAATTTGCTATCTTAAATCAACAAAAAATGCTGAGGTGGATCTATCTCAATAGGACTAATTATTATTCCGATGGTGAGCAGCTGCCTGAAACGATAAAGTGGGAATTTACGTGTGCAGGTCAGTTGTAGCCATGCTGTGTTTTTACTCTTTTTTTTTTTTGCACTGGGAACACCTGTGAATGGTTTCATCGACAGCGTTATTTATGCTAAAGTGTCTATAGCAGCTGCTGCAATTTAATGTCTTTTGACTTCAAGTGCAAAGGGAAACTTTTTCTAGTTGAAAGTAGAACGCAAACCAAAAACCACAACATCTTCTGACTTGTTAACAAACAGCTTGACCATTGGCACAAGTTTTATCCAATCGTTATCCTGACTATGAATAGCTGGCAAAAGCTTCAGGACATTAAACACAGCGATCATACTTAAGTAGAGAACCTAAAAGGCGACTTTTGAAAGGAATACTTCAGATCTAGGAAAAAAAAATTTTTTTCGGACAACCAGAAGCTGAAGATTATTATTGCGAAGTTAATTGAGGGCTCCAGTAATTAGTGGGATTGCTGCTGCTACTGGGATAATCAGCCATTTAGCTGTATTTATATAAACTACCCAGTTGCTTGCATATTTTAGTTTGGAGCCAACATGTGGGTCAGAGCATTAATAGTAGTCGACATAATTATTGTGTCATTTATTTCAGTGATTTGTTTAGTTTAACCAATACTTTAAGATCTGAAACTGTCATTGATTAAAAAAAATCTAAAACAAAGTCTGAATGGAAAGGAGAAGGTGTTAAAAATCCAGGCAGGAGCTTTCATTTTCTATTTATTTATCAACTCATTTAATTATTATTTTTGAACCTACTTTCTCAGCAATGATCTTACCAGGTCAGTGACAAACTGTACATTACTGATACTAATAATGGTGGGAGGGAGTACACATACACACCGCAACATGTGGTTCAGTTGTACTTCCTGGCCTTCTTTGGAGGTATAATCTGTCACATATTATGAACTTTGACAGAAGTGTGAGGGAAATACATGAAAATGCCTCAGGGGGACTCATGGCCGACTTAAACACTAACAGACCGTGCCAGACTTCTCACAACAGGTATTTGTGAAGAGGCGATAGCACAAGCGAGAGGTGAAAGTTTAGCTTAAGTTACTTCAAATGAGAAAATGCTGTCGCAGGCCTTTCATGTCCTTGACTCAAACGCTTTGTGTCGCTCAGCGTGGTAATAACCATGAGAAAGCGGTTTTTGTGATGACGTCACCACATCCTAATTTGATTGTTCTTTTTTCACCTTGCTCTAGGGCATCTCTCCTACATCCTGTAAGAAAGCAATTCAATATACAAATACATTCCTACTACACAATGCACACACAGGTTAGGTTACACTAGGTGATGCCTTGATCAGTCAGTAAATTGTGTAAGTGATCTTTACACAGGCTATATTCCAACGTAAACAAGGGTGTTAGCATGTCAAAAACAACAGAACTAACTACTACATAAAAGCTTACAACGGCGAATCAACAGTTCAGCAAAAACTGTTTTTGAAATGGCAAAAAACAAAGTAAGCAAACACGTGAAAGCAAACAGAGATGTATGTACTTCACATATAGCACACAGAGGAGTCTGATGATTGTGGGACCAATGTTTACTCTTCTTTTAGCCGTAGCAGGAAGTAACTGTCTGTTTTGTTAGTATTACAGCATACTCGCTATTTAAAGACAAAGGTACAATGAAAGAAAATCAAAAGGTTGAAAAGAGTAGTAAACGTGAAGTACATGTAACCAAGGCTATAAATATTCACTGGATGTGGCTAAAATTTGCAGTAGAGCTAATTCAGTGTGAGTTTGTTAGAAGTGTGATGACACACAGTAGCTAAGTGTGTCCCACTTTTGAGTCTGTCAGTCATCTCTTTTTTGATTCTTTTTTGCACCACAGACCACTTCCTGCCATAAACCAATTATAATTCCTTACACAAGTTAGGCCGCCGATTACTCGTAACAATAACCTTCCATAAAACCCTCCGTTTATGCTGCAGAGGTTGTTGCCTCTCCCAGGATACTCTGAGCATTTTTTTTTCTTTAACTAAATAATTTTCTAGCTGGCAAGATTAATAAAAGCTGTCAGCACCGCTGCCATTGCCACGAACGCTACTCCTTCAGCTTCTTCTTCTCTCTTAGTACTTTAGAAGATTTCATCATTACTTCAGACTGATGATAGTTTCACTTTCTTAAATACCTTGTCTCCAAATAAGCGTGGTTTATAAAAAACAGTCACAGTGTTCGAGCCTCGCACAGTTCCCTGCTTCTCTCACGTATAGATTTCTTTTTAGTGTTCTTGTATTTTCTGTTACTCCAAACCTACGTTTCAGTGGCAAGGTACTTCCTTCCTGACTGGGAGCAAAGACTTTCTGTGTGTACCTTTCTGCATGTCTTCAGGCTTGTTTCTCAGCGTGCCCTTCACAGTGCAGAAAATTGCATTACAGTCCTGGCAGAAATTTTCTCGACGCAAAATGGTAACCCAATCTTTCATCCTTAATGAGGACATATTTCATGGCAAATGCACGATCACTTAAACTGTTCACCTCACTTTACTCAAATCACATTTTTCCTGACAGGGACAAGTGATACCCGCACAACTCAAATGTCCAGAAATGTCTGAAGGCCAGAAGCTTAACATGATATATTGTTTTAGAATAAATAATAAGTGTAGCTGTGAGCATTTTCACTGCTTTGCTTGAGAGAGAGGACACTGTGCCCATGTTCACATATCCTTACAAGGCAGGGTGTTTGTTTAATACAGCCCATCACTTCTGTGTCTTTTTAGTAGCACAGCGAGAGGAAGAAAAACACCCTAATGACATCATGATCTGGTGTTCATTTGATAGTTTTGAACATAGGCAGCCCACCTGGTTTTGATTTTGCAGCTTGAATGCCGGTCGGGGTTACCTTATTTTATTGGAAATCTTGTTCATATATTCCCTGCCTGGTCCTCACTGACCTCTGACAGCTCCCATGGGGCTCATGGGTACATCCAGGAAGCACTAAGCTGCTGTGTTTCGCATGCTGCTCGTTGAGATGACACCCAGTTTGAAGTGAGTTTGTATAGGCCTCCTATTTAGTCACTCGTGGTTCCAGAGAAGGAGGTGGTGGTGTCTTGTCACTGAACTGTAATGAGCTGTTTGACTCAGTAATGAAAGAGGCGTGGTGCCCGAGACACGAGCCAGCACGACTGTATTTTGTTACAAAGACAAGCTGGCGTAGCAGTAATGTTAGACACACATTACACATTAACACACATTGAGCAGACACGTCAGTCTCAAAATGTACAGTACATGCACACACAGTATGGTTTAGCACTGTGATGAAATCATTTCATTATTTGGCTTAGAGTGCTTTTAAAGGTTTGATCAGCAGGTACAAGCTTAATAAAAAAACTGCAAACCAAAGGGTTGTAATAGATTTTTTAAGGAAAGCAGAATGTGATTCTAAAGGGTCTTCCCACTCCAGCTGTGGAAAATGCTCTGCAATGTATTGATGATGACAGGGCTTTAGATAAGGCCCTGGAATCCCATATGATTATAGTAAATAGAAGATATCTTGGCAGTGAAGCGCTTCATCTTTGTCCAAATAATATAATCAAACAGTGACATTTATTTGTAATCTTTGTAAGAATAACTTAAATGTTTCCTTCTGAGACTTTTTAGTTTTTTCATCTTACAATGCAGCTTACCAGTTTTTTTTTTCCATTTCACACACACGCACACGCACACACACACGCGCGCGCGCGCGCGCGCACACGCACACTTGACTGTGTGATTTATTAACCACTAGTGTATTTATTTCAGGAGTTGCTTGGCCAGTCCTGTGTTTTTGCTAAGGCATAAAGCACGCTAAATCACACAAGTCCCCACAAAGCTCAATCGTGCAATGCTCTTTCAGGAACAGCCCAAATCCATGTGAGATATAAAATAGTGAATAATAGCTTTGGACTTAGCTGGGATAGACCCTGACACTGGGGCACTGCTTTGCTTCAAACATAACGTTTCTTTTCCTTGACATGGATCACAATCCTGATGTAAAGCTGGCATTCTGTTCTGATTTAGACTAATAATTTACTGCATCTGGCATCAGGGTCTGTGCAACAAGACCAAAGGCACAGCACAAACTTTCAAGAAGAACATAATATTTCTGCAACCTAATCAGTTTAAGATGACCCTCTTCTTTGTGAAAAACACAATTTGCTGCTTCTAGCAGACTTTCTAGACTTGCTGAACCATTAATATAGATATAATCACAGGTCTCTTCCAGAGGATTTTACCCTCAGAGGGAATTCCTCTCTGGTGTGTGCCTGACTCCCTTCAAAGCCAAAGTGTGACTTACAAATGGCTTGCTGTGAATGAGTGACGGAGGACATGAGAGAAGTCCAACAGTCTCTTTGTGGAGTATAAATGTTGCTCAAAGGGAGATAAAAGCACATGCACTGGCATCCCCTACCACTGGAGTATGTTTTTAAAAACTCAGTTTTATACATTAATCATGTGTTTTCTTTGCAACTGATTCTTATAAGCTTAAAGATCATTTACAGCAGCCTTCAGCTAAAGCCAATTAAAACACCTTCACTAAAACTGAGTAATCACATCCTGTCCTGGTTCATCTTACAATATCATGAAGGTTGCAAGACTCAGCAGATCCGAATGAAGAGACACTCATCAGAATGACAAAGTGAAACACGGGCCCGCTACCCCGCCATCAAAGCAAGTTCAGAGCTGCCTTTTTGAAAAACAATGGTGCAACAGCTAATGTGGCTCATTGAAACGCTCGGCTGGCCATGAATGGCCACATTTCCCCACGATAAAAGACGTCTTCAGAGGTGAGACTGTGTCACTTCGACTGGCGCCTGGCTTCACCTGAGTGCATAACCTCACCAGCGTCAGGTCAGCAATCTCTGTAGCTAAATACACACAATTACTGTATATTTGAGCATCAGGAAATATATTCCATCAGCTCAGCAGTTTGCTCAGTGCCAAAGTCCCTCAACACCCTGTGTTATTTGTGTTCAATTTAAAGCTGCCAGTATAATCCACTCATAAGTCTGATTCTAATTTATAATTCAGTGTATAGGCATCAATAATATATGTAAACAATTCCCATGTTCCATATTTTCCATGCAGTATTTGATTGTAGAGGTAGTATATACTGTACTCTGTATTGTATTTGTGCATGTACAGTATATGTGCCCTACCACAGGGAGTATGCTTGCCATTGCTAACCCACAAAGGGAGGGAGTGGTGGGCTGCGGGCCACTGACTTTGGCCAGCTGTTGTTAGAATTATACAGCGTGGTCAGATCAACTGAGGGTGACCCTGCTTGCTGAAGGCAAACACACAAATAGGATTTGGTACAAGAGCAGGATCCAAATAATCCAATAAATATTTAAAGTTCAGGAAATTCTTAGCTTGATTTGGTTTAATTGACTTGCTCTGGCAAGAATGCTGCTTTACTGCACTACAGTGTGTATTTAGCAGTGCAGTAATATCCAAACTTTATTACATTTTGGCACACTATATTTTTGGCTTTTAATAATCAGTTTAGGAGAACTGCAACTGAACAAATTGTCATTCAGAACCTTTTTGTCTAAAGATACATATGCATATGTGCAAACAAACTTTTTTCCTGGTAAATTTAATGTCCCGTTCTAGGAAACTCCTGCTTCACTCGAACCCAAATTTTTACATGCCTGGAAATATTTTAATTGCTGTTTTTGTATTTATCTTGTAACAAATTAAGCATTAAAATTAAATAATATCTTCCACTTGTGTCCTATAATAACCTACAATTTTAGAAATTAAATTGTTCACTTGGAAGATGCCAGAAGAAAAGAAATGCTGGTAGATGAACAAAAGTGCAACCTACTTTAAAAGCTGAAGTTAAATGTGTACCACACACACTGTCATCGATCACAGAGAAGCATTTCACACAATCATAATTATCATATTCAGCAGAAGGTTTTCAGCAGTGGGAATAAATCAATAAAGGTCAATGACTCCCTTCCTCTAGCTGCTAATGTTCCTCTATCCTCCCCCCTGTTGGAACTGCAAAACCAGCATCAATACTCCCACCTACTGGCCAATGCTTATTAGTGTACACCCCTGCAGTCCTTTTGCCCTTTTTCTCAACCCCCCACCACCCGCCTCCAGGCTCCTCTTCCTGCTGCAGGAATGGTAAAGTGATCTGTCGGCCCCTGAGTGCTTTTTGCTGTCAGTGGTGTTGACGTGGGATGCAATAGAAACCCAGCTATGGCCACCTTGATATAGGAGACATGCTTGGCTTTGCAGTGTACACTCAGAAAAGTCAACTAAGGCACTTGTTTGATTGCTTAGATATAAAAATGCTTAATGAATATAAATATATTGTGTTCATGGTTATTAAATGATTCCTTCTTGTTGGTTGTATCTTAAGAAAACTCAGATCAACTATATCTATATGTGTTCATCCAATGACAATTAATTACTTCAAAGCAGTGACAATTTAAAGTGCATGTTCCACACTTGGAAAACGTTCAAATCCAAGCAAGTGGGAAAAAATGTCAGAAGGCTGTTAAACTAACACATCTTCAGAGCTAACCGTTGCAGAACAGATGCAAAAAAGTAGACCTGATTATATGTATTTCTGACATCTTCTTTCCATCAATATAAAACAGCCAATTTCAGGTCTCAGAAGGCAGTGAGTTTTGTCATTCCTGTCCAAGTTTTCTGCCACACTGACACAAATTTACACTTCTTATCTAACAATGCAAACACAACTAGAAAATATTAGAACATGTCTGTTTAGTTGAAGACATTTGCACATTTTTACTCTTATATTGAAAACTTTAGAAGGCAGTAGTGGCTTTGTTTTGGGGGTATTCAGCCTTGCGTTAGCACATTAGTTTTGCTGTCGACATTTTACCATCATTAATTACCTTTAATGGTAGTTGATATCTTGCTCTAAATGTTTTATATTCGTGAAAATATTCTGATTTTCTCTCCTCTGACTGGTTAATAACTAAACAACTGATGCAACCAGTTTAAAATTAGGGTTCTTTGTGTGTGTTTTACAGTGGAAATGTAAGTAGAATGTGTTGTAATATTCTTGTCTTTACTAGAAGCACATCACAAAATAAAACAGTCCCCTTCATCTGCTCGTGGGCCCATCTTCTTTAATCCACAGTACGTTTTTACACATTTCTACGATGCACATGTATGTACTAAGGCTTAGAGTAAGCTTCTTATTATTATTATTCCTGGATGGATATTGTACACAGTGCATAGTGACAATAACATATGCAATAACTAATACATAATTACTATGCATTTACATGATATACCGATGTAACGGTATAGCTTGAGTAAACCAATCAAAGATATGAATAGAGAGTTTCATTTGGTTCAAATTGGTCGGGTGTATTAGTCTGGTTAGATCTATATTAGTAACCAAACTGGATGAAATGGTTACGTACAGTATAATATATATGTGTTTGTGTGAGTGTGAGTGTTCATAAGGGAATTGTGTTCTTGCAGTGCAATTTTTAAATTTATTATATTGCTTATGATGTTAAAACTGTATTTTTTATTTTTAAAGCTGTATTTTCATTTGTGGGATTCTGGAGAATTCATAGGAAAACTTTGTCTTGCCTTCAAGTGTTTGTTGAAATGTCTTTACTCTTATAATGTGCTTCTTCTTCTAACAGTAGATTTATGTTTTTAATCAAAGAGAATACACACATGGCTAAAGGCACGATGAAGATAACAGCGATGAAGCCATGTGTCACATGTTTGTGGGGATGTACACAGACCTAAAGAAAGTTTAGCATAAAAGAAGGAGGAAGAACTAGTTACAACAGTAACAGTAGTTAATTGCTGCCAGTTACAGAAAAAAGTTACATTTCTTTGGATGTGTTAATAATGTAATTTATCTGTGGTAAACTTTGTTATCTAAATAAGTGATTTGAATTGAAACAATAAGCTTAATATTCACAATATTTTCTAACCATGTATTAGTTCATTCAACAACACACACTAGTTACACAAAGTACATAATAGTTTTATATAACAAGGCAACATTTTGTTGCTCTGACGTGTTTGATTTATGAGTAAATGAATGGAAAAACTTTTTGATTTACTAAATCCAAGTATTTGGAATGAAAGGTTAAAAAAGGTCAATAAATTAAAGCTACAAAAAAAGCTAATTGACTGAAATTTAACCAACAAATGTGTGTCATGTTCATAGAACATAAGCTTGGTTGATGTATTTTGTTTAAGTTTTTAGATGGAAATATGGTGCATTCATTCAGATTATTTTTAAAGTGTGGACAGCAACTCCCACTCATGTCTTTCACTCTGTTTTTTTCTTCTCCATCTCTTCCTCATTTTACTGTCATGTAACAAAATTATCAATATAGACCCAAATATTGTCAGACTCCTACATCACCTACATACCTGCAGTAAATAATTGCAGTTCTGTGACCAAATCTGTTTTAAATGAATGACTTATTATTAGCCCCCATCTTTTACACATCCCACTCAATACTAGAGCCTGGTGTCACTCTACACTCCTCATATAAGAACAAATAGGCTGGACACCTTGCACTTAAACACAGTCAGTACTACTTTTTTTCTATATGCAGGATTGTAAACAGATTCAATGCAACCCTAACCATTATTAAGACCAAGAGCAAATAAAACAGCTCATTATCCATTATAGCCACTGGCAGTCCATCAAGGTGCTAGAGCACAAACCTATGCAATTTTTCCATCTTTCTGTATAGATTATAGTACAAAGGTGGCATGAGGGGCGCTGCATTTTTAATCTCCAGAGTTGAAGCTATGGAAAGTATTAGAAGCCAAAATTCATCTTGTTTTCTTTAATGTTTAATCTTCTAATACCACCAGCTGCCTTTTGGAGACTGAGACCTCAAAGTCGCTCCTTTAATGTGTTGACTTGCTAGTTAGCTCAGTGTACTACTGTGCTAAAAGATATCCTGCGAGACTTGTTATCAAATGCTAAACTTTTTACCTTCAAATATGTGAGATTGCAAGTTGACCTCCAGTAAAAGTCATATGTGTCTGCTGGTCAAATAAAGCTTCTGAGAGACATTCCTGCCAAATCCAGCCAGTTCCTACAGTATTACAGTACTACAGTCTTATTTTGTTTACTTCACTGGCAAAAAAAGACCTAAGCAATGTAAAATCAATAGGGCTGACTTTGCTTGAGTCGACAATACATGGGAAAACACATCATAAGGAGGGTTTTGGAGTTTGGTTTTGTTTTTTTTAACACAACACAGAATTTCTGTGAACTATTTCTGCTAAAAGAAAAAAGGCGATGGGGGAAGGGTATAAGTGAAATTTATATTCTTGTGCAATTTGTAAATTGTGTTTTTCTTTCAATCAAGCTCCATCCTGGAAAAGAGATATACTTCAAGGGCCCTGGACTGCATGGGAAAATCCCCCCTAACTGGTGGAGGAAGCCACGGACACAAACAGAGGAGAGTTGGGGACTACCTGCTGTTTAAACAGATAGCGGGCCTGTGTGGCCGAGGCTGGAAAGGCCCCTGAACTTCGCTCCACTTCTGATGTTTAAAAGTCCCAGCGAGGGCTTTGGCAGTTCTCCTGAGAAATAACGAACTATCTGGCCAGAACAGCCTTTGGATCCCGGGATGGACCGCCAGCGGCGATGCAGAACCCTTTTGCTGATTGGTTAGCAGACATGCAGAACATTCTCCAGGGAGCGGATGCTTGGGTGGTTCAGGAGATTGCCAGGCAGCCGCGCAATTAACTCAAATAAGCTTTGTGGAGAATTACTTAATGTCTGTCAGGCCCTTGCTGAGTATACAAACTACAGAGAACATCTACTGTTGCAGCAGTTCACAAGAGATGCACATTAGTGTCCCGCCCCCAACTCCCTACAGCCTCACTTTCACAGTCTCTTCAATACCACAAACAATATTTACAATATTTCACATCAACGTGATATGAATGATAGATGCTACAAGTGCTATAAAAAAACTCCTGGCTGCTGCTCGTAGTGGGAATATAATGACAACAGTTTCATTTCTGAATCAGGTTCAAGCAAACACCTGTAGACCCAGAAAGACAAGCCCTGAACTTTGTTCACCGTGTGGGGGCCAGAAGCATGAATCTTCCCACACAGAGCCAACGACTGACCAGGGACCGAAAACAACAGTTGTAAAAACAGATGAAAACAAAATACCTGCCCAGAAATGAAAGAAGTCTCCCTCGCACATGAAGAAAAAACAGGTGAAAATGAATCGATGTGACGTGGGCTGAATTGATCCTTGCAGATGAACTAGTTTTTTAGTTGAGTGGGTAAATATGAAATTCTAAATATCTGCAAAAGATCAAGCAATCAAACTGCAGCTGCTGAAGCCTGAATGTCTTTTCTCGCATCTCTGAGATGAAAAAACGACTGTATTGATATGAAGCTACCTAATAGCAGCATGACCACCTAGGCTGATTTTATTGCTCCCATTTAAGGTTCACAGGAAATCTGTATTTATTTACAGGCAGATGTGAGTACCAATAATCCTATAATAACCCTAAGTAGTAACTGGGAGCCAACGAGCCTCCCCTCAACAGTTACTCTGTTATTCCAGCCGCCATACCCCTGCATTTCCTCAACCTGACTGGGGTAGGGAGCTAATCATAATATATTAACTGACCATACAGGAAGCCATTTCCCTCTGTGCAGTTATAGTTACCATGTATGTCTTTCAGGCTTTAAAGGCCATTTAAGGTAAAGGCAGTTCACGCAAGCATTTTCAAACTAGTCCAGTTGTTGTTGGATGCCAGCACCCGCTGCTGAACAGAGCCGCGTTCACCCTAAAACTCCACCTTCAAGAAGAAATAATTTCATAGCGACGCAGTGACATCATTTACACGAATACGTTGTTCAAAATCCAACAAGGTCTTTTGTATATTTGATTTGGCCTCAGGCCCCTCAGCTGACCAATACATCACGTCTGGTCTGCAACTATTTAATGTAGAATCTCCAAAACTCACAAATGCAGTGCAACCAAACGTTCCAAAGATGTACCAGTATACTAAACAGGCCATATATCTTGCTCTCTTCTCCAAACAGAAATAGATTTTGCTGAATTGTTTGATAAATTTGGTCTAGGTTTTCCAACCATCCTTACTGGAGCTCCTACTGTTTTTCTGGCTGTTGGTGGCCTAAGCCCTAATCACCCACTGTTCCCTCAGAGGCCATAAATTACTCCGATGAGATGGTCCTTTGTGTTCCTACTGCTGGGGAGCGGGGCGAATTCACAGCGCCATATTTTGACAACCCGTACATTAAATCATTGTTTTATGACAGATGGGAAAACTTCTGCACTTTCACCGGCCTGATTTATGTTCATTTGGGTCTGGAGGACACTATAATTTGCAAGTAATGTGAAAACAGATGGATAGAGAGATACCAAAGGGTAAGACTGACCTATACATTCTCAGCGCAGCTTGCAAATGGCATCCATATGCTGCTAGAACTCTTCCAGTTATATCTCTATTACTGCGTGTGTCTGTGTGCGCGCAACGACTACATGCACATGCTTCTATGTTTGACTTGTGAAGTTGAAGAATAAAGGAGGTAGAAGCCTGTAAAAAATTTGATTTTATGTTGACGTTTGTTGAATAAAGAATCTTGTTGAGCATCCATCAACATTATAATCAGTAGTGTAATTTATTACGTGTGCACTGCCTTTTTTTATTGCTTATCTAACATGCAAGTGACAGCAAGCCACTCAGACATGTTTAACATTTATGAGCAAACACTTTAATCATTTGTCTTTGGTTTATTTTGCTGCTTCCTATCTCCAGTGAGGCATAAAAAAATGGAAATGAAATAATTTAAGCCATACTTCACCAGATTTCCTCTCTGGTCAGATGTCAATTTAAATGAATTACAAAGTCGGCCTGCTTCATTTCCAGGGCCGCAGGTCATGTAGCAAGATCATAGATAGACCGCTCAACAGAGTTTCTCTGTTCTAATCACATCAGACACACTCTCAGTATCATCCTCTGTGTCTCATCATCATTTAGGTTAATGTAGCAGTCAACTGGAGTAATGACAAGCTGCTGCTAAAATGTCCAATTAGTGCTTTTTAAATGATAGACATCTACTTATGAACTGCGATATTGAGCTGTTTTGTCAGACCACACTTGTAGAAAAAAATACTTACTGTTAAAAAAAGATAGCGATAAAATGTCAGAAAGCCAAGACATGTATGGTAACCGGTGAGGAAAGAAAACTTAGCCTGGGAGCCCTGGATGACTCGTGTTTTATGGCTTTTCCAATGAGGCAGGACAGTATGTGAGTGAGCAGTGTCTGGTTCAGCTATTGTATTCCAGCAAGGGGAGGGGGGGGGGACCACCCACATGAAGTCAGTGATGAAGTAAATACTGTTGCACGGCCACGTTCCCCTCCCTCATAGAATAAACTGTGGTCAAATGGCATGGCTCTGCTATCTCAGCTTGTCTCCAGATTATAGGGCAGAGGCTGAAGACATTCAAAGCAATCACACCAACCCATAGTCTTGCTGTGAATCCCCCACTATCTGCCCTCCCTGTCCCGCTAAGGAAGCCAGCTAATAGTGGCCAATGTCTACGGGCTGGGTTGAACTTGGCAGAGCACCGCGTCTTTCAAGACAAGACTTATGCCACTATGGAGCCAAACACAAAGCAAGGCCCAGAAGGAATGAGGTGCCAACAGATGCTCCTGTCACAGGATGACGCCCTTGGTTTTCTTCCCTTTCATGCAGGACATCAGGCAGAGTTCATCCTGGGAGAGTACCACATGTTCAGATAATCCTTTCTGAATCAAGTGATTCCTTCTCAAGTAGTCTGAGAGAATCTGCGTAAAAATACTGAATCGAAACAAGTAAACTAACAAGCAAATCTCTTGTGTCCTACATACCAGAGCTCCTTAATCATATCCTCTCTTTTTGTTTATTTGGGCTATTTGGACATCAAACCTTTCAAGGGGGAATAATATCCCAGGAGCATGGAAAAGAGCAAGCCAATTGGCCTCTTACAGGAGGTCTTTGAAAACCACATTTGTGTTCTACCAACAGCAGCTCAGTATTTTCACTCTGTGAAACTGTAAGGCTGATTATTACCACTATTAGGAGTCCGGTTCCCGATTTGTTAGGAAAAATGAATCATCTCTTTGTGGGAACACTGAAACTGTCCTCCAGGCCAGTTCCTGTCAAGCAGTGCCACAAAGCTTAGACAGACTAAAGAGACAAACCAGAATCTTTTTTCCCCATCATGTACATGAGGATTGTTCTAACCCTTTCGCACCTTTGAGACATTTTCTGAAACTCTGTTATCCAGTGAAAAGCCACAGAGTGAAATGCTACTGACATAACATTGACCGTCATTTGCGAGGAGGTTGTTCCTACAAATGCTTGCTTTATTGGTCTTAGATGATAGCATCAACCACAATGTCTTTTGCTTTCATAATGATTTACTGCTGCCTGGTGGGATGAGCTCAGTGAATATGTGGGGTTGGCTGCCAATTCCACTTTTTCCTCTGTTTCTTTTTGGTCTGTGTGGGCCCAGGAGGTTTCTTAACTGTTACTGAGCCATTTGGACTGGAGACCAGGCAGTATGAAGCTGTATTTGGCTAAAGACCTCACTGGGCCTCCAAAAATAAGAAAGAACAGGGTGAGCATATTTGTCTGTGTGTGTGTGTGGGGGGGTCAGACAGATACAGCAAGCCATATTTGTTCAGTAACACTAATAACTAAAAATACAAATGAGCCTTTCACTGTAAACCAACTCGCCAACTTAACAGAACATACAAATTGGAGTCAAGTCATCCAGCCCTCTCATTAAGCTTTTATATTGACCATACAGGCTGTAACACATGGGCTTAGTAAAGCCTTTTTAGATGTTAAGAGGGGATAAAGGGATAAAATATACTTTTACAAATGTTTAAGAACGTGATGGTGTTAACATTTCGCCAGCTGTGGTTAATTCTCTACCTGCAGCTGTTTCTGCTGGTGGCCATCTTGAGGAAATATTACTCAAAAGAAGAAGAAGAAGAAAAAGAAGAAAAAGAAGAAGAAGAAGAAGACGTGGGCTTGACCCAGTCACTGCTGTTATTTTAAAGAGAAAGAGGTTAGGACACTCCTCCTGAGGGACTGGTGGTCTGACCTGTGGACCCAAAGTCAAGGATGTGAACCACAAAGAGCAGGCTGTGACTTTATAGAGGGACTGAGCTGTAGGGGAGGGGGTAACATGTCTATGAAGGTGAAAGATGTGGGTTCCTCTCAGAGGAGGGAAAACCACAGATATTTTTATTTAATTTTAAATGTTTTAATCTACATCAATACTCACTGAAATAAACTTTTGTGTGTCTGTGTGTGTTTTGTTCACATGGTGAAATCACTGCTCTTGGATAAAAACGGAGTACACTGTGCAGGCCCGTCTGCTGCTCACGCATCATGTGATCAGTGGTGTGACTATGGCGACCTCTAGTGGTCGCTATTCATACTACATTGCCATATGGAACTGGTTTACACCAGTGGTTAAATATGCAGCACCACATGTTACTGGGCATGCTGTGCACGAGTTGTGGCAACCCCTGCTTACAAATCGTGCGATGTCAAAGTTTGTAGCACAAAGCCAACGTCACTGTTAGATTTTGTAGGGAACTGTGTCAAGCTTGTAGCGGGGGTCATATTGAAAGGGAGTGAGCTGGAGCCAGTAGTACACATTATATTTATTACAGTCATATTCAAGCTGCTCCTTGTTTCCCTGGCATCATTCATGCAGATGACAAATGATCCAATTGCATAAATTAGTTTGTTAAATGTGCTTTTTTTGTTCCAAATGGCAGAATGACATAATGTATAGTGGATGGGCTTCATATTTATTCTGCAGCATGCTGCAGTTAGTTTAGTTTGACAGATGTGCCCTGCACCCCCTTACACTAGCTGACCCTTTTAGTCAGTATGCATGAAGAAAGCGCCAAAGTCACTTCTTTCACCTCGCTCAGATTTTTATGGCTGACTTTGTGGACATAGAAAAGCTACCCAGGCCGAGCAGCAGACAAATAGAGCCCTGTTCATCTGTTTCTTTGGCCACCCTCAAACACGGCGTTCTTACATCATCCATAACTTTTCTTTCAACAAGAAAGTGCCATTTATGTTGCGTTTCCCCCTCCCCTTGCAGCACATAATACACCGATCCCATCATGTAAAGCCATTTGTTTGGAGACTTTGTGTGGTGGCCACCCGTGTTTAAGCAGGGCCCCGGCGTGCTGATGACTTTTCCAATCTTTCCTCACAGGCTGGCAGGCAGAGTGGAGCAGAGCACACAGCCCCAGACCTCAGGCAAGCCCTAGCCTTCCAGAGTCCAGCGTTCATGTTTGTTCTTCTTCACCTTGATTCCTGTAAGAGTCTACCATCTGATGTACAGGTCAACAGCAGAGGAAATGACAATCCCAGCTGAGGATGAGGATATAACCTATTAACTTTCTCATCTGTGGGAGGGAAAATGGATCACTCACTAAGTCCTCTTCTAACCGGTGGCCGATTTCCTCCCCAAAGGAAATTAACAGTTACTCTAGAACTGTAAGTTCTCTTACAGAATCCTCTGCTCTCTGTCTTTGTATGCACATGCACATGTTTGATGTGTACCAAGACATTACATAGTGATAAACAAGACAGTTGGACTTTGTAATTATTAAAATCATATTGTGGTCATTTGTTGTTTACTTGATTGAAAGGTTTTTGCTTCAAAGCAGATCTTTTAGTGAACTGTTTCTGGCCTATAGGGTGGAAATCTACGTCCTTCCAAATAAAGCCTGGAATCCTGTGATGATTTATAACTATTTAGACAAGTGTTTAACAGAGATGTAGGATTATGGAAATACTGCTGTCATATGTAATACACAGAGCACCTCATGCGGGCTTCGGTGACCACTTAAATCTGTTGGCAGGTTGAAATGTCCCCTTCAGCTAGGCAGATGGATAAGGCTACGTTTCAATCCTCACACTGAATATTTGACTTCCTTATGAACTTGACAGTTAATGCTAGTTGGAGGTCCCAAGGTTTTCTGCATGTCATCTGTCTCCACTATAGAGAAAAACGGTGGATCCACATGAATGCCGTTTATTGTTCTATGAAGAAAAACATCTTTTTATGATCAACTGATGTCAAAGAACCTAAAATAGAGCCTTCCTCCTGGGATGAGATCAATAACATGGGGTAGTCACTTGATTTTTGACAGGTGTTACAATTCAGAAGGGAAATTCAACTACTCATCGTGTTCAAAAACAGATTTTTTTTTCCATCAATTGTTTTTATATCTAATTATTTTAAATTACATAGCTACTTTCACAATATGGCAGCTGCTAGGCTCCATGGATGGATGTACAGACGGAGGGAAAAAGCTATACATATTGACCCTAATTAAATATTGCCACTAAAGGTCATTTGAGCTCCTTCGTGTTACAGAGGCTACAAGTTTAGCTGTCAGCAGCTGTCCTTCTTTCTCATGTGGAGAAAAAGAGGAGTGGGAGGAGAGGAGAGGCACAGGCTGCAGAGAGATGACAGCATGGCCACCCTCCTCTCCAAAATCTTTCACTCAGCAGCATCGAGAGGCTTTTCTGGGAGAGACAGAAGATGACCAAGGGTCAGACTGACACACAGACATGAATTTTTCACCAGCATATTTTCTGTGGGTAAATAATCCAGTTGAGCTTTCCAGATGGTAGATTATAAATCCTGGATCGAAAAATAAATAGTTTTTGAAGCAAGCAAACAAAAAATAGCTTTTTGGGATTTATTTGCCACAGTGGTGTAATGTTCACTTTTTGGTAATGTGAGGGGAAAAATTCAGTGGTAGCTTGAATTCATGAAAAGAATGAAAATGTGATTATTTATTTATTAATTTATTTAGTTATACAACCTATATATGTAAACACTTTGTGAAAATCTATCAGTCAAATCTAATTTTTACTCTGTTTAGATTTTTTCACTCAGTTTTTACTTTCGCCTGGTTGGGTTTAGAAAAAGATCATGATTTGGGGGATAAAACACCCCCCTTCACAATTGTAACCACTGACCAGTGCCAAGTCGTAAGAGCCAGATCACTTTTGCTATTGCAAACCGAGTGTGTCATTGTGTACACATGACGTTTGTCTATATTTGTGTTGACATTCACAGCACTTCAAAGTTACCAGCAGATCAGCCCAGTAACCACACACTTTCACTGATATATCACTGTTAGTCTCTTTCAGTCTGCATCCTCCTGTAATCAAGTCCTACAAGCTCCGTCTTTCTTTTTCTTTCTTTCCTGTATATTTGTTTTAACCATTAAGCAACATCTGCTAAAGAAGAAAAAAAAAACTTTCAATTTTTTTCCTTTAAAAAAATCTTGAAGCTCATGAAACGTTGAAAGCAGACTCCACCACCATTCGTGATCCTCATGAGGTCTTTTACACAGGTAACCCTACCTTTGATGGTGTATCTGCACCCTATTATGAAACGGTGGGGCTGCACAGCATGCCTGTTGGTCTGTGCCACTTGTAATGAGTTCCACTAGCAGGACATAAGGACAATCTACAGATCGATTCAGACTTTTATTTCTGCTGAGTCACTCTCTTGTAAAAAAAAAAAAAAAAAAAAAATGTCATGATGACTGTCCCTCCTATTTCCAAAGTTTACTGCTTCTTTTAAAAAGTATTTGGGACTAGTAGCCTCCTGAAATCAGGCTGAAATCATGTTTGGACCTTCAGAAAAAACTTCAGACACATTCCTTCTGTGGTACACCCTTGCTCTTGTATTTATTAGTCGCCCACCTGACAGTAAATGTCAAACTTTGGACGTGTTCTCCAGGGTTCAGCTGATCAGTGTCTACAAGCACATGAGAATAATTTAGGCAACCTAAAGGTTTAACCGCTGAAAACGTGTGATGTTACTTCTATTTTTAAACAGGTCATTAAGTGTCGCCCCCATTTTCTTCTAAACAAGTTTCGAGCGTATTCGAAATCACTTTTTTTTTCTCTAAAATTCTTCATTCTTTTCATCTCCTAAACAAACACGAAGGCTGTGAGGCGTCATGTGTTTTTGATGACTATTTTTCCATTTTAGAAACTCTGAAACATCCCCTGTTTGCTTGAAAAGGATAATCACCTAACCCATGAAATGTTGATGAGGAAAATGAGCAGAGCCATATTTACCATACGGAGAAGCTCATTAGAGAGTCAGTGGCAGGGACGAGGTGCATGAGGTGGCAAGCACCTGCCTTCTGTCTGAGGCATGCCTCTTTTATTGCAGTGGCTTTTATTTACTCACTCTTAAATTATTTTTGGTCCTTAGTTGACAAAGATAAATGGAGGGATTAATATATATTGGACTAATCTGGAAGCTTGCAGTGGGGGTAGCAGCAAGCCTGGATAGTATTTCCCTCAGGTAACCAAACGCAGGCCCACTGGATTAGGAGCCATTTGCAGTAAGGCTTAGCCATGATCCAAAGCTATTAGCAGAACATGGCTGTTGGAAAAATGATGGGAGGAGAGCTAAAGAGCTTTTTAATTGCATCCTACTGATTGTAATTCACAGATGCTCCTTAACAAATGATTGTATTCACACTTCAGCTGACAGGTTTTAGCGAATAATGTGGTCTTGAAAATCTAATAAAAAGAAAGAAAAATATGATATGGGGACTTTTTAGGACGCAAGTGTTTTTGGGGTGCTTCATATTTTTGTTCATGAATAAAAATATATGTAGTAAATGTGACTGGGAAGGGAAAATGAACAGACTGAAATTAAAGTCTGGTTAAACACATCATCTCAGGACTGGAAGGTACGTATGGGAGGGGCCCAAATGATAGGTCCAATCTGAAAGTACCTGCATGGGAGTGATGTGACTTTGTAAGAGCTTCCTTTGAACGTTATGTGCATTTCTTTGCTACTGTTTAAGTGGATCAGTGTTGTATTAGCACCTTCAATTAATTAGATATTAAATCCGATGGGTTGGTTAATAGCTAGTATTGTGGAATGAGTTGATTTTTCGCGTGCTTTTTTCTGTCAGTGAGAGCATGGAGATATTTGCTTGGTAATTAGAAAGTGTCCCACGCGCTGCTTACAGCCTCAACATACTAGTGTGTTCATGGTACAATTGTAAATAAAGCTGCGGTTGCAGTACTCCAGCATATAGCTGGCACAACAGAGGAGAAGCAAGCAATAACATTTAAATAGTGGTGTTCCATTAAGACAAGCAAGGCAAGCAGTGCCTGCAAATCGAAAAGTAGACATAAAATCAGTGGTACCACCGTAAATTGGTCTCTCTCATTTCATCTCAGACATCCACCATAAAGCTTGTCATACATCCTCTATATTACTGCCATCTTGTGGCCACGGTCAGCTATTTTCACTGAAAGATACGCTTGCTTCACAATCATAGGAAACCGTAGCTCTCTCTGTCATATGAGTCTCTCCCGTTAGCAGTGGCTGGAGATGAGCAAGCTGAGAGGACAGCAGCTTTTTTGTCGGGGGGAGGATTTCTGCATGTGGATAAACCTCTGGTTTCACAACAAACTGATGGGAGACCAGCATGTAAAACAAGCTGCCACTGGCTCCGCTTTCAATGCTCTGAGACAAGTTAGGATTTGTGCTTCATATGGAAACACAGCTAGCATTAGCAAATAAATGAGCTTCAGTGATTTATCATCATGCCCAAAGAGTTTCATCTTGCAAAACATCTTGGCGAACATGTGTGATGTGGAGAAGATGTTTAGTAAAGCAGAAAATGGTGGAGCATATGCAGCAGTTATATTAATACATTTGACGCTGATGGGGAGCATTTTTTTTGGAGAATAAACAGTTTAATTCGATTCTTTATGCTCAATTTTCAAATAATACAGTTTTATGTGTGATGACGTGTTTTCGTAATGTTTTATTGCCTTTTTATTGCAAATAAAATATGGTATTTAGAAGATTTTGGCGCAGCACAAATTTATTTTAATCTGATCCATTTTTTGTCCAATTATTGCTAAATAGTGGAGGAAGATCTTTTTTGTTTCTCTGTGTAGGGATAATCTCTCCTTTCCTTTCTCTTAAAGTCACCACACTTTACTGCATTTTAAGTATATTGTAAAATACAACATTTCAAACACTGCAAATAATATAAAATACATAAACTGTATCTTTGTCTACAGCTGGTATATTTCACAGAAAGCACAAAAAAATAACATATAAGGTAAAGACTTTACAGTATTACAAAGAAAACTCAACAATCCCATAGCTCCAAACAGACAAGCCCTTGGTGAAAGTGGGAAGGAAAAACTCCCTTTAAAGAGGACAAACCACCAGCAGAACCAGGCTCAGCAACAGGTTAGGGGTATGCTAGACTACTGATCTTCCGACTGACCTTCCATTGTACAAAAAGGTCCGTCATATAAACATTGTTTTGTACCTGCTGAAGTTCAGTTTGACTGGGTACAAAACAATGTTTGGTACAACTATCCTTCAGCTATACACAACAATGTTTTGTACCCGGTTGATGAAGGTTAGTTTGACTGGAAGGTCGTGACTCAGTGAAATAGTGGTCAGTGAGAAACTTAGATTTTTACAATTTACTTTTTTTTTTTTAATGTTATGCAAAGGTTGCATGAAAACACTATACTTGGCAGGTAGGTATAGATACCACAGGTTAAACTGTTTAATTTGTTGTAATTTGTACTGCGATTATGGACTGCAGGAAGTGGATTCAAATGCAAAAGGTAACAAAAGGTGAGCCATTATTTTGGCTGATTCAAGAATTCAACAAAAACAAAGAACCTGCAGACAAAGAGGCAAACTAAGGCAGACAGGTGACACACTGGGGAGGTAAACAGGCTCTGAGGCAAGGACTTCAGGGACACCACCATTATTTATATACACGAGGGCCATCGGGGGAATTGAACGAAGGAGGGTAGCGAGATGGAGATGAAACCATTAAGACTAAAACACAAGGAAATTATAACTATATGCAAGACACAGGATACAAATGAGTGTGAAAATAAAACAGGAACTAACTAGCAAATACAAAGCTAAGACAAACACATACACAACAATTTTACACTAGTGAGAATATTGGGAAAACTTATACAGTCTTTAAAAAAAAAATACCAAGAGCTCCAAATAATCATAAAATCCAAAAGAAAACAGAAACCCAGGGATCATGACTGGTAGTAAAGTTGGCTGTGATGTTCACAGTCAATGATGGGTCACATCAAAAGGTACCATCCTGTCATAAGGGCGTGATTTGGGGTCATTTTTCTCTGCCTGGGTTTTTCACCCTTCAGGTGTGCACATCTCATTGGCTGTATCCCAATTCAGGGTCTGCATCCTTCGGAGGACCCGGCCGTGGCAGTCCGCGTCATCCGAAAACCGAGAAGGCCGGAAGTACGAGGCTTCCGAAATGGGACAGTCTAGCCTCCGTCGCGCTGCTCAGGTTGCCTAGCAACCATGATACTAACCGCTGGAAACGTTTCATACAGCTTTGACAGAAATGAAGGAGACATTTTTTTTGATCATCTGTTTTTACTCGGCTGCCCCGCTTTTCACTTTGGTCATGTAAATATAATATGGCCAATATTAAAGTCAGCATTATATTTATCATTATTAGTTATTACAGCAGTGAGCCTGAAGTCTGTGTCAAATCTTGAGGGGCAGTTGTTTATTATTCCTATCACCTTAAATCTTCACTCAAAGACAAGCATCTTTACACACAACATCTGTATACACACACACACACACACACACACACACACACACACACACGTTATTTTATTATGTTGGCATTACTAAACTTGGCTCAATGCTTACATGTGTCCAAAGACAATGTATGAGCTGTGATAACCGTTTATGATAGAATGAAGAGTAGACTGATATATTAAATATTCTTTTACTGGGTGGGAAAATCAGACCATGTCATAGCTGCTTTAAGTCACACAGAATAGATATCAGAGCCTTGAACAGGCTGACTTCTGCTAAATGGGTCAAACTGGGCAGAAAGTATACAAACACATAACATCCTTATAGAATATGATGTAACATATTCATCAACTTACCTCAGAATATATAAAGCATATAAACCATTACAGCAATATGATGCAACAAACACAGCAGTACTACTGATCCAAAATACTCAAAGCTTCATAGAACTGAAACAAACATTTATTTTTAGCTCCATTCTGCTGCTGATACATACTTTAGGTTTCTGAATATAAAACTTGTTACTGCCTTTCATAGAGTTTTCATAGTGTTAGAGTACTGAAAACACTTTAATGATAAAATTATTTTAACATTACTTAATAAGACTGATTAAGGACAGACAATTAGTCATTTGAAACTTTTCTAGCAGTCCTTCACATAGAGTAAACAGTCTGTCTATTCCAGGGGTAGGCAACTCCAGGCCTTGAGGGCCGGTGTCCTGCAGCTTTTAGATGTGTCCTTGATCCAACACAGCTGATTCAAATGGCTAAATTGCCTCCTCAACATGTCTTGAAGTTCTCCAGAGGCCTGTGAATGAGCTAATCATCTGATTCAGGCGTGTTGACCCAAGGTGATATCTAAAACCTGCAAGACGCAGGTACTCAAGGCCTGGAGTTGCTCACCCCTGGTCTATTCTCTCCATCTGTCAGCTGCTGCTGGCTCTTCCTCCTCCTCTTCCTCACAAACTGCCGAGTTTGTCCTGGTGGATCATCAGGGGTGCAAAGCCTCACAGTGGGTCCCTCAGTCTGTCCTCACTCTGGACACTTGTCACACATGAAAAATCAAATGTGATAAGCTGCGTTATTACGAGTGCTGAACAAGATGGTACAGTGGAGACATGTGTGACTCCTGTGATTAAAGCATCGTCAGCTCGTTCAAACACACGTTAAAGTCCGTTTGGCT
>NW_005187489.1:1468151-1505889 GCF_000239375.1 Pundamilia nyererei
CCAACAGAAACACTCACCTGGATGTCAACCCGCGCCCCGCTACTCCCCTCTGGAAAGTTTCCTCGTGGACTCTCAAAGCTCACAATCACCAGTCAATTCATGCTCACCATCAGGAGTCACCTGTCATTCTGATGTAACACTTGTCTTCTCTCTTCAGTGGAACCCCTTCCCCCTCAAACCTGAATGATAACCCCACAAACCAACCCTCGACCCTTCACCTTTTCCTATTTGTGTATAAGTGAAACTTTTAAGTGTTGTCTCTTTTGATTCTGCTTTAGGGTCCACCCTAGTCATTCAGCTGCACAGCTGTGACACAAATCAATTTATATTCAAGCTGATGCTAATTAGATTCACTCCCTGAGTGCTACCTTTGATACCTGCTTTATAGTGTCTAGGCCCTAGACTCTAGGGGCTGGAAATCAGTTATATAGCTTGCCAAACATACTTATTTTTTTACTGACTAACTCCACAAAGAGCAGTGAATATTAGATTATCAGCACAGGTTAGCTGATCACAAAGAAAAATCTGCTGGAGCTCACAAAACAAGCTGTTGGAAACAACTACACCTGATCTCAGAGTTCTCCCACCTGTGAAATCCCTTTTTAATCCCTGTTTAAGAGTGAAAACAACAATCATGCGTTTTAACAAATTTCTACAATTTTTAAAAACCGAAAGTTTCTTATTTTAGACCAGAACTAAATCATATACTTGACAGTGTTTGTTAAAAAAATTGTTGCAAGTAAAGCCATTAAAGCTGTACTACTAATTATTACTACATTTGTATTTATTTAATTTTTTTGTAAATTTGTCACAAATAAATGTTTCAGATCATCAGCAATTAGTTTTTGGCAGAGCCAAGTAGGTTTGGATAGCTTTGCTTTCCCAATTAACCCACATCTCTTCTGAACCTAAATTTGGCATGTTTGTTTGCCGGGCTTGTTTCACCTGAGCAGAGGCCATTCATCAGTTGGTTCAGTGGATACAACACCAGAGTGAAACTTTCATCGAAAAAACTGTTTACTATATAATAAATAAATTAAGTGGATGTACTCAGGACCTCAGAGTGCTGCTGTGATCCTGGGAGATCACCATAGCCCAGGGTTAAGCAACTCCAGGCCTCGAGGGCTGGAGTCCTGCAAGTTTTAGATGTGTCCTTGATCCAACACAGCTGATTCAAATGGCTCACATACTCAAGCACATCAACAGTAGGTGGAGCATCTGCATTCACTCAGCCCAACAATAAGGAACCCTAACTGTGTGCCAAAACACCAATTTGAATAAACCACTTACGACAGTACATGTGTAGCATAAATTTCAAGGTTTGGTGGACTCACTCTACTGCTCCTTGGCTCTTAGAGTGAAAAGCACCAGAAACTTTATGCTTTGCAGTGATAACATCAAGCCAGTAAATCCACTCATTATAATATTTGTCCTCTGGTCTTTTTAAATAAATTTCAGCAATCCTAAAGTGGTGCAAAATTTTACCAGTGCATTGCATTGTTGCAGTTGACTTCATTCATGACGTTAGTAAAGTATAGCTTCAAAAATTGCACAAATAAAACATATTCACCCACCAAAGAGTCTATGTCACGCTTAAAATGTGTTTTAAATAAAGTGTGGAAACATGACTTTAAACTGAAAACCTGAACATAACCTGCTCCCGACCAGGTTATGTCTTCAGCATATGTTTCCATGGTGATATAGCTAGGGTAAAAAGAGAGCCACCTTTGTGACGGTGACAACTCTGGCTTTAAGCTTGATCTGGCTCTCACGCTCCTTAACCCTGCTTCATACTCCGCCCTTCAGGGTGAAGGAGTGAAAAAGAATGTTTGATGTAAAGTAAACAAACACACAGACCTAAGCAGAAAGGATAAATCAAATCAATTTATTTATATAGCACTTCACACAGGATAAAAACCACAAAGTGCTTCACAGTAATATAAAACAGAAATACATAAAATACATTAATTATCAAAACATACAGCACAAATCTAATTAAAAGCCAATCTAAATAAATGAGTCTTAAGCTGCTTTTTAAAAGAATAAATACAATCAAGGCATCGTAATGATGGAGTTAGAGCATTCCACAACCTGGGGGCCACCGCTCTAAAAGATCTATCACCTCTAGTCTTTAAACGTGTTCGTGGGACTAACAACAGCCTTTGATTAGATGATCTCAGGCTGCGAGAGGAAGCGCGGGGTTCTAAAAGATCAGAAATGTAGGCAGGGGCATCACAATTCAAAGCTTTAAAAGTCAGTACCAAGATTTTAAAATGAATTCTGAAATGTACTGGAAGCCAGTGTAATGAGCTTAACACTGGTGTAATGTGCTCTCTTTTTCGTGTCTTAGTTAAAAGCCTTGCAGCAGCATTCTGGACTAACTGGAGACGGTCAAGATTCCTTTTGCTCAAACAAAGAAAAAGGCTGTTACAATAATCTAAGCGAGAAGAAATAAAAGCAAGAATAACCCTTTCTAACTCAGACAGCAAAGTTCGCAGTTTGGAGATGTTTCTTAGCTGAAAAAGGCAGCTCCTAATTAACTGTGAGCGTGTTGTTGTAGGGACATGGCAGAATCAAAGATCACACCAAGGTACCTGAGGCTCGGGTGAACAGATGAGCCAAGAGAGCCAAGATGCTGTTTGATTAGAGATATCTGGTTGTCGGGGGCAATAATTAATGTTTCTGACTTCTCAGAGTTCAACTGTAAGTAGTTGTCACCAAGCCACTGTTCAATGGAAGCTAAACATTTAATTAAAGAGGACAGTTTATGGACTTCCATCGGCTTAAAAGAGCAATAGAGCTGAATATCATCAGCATAGAAGTGATAAGACACCTCAGGGAACTGCTTAATTATAAGTCCTAGAGGTAACATGTACAAAAGAAAAAGAATAGGACCCAGAACTGAACCCTGCGGTACCCCACATGTCAGATCCTTAGAATGTGACATAAACCGATTCGCAAAAACACTAAAAGATCTGTTGGAGAGGTATGACTGAAACCACTTCAATAAAGCTGTAGCAGGGGGAGACAGACAGCTGAGCAAAGGCCCGCTAATATAAGTACAGCCTATAACACAGACTATAACAGCTAACTGGGATTATGTTACTGTTTCTTGCTCACATTTGTTCAGACGTATTTTTCAGTACACAACCGTGTTTGATTTAAGTGGTTCTTTTTGTTTGCATTAACAAATCCTCTGTAGAGTTGGAGCTAGTCAACTCTGGAGAAGATCTAATTCATCACACTGAAAACGCCTGTCGAAGAAGCAAAAAATATTTAATATTCTCTTGTGTCCCCTTGTGAGTCCATGTGTCATCTGAAAATGTTGTCCTAGAGACATCTGCAGAGGCACCACAGTGGTGTTTATCTTTCATATGTGTACAGATTTTGACAGTGTGATGGTGTTGTACCTGTGAAAAAAATAGTCACAAAACTTTGCAAGGGTGTAGCTGAGCTGCATGGGAAGTAGTGGGGCCAAAAATGTGGCTTTGGAGCCATTTACTGCACTGCAAGAATTACTGCATTGTTTTAAGTGAGCACTGTATGTCACGTTCACTAAAGCACCTCAGTACAGATGCTGACTTTGAAATGTGTGCCGATAACACTCCAGATCATCCCTCTCCTGCATGATTTGGTAGATGAAATAAGGTGAATAATTTAACTTGCATTCATGGATCCACCAACTATGCTCCCTAACATGGGGTCTCAGAAAGTTCATAACTCCCTGCAGTGATTTCCACAACCTAACTGTGACCAGTCGTACTGTAGTGCTACAAGAGGGCCTGCAAAACAATTCCATTAATAATGATTGCAGACTGATCCATGTTCTAATGGAAAACAGAGGCTTCTTTGGATGGTTTCTTTATACCAAAACATTTTGCAGCATGTTGCACTGTCACCTCAGGCAGAGAAGGTCCCGTGCTTGGTTAACTGTTGATTCAATTTTGTCTCTCTGTGATGGACAGGTCCAGGTCACCTGTCTTTGTTATACACCAAATCTAACATTTGGCAATCTGGGAGAGGCTCACATTGACCCTGGATTAAAATCATGATTAAATGGTTATATTTTAATAAGTTGTCAAGTCTGTTCTCATTTTAGGTCATTTTTGTTTCTCTTCCAGTTTATATAAGAATTACAGTGTGTAATAATACTGGCATGTCATTATGTTACCATTTGTAAACAATTAGCTTAACTTGATAAAGAAATTACCAGTAACTCGGGGACATAAGGTCACTAAAAGTAAGAATCAGTTTAAGGGCTTCACTTTTTTGCTCCTCGCTATAACAACGACTTTTATGTGAAAACTTAGGCTGTTCTGTCCACTTTCACATCACACCATAGGCGGGAACCGTGTTTCTTACCGGAGCACGCCTGCAGGGAAACTAGGTGGACTAGGTGAAACTAAGGGAAAAGAAAGACACCGAGGAAGAGATGGCACACTTTTCCCTCTCACGTCATCTCAGTGATGGATTAGAAGTGAGGAAAAGCGAAGCCCAAATGTAAGTGATTTTCTTTTTTCTTTTTGTTATATTTGTGGTGTGATTGGCATGTAGTACCTGTGATGTTGTAGACTGTTTGTTTGCACTTAGGAAACGCCAGAATATTTTATTTATTGCATTAAATAGCTGATGCCATTTTACAAACATGTGCTTTGTCAGCTGGTTGGCCTGTCGCGGGATGGCTGGAGTTTCAGACTCGCACAGTTTTCATTCATAAAGTGCTTTACAAACCCCAGTCAGTGCAGCTAGCCAAAAAACAAAGAACCACTGACTGCTACAGACAGTGAAAGTGGGCAGTATACCCTCTGTTTTAACATAAAACTCGTTGTTACAGCCAAGGACAGCACAGAAGTGACCCCCAACTGATTTTTACTTTTAGCCTTCTTATTTTCCCGCGTTATTGGTTCTGGTACTAGCTGGCTAAGGTAAACTAGTATAAGTCTATTTAATTAACCCAGTGACGTAATGTTCTGTGCTGCCAGAAGATGGCGCTAAACATGTTTTTAAAGCTTTAAGCGTTCATTTCATAAACCCAGTTACATCCAGGGGCGGATCCAGAGAAATGTTCTTAGGGTGGCTTTAAAGTAATCAAATATGGTGGCAAAATTAAAGCCACTTTATTTCACACATATGCAGGTGTTGCATTCTGTAATATGTGTTATATATGGTTCAAATAGATCAAATGCAGTAAGTGTACACATGTTTTATATAAACATAGTCTGTAACTTTCTTATCGGTTTTAACCCAAATAACTAAACAGTTCAGTTATATAAGAAAAATGTTGGCTGTTTTTGATTTATTTATTTTTTTTGTAGTGTATAGCCTTTATAATGGATAAGCATATAGCATGTATAAAATCCAGAAAACTACACAACATGAGGGTATCAGTTTGAAACACAAGTCTAACTTACGTTTCAAGCCCTTTTTATTAAAAATAATCAAATTGTTACTTAAATTTAAAGAAAATGTTAGAAAGTCATGAACAAATGTTTCACTAAAATTTCAAACCTGATTTCTTTGGGTTAATAACACTCACATGTGTTGAAATGCCCATTGGGTTGATTCAAAATGTGCTCTGGCACATTCATAGGCATCAGCTGCTGATGACAGCAAGAAATAAAGCCGTCAGTGCTATGAGCTGAACTGTGTTTTGATTTGGGGGTTGGGGTTTAACACTACGCAGTATATTTAGTTTTAGAATTTATATTCAGTGTGAATTGTAGCTAGGCTCAAAGTTAATGCTAGCTTATTTTAATAAACAACATTGTCATATGCAAAACTAGGGTGGCACTAGAGTTTTTATGCCACCACAGCAGATCCTCCCCTGTTTACTGTATGTCAGTCTTTGAGAGTAGAGCTTAATGGTGTAAATTAGCCTTTTTACATTTAGTGCTTCTTGTGCACTTTAATTCTGGCAGTTGCTCTGATCTAAGTAGGTTTGCTACTCTATTACTTTAAACTGGATCCGTTATCTCCACAGGTTATCTGCTGTTATTTAACTGCAATCTGGTACATAAAAACATATACGTGCATATATTTCTCTCTGATTGAGCTTGTAATAGGACTCAGATCCTAAGGGGGACTCCTGCAGTGCACTACATCACACACAAGGTGGAGCTGCAGAATAAGATTTGATGATGCCCTGTTTCATTTAGTCAATGGAAGACGTGCTGGAAAACAAAAGGAGAATTTATCGACTTTCTTATCTCACGTAGATTAAAACATGGTTTAACAGATATGAACTCTGTTTCACACGTCCAGATGAAAAGACAGCTTCTCCATTTTCCTCCTGACCTTTTCTGCTAATCACAGCCACTGTAAAAACAAGTGCTATAAAACACTGGCCAGCTGGTGATAAAGAGCACTCACATCTAGCAGGTGGTGCTCTGTACGTAACGTCCCCTCAGTACAACCAAGCAGTTATGGTTTTATTGCCCTACACATCCCCTTCATATCTGTGTACTTCCCAGCCGCAGCCAGGTAAGACCACCTGTCGGAACAACGATAAGACAATAAGAGGGATTGTATGCAGCGATAGCCTGCCAGGCTCTGGCTTTGGCTGTGATAATAGTAAAGTGCAATATTTTGATGACTATGGCCATGTTGGTTTAGTGCAGTGTGTGTTTTTGTGCGTGTGGGTGAGAGAGAGAGAGATACATTGTGAATTTCTTGAACCTTGCAAGACCTTCTGTCTGTGCTGAAGCCAAAGCTGTCCACTAGAGGGCAATGGTGCTCACTATAACAGCAAACCCTTTTTCCATACTTAAAAACTGGTTTGATTTCTACTTTTAATATTTTGCACGTTTATTTTAGTTTTTTTCAAAGGAACAGACACTTTTTAAAGGTACTATTTAAACAAAGGAGCTCTGAACTGCAAAGAACAGCTTCTCTCTTGCAGCACATGCTGGTTGCAATAAACAAATATGGCTCACTTTTTTTTTCTTTTTGTTTTGCAAGATTATCTGAATGGTACCACAGCTGGAGCTGTGGACAACACTCAGCCACTTGCACAGGGTGGTTGGCTTAGCAATTGTACAAACAGGGTTTTCTGATTATTTTTTTGCTTTGCTTTACCAACATGCCATTGAGATCAGCAGATCAACAGCCAGCTTTTTGAGTGCTCTACTTTTCAGTGTGATGTGCAGTAAGTCTGAGGATCGCTGTGCAAACAGCCTCTTTATGACAGAGAGCAAGGTGAGCGGCTTCAGACACTACAAGCCAGACAACTCATCAAACAAACACACTAGAGGCACTGAGTACACTCACTGTGTACCATCTCGTTTGTGTTATTAGAGAATTTATTGACATTAGTATAATATTACAGCTTGGCACAAATAAATACAGTGCTGATGTAGTTGCTTTGTGTGTTGTGCTGCACATAATCTTCACCTTACAGCAATATTTTTGTGTTTTCTGAAACCTGCCTGCATTTCACCACCCTGCTGTTTGGTGCTAACATACATTCAGCATCATCTCCTCAGTTATGACAGAAGATCTAAGTTGCCGCCTTTATTCCTTTCTTCACACTCGTGGCATTAAGAAGCATTGTGTTTATACAGCACACTGAAAGGTACCATCTTTTCTGCGTGAGCTTTAGCACCTTTCAGCACCTTGCTAGCAGGCTCACCTGATGAATCTGCACAACTCCCTGCTGCACAGCTGAGAGGCTTCTTTTCTCCAGCCTAGCAACAGCTTTAGCACTAATCTCTCTCGCTCTCTGTTTTCTCTTTCATTTTGCTTTATTGTTTCTTGAATGTGAAAGCTGATGACTGATTTTTTTACTGTTCTGCCACCTTTCAAATCTCTCAGCGTACCTTATCTCGAGATAAAACCCCAGTGCCTGTAAATGGTTGAATTGAATGCAGGTGCACTTAGTGCTCAAATTATAGCAGAGAGAAGCGAAGCGTGTATGCTAAATCCTTAAAACCAAGGAGATATCGAGCTGTGCACTTTAAAGAAATGCAGCCTAACAAAATAAAATGTTTTTTTATTTTTTTAACATGGGACAATCTGCTAATTACAACTAAATTAGCCCGAGCAGCCAATATGTGAAATGCTCTATGAAAACTGCCACTACAGAGTTCAAAGCAAAGGGAAAAGCAGTCCTGACTGCCAGACAAATAATATGATGCTCCAGCATTATCATTAAAACACTTTCTTCCAGGGTGCACTGTTCTGTATTTATTTATTTCAAAACGAGCACCAATTGTAGCTGTCAGAAGGCCAAACAAGAGGCACCGCAGCTGTCTCACAGTCAGTCACATGTGATGATGCTGGCCCATTAACGTCGTTGTTCTCATATCCATAAACGGATATTTCGAAGCAGCATCTAAACTGTTTAGCCAAATTAGAAGTCAAATGAGCAACAACATCTGCTATACGTTAACGTCGAAACATTTTCCAGAGACAACACAAAAAAAGACGTGACCGCAGATTCAAATGCCTCCCTTTTCTTTTCAGTTCTGGGATTTAAAATGGGTCCGACATTAGAAAGACTATTGTAAGGAATAGGAAAATATCATTCACGGAATCAATATCTATTTCCATATGACATGAGAATGATAATAGGCCAACAAGCTCATACAGATAGTCCAAAAAAGAAAGGTGGTTAGGAGGTGTTTCACTTATTCACATCCATAGAAACACATAAGTGAATCATGTGGTCTGCTATTTTCTACATCACTGAGAAATTAAGCAACTGCCACAACTGCCAGTCTATTGCCTTTAAGTCAGCTGTTAAGCAGCTTTACAACTGCCAGCATCTATTTCATTTTCATTCTTTACAAGCTCGATTAGATTCGACTGAATTATTCCTTCCTTTCTGAAGGAATAGCCACAGCCACTTACTTTTTTGAGCAGCTCAGGACTGTGTGGATCCCCTTGAATTGCAGATCAAATTTAGCATTTACATTAAAAACATCTAATGGCCTTGATGGACATCTTAGGCACCACTTGCTTGTCTAAGATGTCCTGAGACGGCCTTTTTTCCATGCTGTTTTGCTTGTGGTGTTTCACTGGTGCCAAAGTGGGCCTGGTTTGCAGCCATGTGTGACTGGGGCACTTAGTGGCTCACACTAATGACCCTAATTGGGAAAGTGGGCTCAGTTTCAGGGTCACTGACAGACTGACTGGCATGTGAGGAATGTGACCGGGTGGCACCTTCCTATTGTCTGAGCCAGCGTATCAATTAGCTGCTTATCGCAGTGGACACCTTTCCGCACGTATCGCTCCACAAATGGAAAATGACCTGCTTTTTCCTCCAGAGCTTTGCATGCAAAAGATTTTCTGTCTTGCATCTTGTGCTTTTCGAGCTCCTAGACCCAAAAGTAAGAGAATCATGCAACAAGCAAAAAATCCTCACACTTTTGTCTAAAGCTTCCAAACTTGTCTTCAAAGACTTCTCTGTCATGGGAAACCAAACTCACCTGACTTGGGAGGTTTCAGTTCTTTCAGCAATCGCCTCTGACTTCCATCGCTACAGTGCCGAGCAGCTTTGTCCCTTTTGTCACACAGCTCTGTAGACAGATATGCTTTGTTACCACAGGGAGTGGTGGGCTATTTGTTAGTGTTGTACTATGAGCTGGAATTCGGTTTTGATGCATCCCTGTGTGGGATGAAGGTTTTCAGACAGAATTCAGGAGAAGAGGAGTCACCGAGCGAGAAGTTTCGCAGTAACAATTGTTGCACACCCTCTGGCATTGCACTGTCAGTTAATCAGGTGTTTGATGTGGTTGGCCTCATGCTCTGCTCCACACCCTCTCAGAGGCTTCATGAATGAACCTGTTGAAGCAAAATGAAAATGTAGCTTCAGTCAAGAATTTTCTGAAATCCGTTCTGTTGTCTTTGCAAAAATTAATATATTTGCTCTGCTGTTTTAGCTGTGATGTCATAAAATATGGAAAAGCACAAGTGTTTGTTGCTTTTTGTTTTTTAAAAAAAGCACTCATAGTTCAAACTGCCTATCATATGATCCTTTCTAGTGCATTAAAATGAAAGTGAGCAAAATTCACAGTTCTTTCCTTAAACTAGAATGAAGTTCCCAGCTTTTTCAAACAAAAAGTGTCACCTTTTGTGATCCAGAACAACAGGGAAACTCTGGGGAATTATATATTTCATTGCCAATACTCTTATGCAACCTCTGTGCATTTTGTTTCCGATTAAGGCAGACTAGGAATCTTTTAGGACCTTTTTAAAGGCTAATATGGACAGGGTTCATTGTTACAACAAGAAAAAGTGTTTCATTGTTCATAAAGGGACAAATGTGTTTTATTAGTTCAAGTAACATACACTAGGTTATCTACCTCTGCCTTCAGATTATTTAGAGAGTGATCTCAGAGGCACAGTGTGGACAATAAGAAGGCTTCCATGTGCATCTGTGATCTTTTTTTGGCGGTGCTATCCATGCAGCTCTCTTTTTGAGCGTGCTACTGTCTGCCACCTGCTTCCCTGTGGTGCCACTCAGATGTGGCTTTTCCTAATACCTGTGCTATGGTCCTCTCATTTCAGACTCAGACGTGCATTACGTCGGTAGGTGTGCATTAAAACTAAAAGCCCGCTTTGGACCATGCAATCTCTCGTGATTTGTACACAATATAAATATTTTAGTCTCAGCACATTTCAGAGTACAGGTGATGAGATGGCGGCACGCAGCAACATACGATACACCTTTGTGATCTGGTTGAAGGCAGTTCAAAGTTTCTCAGATATATTCCTGCACTCAAATTATCCAAAGAAATCATCAACATCTAATCGCGACAGTCAACAGTTTACATGATGATTTTTTTTTCTCACTGCTGCTTAACACCAGCCACTGAAAGACATGGGTGTGAGCCACGCGCAATAAGGTATGTGTGTCAACAGCGCTGGCCTGGAGGTGAACTCTTAGATACACCTTGTGTGAAGGGGGAAGAAAAGGGAAAGGCAGAGAGAAAGATGGAGAACAGCGGGTGTGGCCTGCTAAGTGAGTCAGCCGGTCTGCTGAGTGACAAATCAAATGCCAATTGACAGAGCGCACTCTGGCTCCAGATTCACTGGCTCCCTCCACTGCACAGGTGGTCTTTGTCTCACGCGTGCACACGCACGCACGCCACAACACACTCAGCCACTCTAAATGCACAAACGCACTGCAGTGCAACCTCAATGGATGATTGCTCTCTGCATTAAACAGGTTAATCTCTGCAGGAAAAACAATACTATTTGAGTTTGACAAACATTCCTGATCACACATAGTGAATCAATATTCAACTGGAAAACAGGAACACAAATCATACTTTCTGGGGGGGGTTCGCATCTTTAAGATATTGTGCGTCTTATCCAGTGCCCCGTACATGACCTAGCAGTTGCGACACGACATGCCAGGATCTGACCTCATCCACACACAAGCACGACACTTGATTAATGGGCTCCGAGCTGAACTCTGCGAGGCTGTCCCAGATCAGTCTTTTTGTGCTGATCCTTGAAGGGAGTGGTCAAGTTGTGGCAAATTGATGGTGCTTCCCGAAAAGAGGAAGGTGAAACAAGTGCCACATAGAAAGACTTGCTGAACCTCTTTATACTGTGTGTGTGTGTATGTGTGTGTGTGTGTGTGTGTGTGTGTGTGTGTGTGTGTGTGTGTGTGTGTGTGTGTCTCTCTCTCGCTCGCTCACATACGAGAACAAAGAGAAACCACTTTCAGTTGTCAGTCACAGCTCTAGTTTACCTTGATAACTTTGGCATACTGTCAAACTTTAATCTATAATAGGTGTGTTTGCAAAGCAAAGAATCCCTAAGAATGATCTATTTGCTCATTTCTTAGGTCTTGTTTAAATAAATGCATTACATAAACTCTTTCTGTATTTGTTTGTAAACATCAGGAGATGACGTGCTGAGCAAATTTACTCTCGTGTGTGGTCACAGGGGTGCTAAAGTAGCTCCAATTCATAATGCCACCCAACAGCCCGAATATTACCATTTCCAGCTTTCCCTAAATCTCAGTTTTCATAAACTGAAGACATGAAAAAACTATATGGATCAGCACATTTTCAACAAAATAAAATCCAACTTTTCTGGAGGGATTAAAATTGTAAACATAGAATTGTTCTTTTTTCAAAAAGGGGGAAAAACAGCCCAAAGAAAATTTGGTCGTTGAGTCCAAATGTGAAGTAACGACCTAGTCCTAACTTGTTTCACAGCATCTGTAAAATCGGGCAGGTGGCGCTCTCTGGGCCATTCTCTGATGCATTTCCACATTTTTGTATGAATCACAAATTCTGCTTGCAGAAATAACCCACTGTTTTGCATCCTCATGCTGATAACATTTCTGAAATTTTGTAAATGTGAAACGCGTTGTCATGCTCAGCGTGTTAAACATCTTATGAACAGACTTGCAACCTGCCCGCCTGTCTGCTTCCCTGTCTGTACGCCACCTCGGGAGACGGGGATTAGAGGCCTTGGAGGACTGACTGTATGGATGGTGTATGAATAAGTTGGAGAGAGGTGACAGACGGGACAGATCGCGTCTCATCACCAGTAAAGCCTCGGGGCTCCCATAGGGGACCGGTGCATCACACAGAGAGCTACATAAAGGGCCGCCGCAGACGAAGGCCTGGTCAAGGCCTAAGCTATAGAAGCCCTGACATCTGGCTTTCTTCTATGTTTCACCGCCAACCTGCTACCCCAGTCTGGCAGCTATATGCACTTCATTATTGTGCCTTAATGCACTCTTGAATCACAGTCAAAATTTAGTCCTGATATGTGTCTTTATTGCCAATAAAAATCTACTTTATATGAAGTATCTACCATAAGATATATGGTGAGTTACAACAGCATGCAGTATATGACATTGGCAGTATCTTTATGCTGCCCATTTATGTACAAATGTGCAATGTGTGTTGCATTTTGGCCAACAAACTGTAAAGATAAAATTATGATGAGACAATAAAGGCAGGCTCAATCATTTTGAAGGGAAGATACACAGCAGGTGGTACGAAAAGCTCTGACAGAACCCCTGATTTGTGCAGAATTGTGTTGCTTAAAGGATATGGCCACCAGATGCCCATTTGGATGAAAATCTAGGTTTCAGTCTAATCTGTCAATTTCAGAAGCCAAAAACGTGTCAGCTTCATGAGCAATGCGAGAAACTTTGCTGTTAACACTGTTCCAGAGCACTTCTTTACTTTACTAGATTGAGAATTGTCAGACATTTGTTTGCAATTTGATGATTACAATTATATTTTATTAATCTTATTTACAAATAACAAGCCATACTTTTTTTTCTCCTAGCAATACATGACTGCCTTTGTGCTGGGTGCACAGGACCTCAGCAGTCCTAGGAACATAGCCATAGATGGCAGTGTTTTGCCTTATTTTTAACAGCCCACTGAGTTCTGTGGCTGTGCAGAAATTAAATTTTGTTTCTGTGTAATATGCTTCCTGGTGGCAGTATATATATATATATATATATAATACATTTATGTATACACAGAATACTTTTGGCTGATCTGTTCCTGAACTGGAGATGAATCTCTAGATTTAAGCAAATCCTTTATGATATAAAGTTCCAGGTGGCATATTGTTACAATCACCTTTAAAATTTGCACTTTGCCTAAAGCTTTTCCCATATTTTTGTTTCTTTTTTTTGTTTCCATTTTCTAATGTACTTTTAAAAATGACTGCAACAGTTTTCTTATTTACTGTACATAAACAGAAAAGAGGGAAACACATTATAAAACTCAGCTGTCTGTCTAGAGGCGCCGCATTTTTAATTTTCCCATTTACGGGATTATTGCCTAAATATTTTTATTTTTTTCTTACTGTTAAATTACTACTTAAATAATAAAATCACCTATTGTACTTGATGAGGTAATCTCTGCTGCTTTTTGACTGAAACGTCCTGATATTCTTCTCGTATTTGCTGAGTTGAAGAAGATTTGTTGACAAGTTCTACTTGAATAAATTGTGTTTAAACAACAGTAAATTTCCTTGGTCTTTTGCTCCGACTGGGCCAAGGTCGGTTTTATATTCGAGCGAAATCATAAAATGACACTTGAGATAAACAGAATGTTTACCCTCCCCATGTGAGCTGAGGCTGATATGTAAATGCAGCCTTATTCTTTCATCAAATTTGCATTTACCCTCTTAACCAAACACTACAGGGCTCCAATTCAAACAGCACTAATGATGGCTGGCCCTTTATGACCGATTGCCGTATCGGCAAAAAAGGGGAAGAGCAATTTAGCCCGGAATGAAAGGAGTAAAGCATAGTAGCTATCTGTGAGTGGCTGACAATAATTGGATCAACTTTGCAGAGAAATGGATGTGTTTTGATGCTCTAGTGGCTGACTGGCAATCGGCTGGCTTTTCGCCTATTTATCATTCCCCTTTTATCTGCTGCTGCCAGACCTTTCCACTGCCTCCATTCCAGGGCCGGCTAATCAAACAACTTTTTAATAAGACCAAACGGCATCTCCGCAGCCGGAGAACAGAGCGGGGCTTCACAGAACAGCGAGGAGAATCTCGGGATGAATATCAATTAACACTCTGACATGCTGTTTTTCTGCACTGAAAAGTTTGACACAGTATCAAGAGCAGTCAGCTGACTTTGTTTGCTGCTTTCAGATCTGTCAACCAAGCTGTGACTCACAGGGCCACAGCCTCTTCAAATTGGGCTGCTTACTGCTCATCAGCAAGAAAACATTCAGCTTAGCCGGATTTGACTTTTCGGCTCAAATGACGTCTTCCAGAACTGCTTTATTGGCTGCAGTTGAATTCAGCCTGGTGCTTCGAGGACCACGCTGCTGTCGTGTTTCCACACTGAGTCGGATTGGTCAGAACCTTCCAGTGAACCGTTATCAGCATGTAAGGTTTAGTGCAAATAAATGTCAGTATATAAAGTTGCCCAGGCCGGTGACACTTGTTGTGGTCGTGTGGCACCTTTGCACATCTCTCTGGTCACAAATGTAAGCTGGACTTATCGCTGCATAGAAATCTGGACAGATAGTATTGCAGGGAGGAGGTTCAAGGTCCTGCCTGGCTTGTTTTCTGGCTTTGTCCCGCGGGTAAAATTGATGTCTCGCAGCCACTGCAAGATCACCAGCTGCCGCTTGTCCGTGTGGCTATAGAGAAGCTAACAATCTCCCACCAAAAACAAGTGACAAGATGCAACAAAGAACACCAAGGAGTGAACAGGGCTGTCTGTAAGGAGGAGCTCCCTGTTGGTCCCCTACCACCAAAGGAAGGCAGGGTAGAAAAGCAGACCTTGATTCGAGTCCTTGCTAGGTAACTGAGGGTCTCGTGTTTGGAATGTGTCCCCCTGTGCGTGTGATACGCCACCCTGCGAGTCCACTGGCCATAGGTCACACAATTTATCTTTGTTTTCAATGCCTCAATTATGTATTTCCTTTTCGATTTAAAAAGAAAAGATGAGGTGCCCTTGGAAGTGAACAACAAACCTCACATTTTGAGTGTGCCTGTCAAATTGCTATCTAATTGTTGCAGGGCTGCAGGGGGAGCTGATATCTGCTTTTCTCTTGCCGCCGGCTGCCGGCCCTGCCGTTCACAAAGCCAGGGATGCCACACACATTCTGTTTGTTCTACATGAGCAAACAGATTGTAAACTGGCTGATAATTTTTGTTCTGACAATGTCATTTACGGCTGTCAGCCTTTTGTCTGCTCTGTTTGCTTTATTCAAATATGAACCGAGTGGACCTCCCCTTCAGCGCTCACTTCTGCATTAAAATCACATCAATTCACTTCCATTTTGTCTTATCTGAAATTCATTGGAGGCAATCACTTGGTTGAATGCCCTGCCATTGCCATGGAGACCACAGGTCCCGTGTGGACTTCAGTAGGATTAGGAACTTGTAAGATTTAAGTCTTGAAGTACACAGTTGCTTTGTTGTGTTTCTCTTTGATTCGATGGGGAGGAATTTGCCTTTTCTAACTTTGGACTGAGGTGAAATAAATCTGTGTGGATATTAGCATCCTCTGCTAGGATTGATAAATATTCATCTAGTCCCCTTTGGACTGATTTATCTCTACATTTACCAGTCGCTTTAAAGGCACTTCTGTAGTTATTTGCCTGACCCTGATCTGCATTCATATGGCATGGGGACCTCAGCGGTGAACCACTCTGAAAATTACATTTTATTCAGGCACTGCTCAGCTTCATTTGTCAAGCAGCCACCTCTGTGCTGAAACTATGACAGTCCAAGTGGCATGCAGTGCCTGGGTGCCCCAGTGGCACCTCTCTGCCCCGCCGAAGGACAATAAGTCCAACTCAGCGAAACGAGCAGGGGTGCTCACTGGACGCTCGCCTCCCAGGGCGTCGCACTTCACTCCTGAGGCATCCCCCCCCCCCCTTTGTTCGCCAAGGTCAGGGCACAAAGTGCTGAGTTATTCACATCAATGTCTGGCTGGAAGCGGCTGCAGATGTTACTGTTTTTGTGTTTGGTTTTGTCTCCTCGCTCCGTCTTTTCCCTCTCCCCCGCATCTTGTCAGAGCTGGCTGCCAGGGCGCTTGGCGTGTGAGGTTTTAAAAAGCTGAAAAAACGTGGCCCGTGAAAGAGAAGTTGAAGCCTTGGCTCCTGCACCTCATGAATTGTGTTTTTTTTCTTTGCCAAAAGTACAAAGTAAACAGAGTGAAGTAAATGGATTCATTTTTAGTTGCACCAGGCAGTTTGTGCACAACAGAGAGACGCTTCTTTTTGTCCTCTTTACCACCAATGCTAACATCTATTAGGCCACCCTTTATTGTCAGCCATGACAGGCGGTTTTCAGAACTTAATGCATTCCAAATATTTCCTCCACTTTCTTACAAAGGTTAAGAACAAAAGAAATCTTTTGAATAGTTTGCACATTTTAACTAACAAAGGGATAGTCTAGATCAAACCACTGAATAACAGTCCTAAAATATGCTGTAGATGTATGGAGTAATTTGCATCTAATTTCCTCATTGAATCGCACCGTAAACTCTGTACACTCGGGCCCGTTTAGACATCGGTGATACGTAAAGCAAGAGATGCACAGATAGATATTTTTATTTCAAGTACATCATTTATTTAAACGTTAAAATTTATACATCAAGTGCGCTTGACTCTAATTTTTATTTATCAGCGCAGACACTTTAGCAATATGTCAATAATTTTTTAGTGCCATTTCAACATTCTGTGAAATTTGAGATGTAAACAAAAGTTCTCTCTGCTGGCACGGTGTCACCTAGAGCATCTAAACAATCAATGCACATTTGCAACTTGGTATTTACCTGCTGTTGACATCAATGGCAGCCCTTTAAATTAAGGTCATTTTGTCAGATATTGCATGACATTACACATGGCATTTTGCAAGGATAACTATACACTGAATATAAAATAAAGGCCACCAATAAAACGAAAGCAATTATATACATTAGTCATTTAGACAAATGCAAACTAGGTTTTCGCAGTAGAGCAAAGATTGCCTACAATTCTGCTTAATTTCACATTTCCTGTGTTCAAAGCCAGGTGGCACATTTACATCACTTGTTTTGTCATTAAAGAGACATTTTTTCAGCCTCCAACATTGCAGATCCTCCAAAGATTCACCCCTCAAAAAGGTTTTGACAGAGTCTTGCCGCTGCCTGTCGAGACACTATTTCATCTATGGAAGGAGGATTATTCTCAAATACCAGCCCCTGTTTGAACAAAAGAAGCTGATGATGGCAAATTAGGCTCAGGCTTTCTGTTGGGGAAAAAGAGGAGAAACCTCTAAAGTCTAACTTGGTGGTCTCCATTTATTCATAATGATATATTCACCTACAGTTTACGTGATTACAGAAGGGAACGATCAAAGCAAAAGCCACGGACAGTTAAGGCTGCGTTTCACTCTGTACGTTATTGCACCGCGAACGGGCCTTTATTGAGTTAAAAGCATCAAAGCAGACATTATATAACGGCGTGGGTTACACTTTAGTCAAGGACACGTCTCGGTGGTTCGTTGACAGTCTTTATTGTGCCAAGAGGCAATGGGAAATCAATGGCACTGACCTGTCCAAGCCAGTGTACCTATAAGCTGACGGAGGTCACTGTTAGGAAAGATCTGGCTCAGCAAAGTACACAGAAAACTTCAGAAGGTCCTCTGGGACGCTTTCGTCTAAATGGCGATATGGTGCGTCGATACTGCGCCTCGACTGCAGTGTTTCATATTCAGCGAAACAAATGCGATGAAAAAAGTTCCGTGTGAAGGCAAAGTGCGTGCAAGCAGATCAAAGATCCAGATCAGACAATGTGCCCGATCTTCTCTGTCTTGCAGCTCCTGAGCGGCTGCTGCTGCCACTAGCTGCTGCACAGTTGGCCGCGCTATTGATCTCATTGTGGCTAAAGACACTTCATGTACCCTGAAAGACTGCTACACAAAGCTGTGACATTGATAGGGCCACACTGAGGTGGGTCTTTTTGTTCCTGCCTGTGTGTGGGAGTTGAGCTACAGCTGGGGGTGGGGGCAGTGCTTTGAGCTGACCCGCACAGGACAAAATTTAAACTTCAAGAAGCTGCTTAGGGGTTAAACTGAAATGCTGGACCGTCTCTTAGTCGTCATGACACTTTTTCTTTTTTACTCATTTAGATTTTACAATGGCTAATCCAGTTAATCTGCTTTGTTGTCTAGACATGCCATCCCAAAATACCAAGCTGCAAATTTGATGTTTTGAAAAATGTAATAGATATTGTTTATTATCAAACACATAAACACAGCGTCTATCTGAAGTTCTGCCAGGTTCAGCTCCCACACTGTCAGCGATGTTTGTACATTTTGTTAGGACTGTTGGTTTAAACCTTTCTTTGTACAGTGAAAGGGAAAGTCGGCTCGCAAAGCAGTGGCTGTCGACAAGGCTGCCTTTGCGTCGTCACACACAAGTATCCTGCATGTAGCCACACGAGGCTCCTGCCTGCACATCTGGCTTTTATTTTCGTAGCTAAGGAGTATCTAAACAGGTCTGAATCCGAAAACGGCTTTGTTGTTTTAGTCCCAGGTGGAAGGGATGTTGGTTGCCGCAAAGAGGAATTTTCATTGCACGCTGATTTCTGTCTTTCCTGCATTCCGTGCGTAACATATCACTGTTGTTAGTGGGCACTTGCTTTTATTGTTTTTCTAAAAGGAGTCCATTTTGATAGGATTAACCATTGCTAGGAGCCTTGTTGTAGTAGATTTAGTTTATCCAAATGTAGGAGCTGTATTGTGCTGTTTTGAAAGCACCGTGGCCACCCAGATTTCTGGAGTTTCAGGGGATGACTTTGCAGGCAAGGCGTGACTGATGCGCCTCCCAGAGGAGAACAACAACTTCCGAAGGGCAAGTGGGTAATTGATTTGGTGCTTTGTTAATAGCTCATGACTAATTAAGCATACCATGAGTGGCAAAATCAAGTACAGAATGCTGAACACTGTCAAGAGGGCCGTTAGTTCAGTCCTCGCCTTTTCACCGCCTTTGCACCAAACTACATGCAAATAAAATACAACCAGTATCAATAAACGTTTTTTCATTTGTAAAACTGCTTGTAAAATATTGCTTGATCTACAATGTTTAACAGGCTTCAAACACACTGGTATTTCCTGGTATTTTTTGTAGGGTCAAACCAAGATGCCCCTTCATCACGTTCAGCCTTTTTCGGTTTGATTTCAGTGCCAACCTTTAGTGTTTACAATGGTCTCCCGTGTCACTTCAGTGGCACATAGGCGTCCCCTAATTAGATCATAAAGCTGATCTGTTGTCCTGATTAGCATTGAATGGACTTTGATCTGCATGTATTATCAGATTACTGTGATAACCCACCTTTGGATTAAGAAAAGGTCCATGCTCATTGTGCTCTCTTGCTGGGAAGAAAGAAGGGGGTGTGGGTTGCTTGAGGATTAAGCCCGATGCCTCCTTTGTATGCGGGAAATACCACTTTATCAGGGAGGGCTATGTCGAGCTGCAGGCTCTAGCAATGAGAAAGGGGGAGTGGGTTGCTCTTTCAGGGGAAGCAGTCTTCTGTACCCTGGCCTCTCTTCTAGGCCTCAGCCCCCTTTGTGGAGGCCCAGTGACCAGCAAGGATCACAAGGGATGACACACCCCAATCTGGCCTGTTTACTCAGGGAAATAATCACTAATTTTGGAATAATCATGCCTCCTACTGACCAAGACTAATTGAATGGTGGCATGCCATGGAGGCGCTGGACCAGCTTTACGTTGCGTCTGCCGTGTCAACGGTGTTTGGCTAGGCAGCTCAGAGTGATTGATCCCCACAGAGCTCCGAACACAGAGAGGCGGAGAAGAAAGATATAGAAACATAATTAGTCATGAATATGCCTCCATACCCCTGCTGTGATGATCCTGAGATTTTAGGATTGAGGAATGTTGGATTACCCATCGGCACTATTTGGACAAGTTGGCTGCATTGTGGTGCACAGGGATAGTCCGAAAAAATATGTGACCCAGCCTAACCCTATCGAGAAATCAATATTTCATATACGGGGATTGGCTATTCATAACCACTGAGAGCACTTGCATTTCTTCATTATGACGTGATGCTTCAATCTTACTGCCAGCTTTAGAAAAGAAAGAACCATCCCTTGCCAATAAACGGGTCAGCCCTGTTGACATTTTTCCCAGCGTGAGCCATTTTGATCACCCAAAATATTTCAGTTCCCAAGAAAGGGGATTTAGGAAAATTTTCTTTCATTCTGCTGATCAGTTCATCTCCCGTCATTTTGCCGTCAGGTAATTCACTGAAACTGAAAGAGAAGCTTTGAATGAAGTAATGGAAAATTTCAATCCATCTTTTCTCGCTGACAACCCTTCCCTCCTTTAAATGCAGCTTAATGCAACAAAAGAAGCTCATGCATGTGTTTCATGCTTTGTTTGGTATTTTTCAGAAGACAAAATGCCTCCAGGTTTGGATTACTGTGAGAGCCAAAGTTCAAATTCAGTCTCAGTCCAAGAATGTCATTTTATCTAACTATAGGAGCTTTTTAGGGTTACAAAGCTGCAAAAATAAATTAATAATAAATCAAACTTGTACTCTGCAAGTTGAAGCAGCGAGCAGAAAATATTGATATATGACCTATAATATTATTAGCGATTTAATCTCAGCACTGACAAAAAGGAAGTTTCCACCAAAGCTTGCAAATCATTTTATTTCAAATGAAATGTTGTAAACTGTCAGCCCATCTGCATTCATCTGCACTGCTGATGGAAGGACAAAGACTGTATGGAAAAACTGAAATTGGATGTGAGATATTCTGGATTAACTTCAGGCAAAACAAACACACAAAATATGGTTTTAAATATTTTCCTAAACACAAGAGTTCCAGCTCTAAGAGTACAGACACAGGAAAAGTGAATGGCTGATATCAAGGTTCCCATCTGCTGTCAGATCAATATTTTGTGCAAGCCTTGTAGGCCTGTCTGTTTACCCTAGGCATCTGTGCCTAGCATACCAACCCAGCGCAATGTTTGAGCATGTGACTGTGTAATAATGGCTAGATAGAGGAACTAATAGCCACTGCAATATCTGTAGCTTGACCCAGTGTGCCTCTACCTAATTGATCTATAGATTAACATCAGACACATCAGTCAGGGGTTAACCTTTTCTGTTTCCTGCACTGTCTTTGCTGTGGATTATAAAGCATTTGGAAAGCTGACAGCGGCTTGCAGGAAGGAAGCGATCCCTCTTCTTTGTTTTAACGCATTTCAAGCAAGGGGTGAAGGGAAATGGCACAAGCACTATCAGCATATTAAAAGAGATGTCAAAATACTTTTTTTTAAAAATTCACCCTACACTATATGTGCCACAGATGCTGTGCATACACTTTCCACATCATGCAAGTATTATATTTATAGTCAGCCACCCTTCCTTTTTGACCCACGTTTTTAAGCAATCTTCCTCTTCTGTGGCTTCGGTCACAAAGTGTCTTTTTCCCCAGTCCAGACTCACGGAGGTCAGCCTAGTTCAGTCCCAGTTGGCCCCACAGTTCCCCTGCCCTATATGTACACTTGGTCTGGCTATGTAAACTTTGACATGTGGGTGTCAATCTCTCCCATATTTACCATGGGCTTTATCAGACCATGATTAGTTTTCCGAGCAAATTTGGAGGTAAAAAGAAAAACACCACTAGCAGTATGTAAGCCAACACTGCGTGTGCCACTGTTGGGCACTGCATATTTACAAGGGTCCAGCTTGTTTTGTTAAGGCTTTCTCTGTAGGTACATGTCAACCGAGGGCTTCTGGAAGAAGCAGGGGTTTATCAACAAGCAAGAAAGGGTGCTTTCACGCATGCCGTCCACCCCGACAGGTTCGTGTTTGTTAGCTGTGCCGTTCCCTTACTTCTACTACAAATACTTGGAGTGCCGTGGATGTCAACAGCAGTATTTCTGTGAAACAATCACAATGTCATTGACGTGTTTTGCTATACCGGCTCAAACAAGTAGGCAAAAAGACTTCCCGAAGTTCATAACGCACTCAAAAAAAGGAGTTAATTGAACATTAAAACAAGACAGATGGGATTATTTTCATTTATTGCATTAGGAAAACAATGGCACAGGACATCCTAAGATTGAACTTGATAGGATTATATTTGCGGACACTGGTCAATGACATACGAGGGCCCTAAGTGTTTGCCTCAAACAAATGGTCCCCACTAAACGTGTACTCAAGCCAGAGTAAATTTGATTGTGGCGACTGGAGAGAGGAGGGGTGATTTCGGCCATTCCTGTAAACACAGGAGAAAGAGAAACATTTGCTATGACACGGATAAAGCAAAGATGATAATAGCATGCAAATGTTGGCAGATGTAACAAAGCAGTTTGCTTTTACGGACCTTGAAGAGCCCTCATAGAATATTGACACTGACCTTAGCGCTCCTGGTAATCTGCAGTTGTGCAATTTTATTTTTTCAAATTTTCTAGACATCCAAGGCCTGGTAATGCAGAATACTGTGAATAACCCTGACTTTCAGTTTCCAGCTTTACCTCTGATTACACCCGTCTATGAACAGTCCTCTCTGCGCTAATCCAGAGTCGGCTCTCCATCGACACAAATCTTATCAAAAAGTATTCATGTTGAAGTTGTGCTTCCTCACTCCCAAGTTACCATCTAGTCTGGACAAATCCCACTCTGTGCTGCTCGGTGTCATGGCAACCGTGGGAACGCTTGGGCTCTGTTTAATAAACGTGGTCGGACGAGGAGCGAGGGTCCGATATTGACCACTCAAGAAAAGATTAAACGCTGGTGACATTTCCGAGGTGGAATTTGCAATTTCCACAAATATGAGGGCGTCCTCGAGCCCGGCATGACAGCACATAAAATCAATACAAATAACCTGAATCCCTAATACCTTGATCCCTGTTAGTGGAGGGATGCATTACAACTAAGACACTGGGAAGTGGGAGACACAGCTCTCCATAACCCCACCACCAGGCTCACTGCTGATTCCTATCGACTGTCTCCAGGCCAAACACAGACGCAATAACAATTAGGTGGGACACTGGGCCAATTCTCTCACTCACACACACAAACACACACTCGTACAGCACAAAAAAAGAAAAGAAATATAATAAAAATCATATCACTAATTCAAATGTTGTTTTCTGTGGGTCAGGTATATAAATATACACACGAGAGAAGGTGTTCATCCACCATTAGAAACTATTAAATGCCACACAACATGATTCACAAAGCCAACATAAACATTCCTATTGATATTCACACTGTGGAAAAGATATCTTTGGGAACACATTGGACACACCCGTTGTGAGTCATCACACCAAGAAGGATTAGCGGGCTTACCCCAGACTTAGCCGAGGGGAGATACTGAAAAGAAAACAGCTCTCCTTCTTTATATCTTCTTTTCTGTCTCCTGCAAGAGCCAAAATTGGGGGTGGGGGTTTGCTGCGCTGTACAGTAGCTACTAGGCAGGGTCTAGCTGTCACTGCAACTCTGGCGTTTTTTATTCTCTAAGCTCTCACAGAAGGGCAGGTGAGCGGAGGCAGGTGGCTCTTTTACAGCACGGAGAGCAGTTGGCCTCTCTTCAAAGCAGGCACCCGTAAATGTCACACCACTTTGAGTCTAGGGAGAGCTCATAAACAAAAGGGATACTACAGCCAGGGAACAGGGGTAAGGAAAATTTCCCTTATTGAGAAAGTTAAGTGCCTAGCGTTGGCTTCAAACAGTTCGACGTGGGAGTCGTCTTGTGCGCTATCGATCGCCCCATCGTATGTAGACCCGTGTACATGACTAAAATATTGTTCGGCGCAGCAGAGTAGGCAATCAAGCTCAGCTGTGCCCTTCATTTCCTGCTGATTGTGATGTGGTTTCATTACCTTTCTATGGAGGTGATAACAGTGCACCTGCTGTCTCTGCTTCCTGTGTCTGACCACAGCAAGGCAAGCCACTCCTAGTCAGCACAGTTGTCTGCCTACAGGTGGTGGTGGAGCTGCTGACCCTGCAGTGGTGCCGGATACACACAATTACCAACAGCTCTCATAATGGCCATGTTCTTTACTCAGGATTAACTGTTTCTATTCCCCTTCCAATCCAAGAATAAGGAACCGATTCCATTTACTGCCTTAAAGGGGAACTCAGCCTGTGAGAACAGTTAAGTAATGCCAGACTTCATGCTCTGGCAAATGACCCTGAAGAGTACGATGAACTCGTCTTGTTTTCTTAAGTGGTGCTCTAAATTAGTTGCCTTTTTTGCTCATTTTGCACAAAAAAATAAATATAAACTGTAAATCCTGAAATGCAATAAAGTAATTGCAGAAAAATAAAATGGATGTAAGAAGGAAAGCTAAACTCAACTGGATAGGTGGAATCTGTGAGAGTTTTAGTTTCCCAATCCGTCATGAAATTTTCCTCACATATTTAGGTGAGCTGTTTGGTGAAGGATCACCGATGGATGTGAGAATCTGAAGCCCGGCGCTAAAGCTCTCCTGTCAGGAGGCATTACTGCTCCGTGTTGTGCAGGAGGACAGTTGGAATCCTTCAACACTGATATCTTAATCTATGTCTTTCAGAAGTGCGACTCCTGATGAAGTGGTCACTAAAGTGGGAGGGAGGAGGTGCAGGGAATCCAGGTGGCCCGTGACGTTCACCGGCAGGTAAATCTGAAGGAAATGGCATGCCTTGACTCCTTTTACTCCCTCCCCATTCCAGGCAAGTGTTTGCAAGAGAGGCGTTTTAAAAGCTGTGCCCCAACTAAAGCTGCCATCATCATTACACTAAGAGGCTGAACTGTGGTGGCATAATGTGTGTGCCGAGTTACTCTGTCTGTTTGAAGGGCCCTCAGCAGAAGTGTGTCTGCTGTTGACTCTCCCCATTTAATATTGTTTGAATTTTTCATCAAGATCCCAAGCCCTGTTACAAGAGCCCTTTGTTTTCTGACTTGTTTGTACATTCTTTGCGCACGCTTGTGCGCGCACGTGAACGGTAGTGTAAGTGCATGTTTGCAGAGAGGTAACAGACAATCATTTAGTGTTAAATGTAACAAAGTTAGTGCTGCTTTGCATGCCTCTGTACATAATCGTATGTCACCTAATTATTTTTACTGCAATATTTCCTTGATTTCAAAGTATTGTCCATCCCAGAGGTCTGTGAGGGTCTACTGAGGAATTCCAGACTCAGGACTGGACATCCAGCTGCAGACTCCCCTGTCTCCCAGTGCCTTTTGTTCTGGGGACCCCGACGTAGCCTTGAATGCAGGTCACTGCAGGTTACTGACAAAGCTTGGTGAAAGGGGCGTTTTGTGAGCATGTCTGAAAGAAGTGCATACAATTAAAAATAGCCTGCCCTCCTGTCAATGTATCGCCATTAAAAACAGCTGGGCTGGGCTTCTGCCTGCATTCAGCCACGTGAAAGTTGATTCTCTCATTGTGCGCCGATCTTGTCACAACTCCCCCTTTACTGCCACCCTTTGTTGGCTGCTTTGTGCAAGCACCATCACGGAGGCAAAGTCAGCCTCATAAAAAGAGTTCATTTTGGATTCACTGGCCTCCGATGAACAGTGGGAACTTTCTTTATTGTGCCTTCATCCATAAATCGCTGCTAACTCACTGGGCCGTGTCAGTCTGTCTCAAAAGATTCTTTATGGGGCATTTCCTACTTCTTTCCCTGGATGCGTTTTGTAGGTGATCGTGAAGCTCAAGTTTCTAGGACGGTGCACGGCGGATGCTCCGTGCGTTTCTTTTATTGCAATAACAGGGGAAAGAATAAAAATGCCTTTTTATTTTCGATGGCGGGAATATATTTTGATTAATCAAACTTAATTAACCTCACCTGGCTGCCAGATGATCGTGCAGACCCGTGAGAGTGTTTTCATTTTGCTGTCAGTTATGACACATTGGAGCTATCATTGGCTTTAGGATCAGTCCTCTGAGCCTACAGGTAAAAGTAAACACACAGGATCCCACCCATGGAGCAGCTGTCAGTGGCTTCAATGAATCAGCTCTACCTGTGCAACCAGGCACTCTATGGGTTAATGGAAGTGGAGGCGGACAGTCTTGTCTGTATGGCATAGCCGCCTGTGTTAGATGTGGTGCTTTCAGGAAGACCTCCTTTACCAGGCTTGTCATTTTCCACCAGCCCTTATTGTTCCACCCCCGTCTCCGTCTCCGACTCTCTCTCTCTTTTTCTTTCTCCCCTGGGCCCTCTCTTCACTCTGTCCAAGGCCTTTTCTGATGCCAAGAAAACACACACAAGCAAGCAGCAACATGCACCCTCACACTGACACACTCTCATAAAGACAGAGACAGAAGCAGTCCAAGACACAGAAGACTCACACAAACAGAAAGTCAATAAATGGCCTTCTTATCTTATCAGTACTGTCATCGCTCTATCATCCACAGCCGGTCCTTTTGTCTCATTGCCTAGTGATTCCCAAACAATGGATGCAATTTATACTTAGAAGGTTTGAAATAAGCCAAACCTTTGAAATTTCACTAAATCAAAGATTCGTTTGCAGAAACGAAGAAAACATTTTTTTGTTTGTTTGGGTTGGGTTTTTTTTCAAAAATGCAGAAGTCACCATTTGTAATCAAAGCAGGCGCACAAGAAGGCCTTTAAGTTGTTTATGAAAGAACAAATCTACAGGAGTGTTTACACTTATTCTAATGCGCGAGTTTTATTTTCGCTCTACGTTTAGCTGAGGGGTCACCGCAGCGGGTAGCTCTGCATATTTGATTTGGCACATCTTTACACCAGATGCCCTGTTTGATATATGTGTAGTTGTACCTTAAGCTTATAGACACAGACACCTAAATAAACCATAAAAAGGTTATTACTGTGTTTCTTTATTGATAAATTACTGAATTTTGGCCGTTCTTATTTTTAAATGTTTAATTGAAGAAGAAGAACTCCCCAAGTCCTTACAAATGATACAATATGTAAAACCATGAGTTTATTCTTTTGTGATATGCTGTGAGGCCTGTGGGTTCCCTCCACTACTAAATCATCACATGTGTGAGCAATATACTCATTGGTAATAATAAGACGCATGTTCATTTTGCACAAATTTCTCTTATTGATATCCTCATATTTTTGCATTCATAGTTAAAGCAGATGCCATGGATTTAAAATCCAAGCAAATTCCAGGTGTATCACCCGTATACAAACATACTGCTGTGATAACATGAGAGGCCACTGTTGGAAAAAAAACCCTTAAATATTCACCCACCTCCCCGTAATTAACTATTAGACATAACATTGTGTTGTTTTTGTTGATATTAAAGCAGCTCTTTTAATGGTTACATAGACGGCGTTTTAAAGATAGGCTTCGCAGAAAATGTAAACTCCTCCTCTCACCCTGCTCATTTTCTCCCTCACGGCTCTCCGCCTCTCTGCTCTTTTGTTCTGTCTCTCTTTCTGCTTCGGCCTCTGCCGCCGCTGCACTGCTGATGGAAGGGATTGTCTAGTTTTATTAATATGACAGGTGAGCCTGCCCAGCTGCTACCTGAGTGCATCTGTTTGTGTGCGTGTGTGCGTATTTGTGTGTCTCTGTGTGTGTGTGTGTGTGTGTGTGTGTGTGTGAGTGTGCCAAAAAGCAGCAGCTGTCTCATACACGCAATGCACTCTCATGTGAACCCTTTCACTCGGGCATTATTGTGGCATATAGATTTTTATTTTATTGCACTTTTGATTCACAACAGCCGTTTAGAGGATGGTGCAAAGAAACTCGACACAGCCGGTGAAAAGCAACGACTGGCCAGATGCTCTTCATTCTGGATCCATATTTGTGCATTATTACCCTCGTATATGAGTGCTTTGTTTACTTCCTGGGCTGCAAATCACCAGTGTAATTTCCACTTCCCCACTGAGATGGCCATAACATCCCTGTGCTTGTATATACACTTTATGATTTGACTCATATGTTGGGGTTCAATACTTTCGTATTGACTCAGGTAATTGAACACGAGGGACACGATCTGTATTCATAAAAGAAGCAGGGAGACTCGGTGAATCCGGGTTATCCGAACGGTCGTGAGAAGCTCCTGGCAGCGCGATCGACACGCTTTTTTGCTTTGAGAGAAGCGTCAGGTTGTATGTCTGTCATTGACTGCAGTTCAGGCATGACCACGGCAGGACAGAGGTCTTCCACCTGAGCAGCATTTTGTTCTGAGTCGCTCCATTACCTGAGCGAGCCTCCTTTGTCTTATAGCTCCATGTGGAAAATGAATACAAGCTGAAACGGTTCAGGTCACCAGGCATCGCGAGCATTGTTTGTATGTGTGCGTTTGGGGGGGGCTAAAAGCTGAGAATGTTTTTAATTTTATCCTTTTAAATCCAACAAACACCTGCTCTGTGGTTTCTGATCCTATCAGAGATGTTACCTGAAAATCATCAACCCACCAAAGATTTCTAAACTATGGTGTATTACAGTGTCAATAGATTCCCACTCAGTAGAACAGAGCCATCACATTTATATATGTATATATTGTTTTTCTTTCTTTTTTTACTTTAAGGAGTCAGGCTGGCTGATGGGCAGCGTTTGTGCTGTCGTGGCCCTGCATTGCCCTCACTGCTGTTAATTTTTAAGTACTGTGATGTCATTATTAAAGGCTGCCTTCATTTCTATGATGCTTTGTGGCCATCACATTTATTATCAGACCTAGGAAATATTTACAGAAAAGAGTTAAATACATAAAACTTAAAGAACAGACAGAAATGTTGCTATATTGCCAAAAAGTCAAATTTTTCTTCTTTTTCTGCCTATCACTAAGGCAGCAGGTAGAATTAGGAGGTCATTACTCATCAAGTACATCCTCCATAGAGTTGGATATTACGTCTTTCTAGGTGTGGGCTTGTCAAAAGGCAGGAGGTTAATGCAGTGCACTGCTGCTTAAAGCACACTTTGCTCTTTTCAAATTTAGTCATTGTGCCCGGTGAGATCAAAGCGGCCCTTTCAACATGTTGCTGTTGTCAGTGAGCTTTCATGTCTTACCTCATTACTGGAAAACTTTTCTTTGATTGAGCCGAGGTCTGAGCTGAGTTTGGCCAGACAATAGGCCTGGACGACTTTCACCATAATACAATGAGGAGGCAACAAAGATGTTGTCTCAAATCCCTCTTGAGATGCTGGGCCTCCACGCTTTACCGTGGCCAAAAAGCCGGTGAATTACAGTAAGATCCCTAAAAATAAGGATTTGTAACTCCTCTGATCAAACTCTGCTCACGACCAGTAGAGGCTAAATCCCCGCAGGGTACCAGTGTCGGAGAAGAAGATGAGACGAGCTTCTCCAAATGCATCCCCTGCCCATTTCATTTTAAACCCCTCTGTGATAATGTCTGGAAAAATGGCTTGAAGAGGTTAAATGTAACTTTTTAAATATGCAAGTTTTAGCAGGCTTAAATATCCAAAGCACTGTCGGAATGAAAATCCTTTAATAGACAATTATATTTGTAATGAAGCACGACACCTTTCCTTAAAAATATTTTATTCATGCGGTTTCTAAACAGCTCCAACATTTTTTTTTAACTTCTAACAAAAATGTCATAGCAGGGCACCAATATTTTTTCCAATCATTTTTTTGAGGAATAGAGCAAACAAAGCCTTGAGTGAATCCTTGAGTATACACGCCCCTCTCTGGCTCTGAGAATTGGGCTGCAAAAGTCAGAAAATACTGACAGAAGTGGCGTTTTATGGATCAGTAGAAAACTACTTTTGACCTTTTTTTATTTTATTTTTTTTGCTTTACCCATTATTTCCCTCCTCACACAGACATTAGCACCACGCTTTCCTTTCTCCAATTTCTCTCGATTTCTTTCGCACCTCCTGTCTGACCTTTTTTTTTTCCTGTCTGAGCTTCTCACTTTTACAACTTAATTTCCTCTCCTGCTGATTTAAGTGTTTGTTTTAAAATATTTTTATCATCTTTCCAGTGATAACTGCTTTACGGGCTCAGGTAATTGCAGACTGTCAAACCAAAATGCCCATAAGAGACAATATAAATATTTGAGTGATTAAAAAAAGAGCGTTTCCTGTGACCCGGCCTCTGCAGAAAATTGAAAATGAAATAAACTGCGCCTGTTGCAAATTTTCCACTCTGATAATTTTTCCTTTCTTTGGAGGAGCCGGCCAATAAGAGCCAAGCTTTTGTTCCTGTTATCACACGCTGTTCATTTGTCTCCCGGCCGGAAAGCTGTGTTAAGATAACGCCATCCTATCATCTGATTGTCTTATCAAAGTTGAGCGACACAGCACCTCCAGACACTCTGAACAATCAGTCGAGCTGGATGAAAAGGTTAAGTTCTGTAGACACATCTTGTTAAAAAGGCCACAATACTTGGATAGAAAAGCATTTAAAAACACAACTTATTCAAGATGTTTTTTGTTGCTTTTCTCTCCCGCTTTCAGGTACCTCACCACATCAGGCTCGTGTAGGCCAATACTCAAAGCCTGTTTAATTTCTTACAGCCTCCTCTCAAGATTTCAAGTGCAAGAGTGTGCAACCCTTATGCAGCGTTTGACACCAGGGTCAGTGGAATTGCCCCACTTGAACTAAAAGACTTTTAGTTTGGTTTGGAAAGTGAAAACTCGGACACCGTTAATTTGTTTGCTCTCCCACTAGTCATGACCGCAGCAAATGCCATCACCTCAAAGAAGTGGTCGGCCGTCCTCACTTTTATTTGTTTGTTTCTTTGGAGGGTGTCAGAAGTTGTGGAGCCCAGCTGTAGCAGACATTGGACTTGTGCAAGGGGGTGTGGTGACCGTCCAAAAGGAAGGCTTTGCAGGGAGAAAGCTATAGGGAGCTAGCAAACAAGCTAGCGACAGAACAGAGGGGGGTGGTGATGGTGCAGGGAGGAGTGGGGATTCATTTAGCCAGGCATAGCTGCTCTTGTTTGTGGTTGTCCCTGACAGCGTCGGCAACGCTGCTCCAAAGCACCTGTGTTTGCTCACTAGCTTTCCCCCAATCTGCTCGAAAAATGCTGTGAGCATGTCACATGGTGGCCAGATAGCCTGGGCACCATGGGAATACAAAAGCCAGGGCTTTTAGAACAGTTAATCATTAATGGAGGCCTCTCTTTTGTCCCCATTCAGTTCCACGCTGACAGAGGCTTTGATATTACATATAGCAGACAGGTCAGTCGTAGATATCGCCAAGTACATGGACAGGAAAGCGCTTTCAGGCCGCTTGATGACGGTAAGAGTTTCCTTACAAAGAAAAAGGATCTGTAAAGGACAAGGAGAACATATAAGTCAGTTTTATATAACACTGTAGGATTTATTTTTTTTACTATTTAATTAACTGCACAGTAATTGTAAAGCAGCTTAGCAAATGCTATTGAGCTCAATTAGTGAGTACTGCCAACAAAAAATCAAGTAAGGGCCACAAGCTTCATGATTACGGCTCTGTCGGTGATCGTCAGGAATGCAATTAATAGAACGGGTCTTTTATAGAACTGAAGGCTGTTTTACCAACCCCACAATTAATTAACATGCCCTAATCTCAGTTTGCTCACCATCTCGAACTGTCAATGAAAAGTCCTGGGCTCATTTCATGCCTGTCAAAGTGGGCTTTAGAATAGAAGAAAAACGCAATGCGTGAACTTGCTTTCACAAAGCAAGGCCAAATTTATCTTGAGGAGAGATTAGGTCTGCACACCCACGTTCTTATGAAGCCCTAAAAGGGTCAGAGACAAACTCTTATCTTCCATTTACCTCAGCATGCCAACAGTCCTTTATTGAAAGTTAGAGCCTACCCCACCTTAACCCCCCCGGTGCTAATAATACTGTATGGGACTTGGAGAGCATAGTGGGGCCACAAACATTTACGGCTGAAAATGCAGCACAAGAGCAGGCAAAGTGGCCACTCAATGCAGGATGCTTGGTGTGCTGAGAGTCAATCATTAACGTGGCACTTTTAGCGATATCTGCTCTCTCGCACAAAGTAGAAGTCAAAAGATAAATGGAGGTGGTGTTTCAGGGAATGATGTAAGGCTCCAGCGTACCAACTTGGGTTGTTTGGCAAACATAGCAGGTTTCTTTTGAGATATTTGTGGATGGTTTTCATGCCTCTCTTAGATAATATGTTCCATAGCTGGCCACCAAAAGCGAAATGACTCAGGTTTATGTTTGTGTTAATATCACTAAAACACTTCCTGAAATCTCTAATGGAAACCTCTCAGCCTTTCCATTATCATGCAGTTTAAACTTCCCTGTTCTGTTATGAATGACCTGCCTGAAACCGTTCTCCGTCTACACAAAAACTATTTGAACTCAGGTGTATGGAACTAGTATGACTGCAGCATGATGCAGAGACGCCAGCAGAAAGTAAAAACAATTCCTTTGGCATGTGTGAGCGTCACGCAGCCATAAATTGTTCCCTTCCTTGGGTGCAGCTTGACCTCACTACAGCGTGTTTATTTGCAAACCCTGGTCACCGGCGATAAGAGGTACTGATGTCCCCAAACTGTAGCTCGCAATCTCTGCTACAAACACAGTAACAACACACCCATGTTTTTAACTCATTTGCACGGCACAACACACAATAAGGTAAAACACAGAGGCGCTAATAAATCCTCTGTCTCAGCTATAAGGAAATAAATCAGGTTGACTACAGTCAAAGGATGGGCTTAACAAGTGCATGTTTCAAACAAAAGTTCCTGTTTTAGGAGGGAAGGTGCACGGCTGATAGATGGCTTGGCAAACATAGTTGACATACCTGGCCAATGCCATGGGCCGGTCAAAACCCAGGACTGAGAGGGACATTGTGCGAGTGTTTGAGTGTGTGAGCGCATCAGTGTAGCTCTTCTACAGCCTTCCCTCTGAGGCTTCCTCTCCCTCCTCTTCTCCTCTCAGGCCGTGGGGATCACTTCAGTCAGCAGAGCCCTGTTTGACAGAGACTCAGCCTCCATATAAATCCCATCCTCCTATTTATTTGATGTGCAGTTCTACTAGGACGCCTTCGATCCGTCCTCAGGGAGCCCGCATCTCAAAACACTCAAATAGTCTGGGTGCACAGATAAGCACGGGGCTGGAATTATACTCCCAAATTCCCAAATCCTTATAGAGCATTGTTTCATCGCATTTTAAAGCACTTACATAGAAAGAAAAACTGCCATATGGTATAGGATCGTGAATGACTGCAACTGCTGTTTTCTGTAATTTAGTGTGTTAGTGTGTGTGATGGGAAAATGTGAAAAAGGCCAAAAAAATAAGTAAATAAATAAAAGGAAAAGGGGGGCAAATATTCCAAATCCTTTTTCCATGAGTGCAATTTGGAGCATTGGAAATGGGTCAGTGCAGTCTGGTGGATGAGTGGTGAACCTTTACGGGGAACACCCAGGAATGTTTAGTTAACTCACCCGTCGCATTCAAGCATGTGTGTCAAAGGTGTTTACAGGGTGCTGACATTCACACACTGGAAGAGAAGTGTTGTCAGTGAAACAGCCGTGTGTGGCTGAACTGAATCTTTAACAGAAGTAATAAAAGAGATCTGGAGGAAAAATGTTCCCAAAACAAACAGCTGCATATGAATTAAGAGAGAAAAACAATTATTTTTAATAAAATGAAATACAAATGCAAAGGAACTGCAGTCGTTAGCACAGCAGCCTTTTCACCAAAAAGCCTTAAATACAAATTATTAATTTCATTAAAAAAATCATGAGATTAAATAATAAATTACATTTATATAATGTCATATTTTTATATTTATTTTTGCTCGAAATTCTATCCTGATATTTAATTCATTTATTCTTTCAGATATATTTGAATTAACGCTAAAATTCAGTAAATAAAAACTGACACAGCACTGACTCGATAAGGCAGAAGCACAAAAATGCGACCCCGTTCTCAAAGGTAAAAAATGGTCAGCGCAAAAGATTGTTTTGATCCAGCAGTCCAACATTAATCCAGCATGTAAATATCATCAGCGCGGTGTCACCGCAGCTGCTCGGTACTGGTTCACCCAGTATTGGATCGCACTGACCCCACGCTGGATACATTTTTAACTCAGTGATGCAGTGACACAAAAACATATTTGAATATTTCTCATGTCATTTTTTAATTTATAGGATAAATTAAATAATTAAATATATTTGTTTAAAATTAAAGATTTTTAGCGCAGCCAAAGATGATGAAACAATTCTCTTTTTTTATTTATATTAATATTAGTTGTTCTATTCTACATAATCATAATTAAGCATCATCTTTTTATTCCAAAGTCATGGCATATTCATTTTAATTTTGTTTAATTTATGTTCTTATTGTTTTACATTTGTCTTTTCAAAAATTATATTTTTGTTTGCTTTTTTTTTTAATATGTGTGTGGTTAAAATATGAACAAGGTATAATTACTCTAGTAGTAAATTTTATGATTAAGTAACATGTTGATCTGCTAATAAAACGAACTTGATAATATGTGGTTTAATTTCCCCTTATTTGATTCCCCGGCAATAAAACCCAATTATGCAGTCATATATCCAGCCGCTGTAACACAAGGCAAACACAAGATATGTGAATCTAAATGTTTAGTGATTTAAAACTGTGTGATTATGAATCATATTCCCACAGTTTAAAAAAATGCTATTTATATTTTAACACCAGCTCTTTTAATTAACGTGTTGGTGAGATATGGGTTGTTAACACTTTTATTTATAACAGATAAATGGAGACTGAATGAAGAACAGAGTTTATTTTGAAAATAATAGAAAATTAACTTTTTTTTATTCTTTGTATAATGTTTTGTATTTTTGTCTGACGTCTTTTTGAAAATACTAAATTTGGAAAAGGTCTTTTACTCTGTGTCTCAAATACAAATGTCAAAGACGTGCCCATGAGCAAACACTCAGTAAGTCCTCTCTGTCTGTCCGTGTGACCACCCACCGAGTGCTTTGGGGCATGAAGCGAATGACTTTAACCGTGTCCTACCAGCTCGCCACACTGACCCACAGGTGACAAAACGGCTAACCTGTTATAGTGCCTGTACACCCAATTACTTTAGGTCACATCGCGTCCACGTCTAGTGACTGAACCACACGCGAGAAAGCTGCAGACTTCACTCAGACTGGCATTGTTTAAGGTAATTGGAGGAGTGTTGTAAGTTTCCTATGACTCACAAGGCTCTTTTCTCCACCCATGAATGCTGGAAGATTGTAGGTCGTAGTTAACTTAAAAACGAAGTCCTCTCAACTCATAAATTACACGGTAACGGACAACCTTAAGCAGTGTTGAAATGCCTCGAACAGAGCTTTATTTCAGCGTTGCTGGAGCGTGAAGCTGAGAGCACCACCCCACAAGGAGCCTGGCTCTCACAACCACAAATAAGACAGCTATTTATCTTGCCATACCTGAGGTCTGACATGCTGGCAGAACGCTGGTGGTGCACCAAAGGTGGATGTGAAAACAAGCACTTACTGTTTCTTAATGGTGTTGCTCTTTGAGGTATTGCTTCCGTAACAGGTGATACCCTTTTTATTGTTGTGAATAAAGTCAGGTCTTGAATTTAAAATTTCTGGCCTAAACAAAAGGGTTTTCCTTCCTGGGGCCTGTCTTGGCACAGCTACTGGCACTTTGAAATCTGATCTGATAGATTAAGAGCTTATCCATTAGAATAAACCATTGTGGAATCGTCGTGGGCTGGGTTTTCACTCGGCTGAAGAAAAGAACAGTTTTCATGCCATATCTTTGGGTGCAGACTGTATAGAAAGATGCACACACTTGTATAAAAGTGGCCTTACAAACACAGCCAGTGAAAAGCTTTCTTAAACGTTTCCTTCACAATGTCAAATTGTGTTGAAATTATCCTCCGTCTGACCACCCAGGGGGTCCCTGACATCACAACCTTTACAGAGGGGGAGGGGCTCAGTGTGTGTGTGTGTGTTTGTGTTTAGGCAAGTGTCTGCTCACATGCATGAATATGCTGCTTCATCTTATGTGTATTGATCCTCCGGTGACATCCCACTCCTGCTCTTTTCTGTTTGTTTGTTTGTTTGTGTGCGTTTCAGATTCATTTACCATTGTTACTTTATTCCCTGCAGATTCCGCGGGGAAGCACGCTACTTCCATTTCCTGCCACCCCGGCAGCATTACACGGGCCGAGTGTGTGTGAATACACATTCAGCAGAGAACTGGTCAATGTAAATGCAAACACCAACCGACACACCAAAACAAAGGAGCACAATATGCTTCTCTCTGCCAGAGCCCCTACACTTGCTCTATTTGCCCTCTTTTCTGGTTGGAGTCGCCATTAGGTCATATAATGGCAGCATCAAGTGCCCTCAGCAGCTTCCTGCCTTTGACTGGAAAAGGACTTTTTGTTGGGCGCTACAAGCACGACTCCTGTCTTAGAGCTTTCCTTGCGCCATAAATCTAGATCCCCAAAAATTATTTAAACTAGGCCTCCTGCTAAAACCATCTAAGCGCCGTTATCACAGTCGGTGCTTGACTTGTGCTTCCTTCTCTAATACGAGAAGAGGGGTCACCCGTTATCCCCCTCCCACAGGCCTCAGCTGCCTTTTATGGTAAAGAGAGAGCAAATCGAGGCCAAAACGAGTACACATGCTAAGGTGAACAGAGATACACGAGTGATACCTTATTCAATTAGACAACACCATTAAGGCAGGCAGAATGCGGATAGATAAATGACCATACAGTATGGCTACAATGGGAATTAAAAGTATAGGGCAGCTGTGTTCTTATCTGGCTGTGGTAGAAGAAACCAGGCAACAAAGGGAGGCCTAAGACTAAGAGGCTTGATGCATGGGAAAGCCATGGGCCAGCCATTGTGGCTGCCCTTCTGCTGAGCAAATAGTCCAAACTGTTCATTCCCCATCTCCCATTCTCTCGCTGGTACATTGTTTGTGTCCTTGCATTTCATTCTGACTGGGGAAGATTGCTCTCAGGGCCAGTGAGCAAACAGTCCAGAAAAGAGCCAGCTATCTCCTGCCGTTCCCAGGAGAACTAGCATTTTTATTTCAGCTCCAAGCTGTCAAAGGATTGGAGAGTTTATGTCAGGATCCTGAATTAATTGCTTTAAGCCTTGGGGCCGACGCCGGCGTTTTTATCACCAAATGTTCGGTAAAATGTTTCCTAGCAAATTATGCGGCCCCCTCCCCACCGTTTCCTCGCTCAGTCGCCAAACATTTGGTATTGGATACATACAGGATGAGTTTCTGCAACACAAATGATGTGTTTAGTTGTTGTGACAGCACAATGGTGTGAATAGTGATGGGCTATAGCACGGCTGTCAAGGATTTGGTGGAATGAAGGCAAACAGCAAACTTTTGTGTGTGTGTGTGTGTGTGTGTGTGTGTGTGTGTGA
>NW_005187489.1:1505909-1640226 GCF_000239375.1 Pundamilia nyererei
GTGTGTGTGTGTGTGTGTGTGTGTGTGTGTGTGTGTGTGTGTGTGTGTGTGTGTGTGTGTGTGTGTGTGTGTGTGTTTTCTCCCTCTCCATGACGGTAGGTGCACGAGCCAAGCTTGGCAATAAAATTAGTAAGCTTACAGATGCCTCAATAAAACATAGCTGCTCAGACATTTGGTGGACCGAGCTTTAAAGGCTCCAAACTGTCCCGTGAACTGCCAAACTGACTTCGGAACCGTCTGTCATCCTCATATCCATCCCATGATACTGCTAGCTAAATAACTGTACACTGTATATCATAGATTTGGAGGTGAAAAACTCCTATGAGTGACCACAAGCCGTATATCCAACCGAGCGGCATGTAGAAACTGCTCGTTTCAAAGAACCACTTTTTAAAATGAATTTTGCCTGCAATGAATGCATTCGTAGCTAACACTTGATACAGTTGATACATTTGGCTCCGTTCACTGTTTTAAATCTGGTGTATCTATCTCAATTATCCCAATTATTCTATGCATAATTTTTGGAATTAAAAAAAATGCTGTGGTATTTATGAACACACAATGTTGGCGTATCTGGATGTTGCGTTTTCACTTTTTGGGGCCAAAAACAACACAGCAACGGGAAATCCGACACTTCCAGTCCTTGGAGTTACACACCAATAACTGAACCTGGATCCACTGTGTGCGTGTTGTTTTTCTTTTTACCAGTCGTCACCCACTGTATTTGCGTCCAAAAAGGCATTAGTCCTTTTTCACTTTGCTGCATGATATTAAACTATTTGTATAAATAAGCCCTTTGACAAATTACCTGTCATCTATCCCTCACTGTCTACATCAAGGATTGCGTCGTCTGATCTACATGCTGATAGGGAGCTGTTCCCAAAGAAACATTTGCATATGACGGGATCTCAGTGGGAAATTTGCATCAGCGCATAAATACAGCTGTCTCTGACTCAGTGACCTCAAACAGTGGTTGCTTGTAACAAGTCTGAACCCACAGCAAATTTAACTGTAACCATGGCCCTTCACAAATGCTTTACGACACCTCTTTCTGCTGAGACTCCACCATAATAACCCGACTCTGACCAATAAATCTGCCAGTTGACTCCTTAATCTAAAAGGATATTAAGTGACAAACACCATGATGTTGCTGTCAGCATCAAGCAGGCGAGGGTTAAATAGTGTGTATCAGGGGACTACTCTGCAGTGGGGGAACATACAGGCCTCATCCTTCACAATAATCTGCTCAACAGCCCTATAGACACTTCCCAGCTTTCCTCAATCCTTCAACGGAGCATCCGTCTTTCCATTATAAATAACACAGCCATTTATATGGGATTAAATTGGGGATTAATTTGATTCAAGTCAGGGTATGGGAATTCATTAATGGGCTGACAGTGGCACTATACACGGGGAGAATTTAATTTGAATCCCCCAAGGGAAGCACTGTGAGGCACTGGAGCTGTGTTGAAATGGAGGTCTGAAAGACAAGGAGGGATATTGTTCTTTAGATTTGGACACTTGTAAGGTGGCACTTTATTGCTGTTGATGGTTTGTTATCAAATTGAGAGCAGCACTGCTGTTAGCTGAGATGGCACTGAAACAGATAGAGCATACTGGACAGCAAGAGACGGGTTTATCTGGAGGAAAGGGCTCAGATTTCACCTTGTCTGTCTGCGTGGATCAAGAGTAGTTTTTGACACTCGCTTGACCGTGAAGAAGAATATAGAGGTTTTCTCACACAGACTTGGCTCTCACTCACATGGTATTAAAATGAGCACATTATTTGAATGTCAGTGATTCTCATGAATGTTGAAATGGCATATCTATAACAGCCATTCCCGACAAGCTATGCAGTGTAAAGTAAAGGCATTAAATTCAACTCGGATGCCCATTACAGAATTCGCCCCTGCAGAACACCATCCTGGCATTCTCTAAATTGGACAAGTCCCATTGTAAGATAGCCTATCAATGTGCACATGTCTGCATAGGAGAACATATGCAGGACAAAATATTCCATAGTTTGTTATTCCGAGGACAGCGCTGGGGGCACACAGGCTTGTTTGCCTTTGCTGGGAGAGGAGATTGGATTGGGGGTTTAAATGAATCGCTGGCGCACCACGTTTATAGGTTTCATTAACTTTTAATGAGTTAGGTGTCCTTCGTTGCGATTGGCTGGCAAAGCTCTGCCTTCACTTCCTGGAACTGGAGCTCAGGGGGAAGTGAGGAGATATTGCAGCATCCTGGCTTCCATGTTATGGCCGTGCGATGGCTAAATATGCCACAGTGTGTGGAAGTGGTTCAGAAAAGGGGATGTAACATGGCACTATATGCGATACCTCCCATCAACACTGCAAGAGCTGGGTCTAAAATATTGAGGTGCATGGTCTCAAGGGGAATAAAGACTCCACACCAGATCAATCACAGCCAAGCAAGCATCCCTTTACCACTGCTGACCGACACATCGCCCATGGCGGCTTTGCCAACAAGGTTTGAGCTAAAAGATCTGCTGGGAAATGTCTGAGGAATTACCAACAAGGGCTAAAAGCACGACTGTGTGCATGTACACAAATACATCAGCAGTCAGCCTGACTGATATCTAACTTCACATTGTAAGCATCTCTAATCTCCAACCAATATGATTTTTTTCTGCCTGGATGATCACACTTCTATTATCTTATGTGGAGGGTTGCTGTTTCTTTTTTCTGTTTCTCTTTGAAAACCTAATCTTCCCCTCCGCTGCTGGGCTGAGCCTCACGTCAGCGCTCAAGAGAAACAAAAGCTTTGATGGTCATCTCAATTTTATCTCGATTCCACCGACATAAGACGGAAAGCTCCTCTTCAGAAATTCACATCACCTTCCACACTCTTGATATTTAGCGGTTCCCATACGAGAACTTGATTGGTTTGGTGAGGTGCGGACTGCTTCTCTTCCATTTTCATGATGACAGACCTGTGCTGCGATACTATTTAAGGATAAACACTGACCATCCATCCACTTCCAGCCTTATAAAAGCAGGAGGGTAGTGAGAGGCACCCCGTTCTGGACTGAATAGATTGCCTTTAGGTCACTGCATGTCCCACCAGCTGCTGCCTCACAGTGCTCAATGGGCATTGTTGACGGACCCCTCTCTCTCTCTCTCCTTCTCTCTGAGAACATGATGGAGTCCTGCGCTGGAATGTCACACAGTCTTGTCAGGAAAGTGCGGACACATCACAGTTAGCGTCCGCATTCTCAGCCTCCATCCCTTCCTCTCTCTTTCTGCCTCTCGCTCGCTCTCACACACCCAGCTCTTCATCATCTTCGTAACAAATCTGCGTTCATCTAGAGTCACCAAATAATATCTGCGTCTGTAACTCTGAGACTTTGCAAAAAATTAAGATGAAACATGTCAGCATTACAAATGACAATAAAGTGATTTGTAAATATAGAATAAATCTGCTTTGCCTTATCAAATAATCTGTATACGTAAAGATTTTTTTAAAAAGGGACAGAGCAAAATTAAAGCCAAATTTTAGTCAGAAATGATAAAAGTTGAGGTTTCACTTACATGCACATCTTGTAAATTCCTCATGATATTATTATATTCCAGGTCAGGAGGAGAAAAACAGGCTTTTCTATAAAATAGTTTCTGCCTGCTGTCTCATGCAGTTTGTACAAATTATCCACAACCCCCCAAATTACATAAAGAAACATTTTAAAAAAGCCAATTTTTTTTTGCTGATATGTATTTTTTAAAAATAAGGAACATTTGCAATTATTGAAACTCCATTTACTTTAACTGCACTGTTTTAATAGGAAAATTATTTATAAAAGCCAAATAGTTAATTCCTTGCTTGAAGGTCTGCCTGAGATTCATTTTATGATTTTACTTTTTGATATTTCAAGTTTGTCTTATTAAAAACAAATATGCCACAGGAAAGAACGAAGCTCAAAAGTCATTTTAGAAAGCCAAACGCACAATAAAACAATGTTTTCAACAGCTGCAACGCAAACTTATGTGGAATTAAAATGTAATTTATTAATAAATCATTTGTCCCTGCAGTAATCCTGTTTTCATTTCTACCTTTTTGTGCTAGAAATCCGTAATATGTTTGCAGAAGTGCGTATTTATGTGCAAATATCCTTTTAAATACAAACGTGTGGGCAGCCTATGAAACGGCAACAGAAGGAATGCATTTTCAATTGCAAATTAGCTGGTTAACTGATAGATGTGATTTCGATACATTTTAATATTTCAAATTTCGGAGACTCTAAATGTATATTTTGGTTATGAGCTCATTTTAAATTCCTGTTAAATCAAATGTTTAACAACGATAGAAAATAGCAGACGTTCAGAAATGACAATAACGCAAACCGAACCGCAGTGCCGCCTCTGGAAAAAATAAGCCGTAAAATGTTTATTAATTTATCAACATAACAGAATTTATTTTCTACAATTTATTTATTTATTCTTTTATTTAAAGTTGAATTAATATTTAAATCTTCTGAATTTATTTGCGCAAATTTGTCGAAATCACATAATAAAAAGTTATGATTACAAGTATTAATTTTCTGTAAATAGGCGCTGAGAAAACTGAAGACACGTACAGTGGCTGGCCGGACGGGACGGGACGGGGCAGCGACGCTCACACCGGGATGGGCCGCCTGCTGGGAAACCATGGGTGGCTTTAAGTTTTGACTTTGTGGTCTCTTTAATATACTGAGGGACGGCAGTTTGCCTTGCTAAGATATGGGATTAGGAGTATTTCTGGTGAAAGAGGAGTTAAGTCGGGCTAGTGTGGACGGTCCCTCCCCTGAAAAAGGCTGAGACAGAATTACAGCTTGTTGGACCGGTGTCCCGCCGTCGTCATGGAGACGGATCTACTTGGGTGTTCCAGTCCGCGGGCTGCAGCGCATGGAGAGCCTATAGGTGCGCCAGACACCTTTCTGTGTATATAACACATCTGACTCTTGAAAGAACACTGCTCCAGATTTAATATAGCCTACAGACACAGGCTGATGAACTGGGCAAGAATCGAAGAGGCTGTATTAGAAGGCCGATTGGAGGATTGATCACAAAACTACCCACTCTCACACACACGCGCACACACTTCTTATTGTTCTTCCCTTCCGAGGCCAGTGTTCATACGATAATTCCAATAATTTGTTGATATTATTTCAATTCCTTTATGCGTAAACCGATGGTGTAAACGGAGTCCCATCAGGCTGATATAGCCTATTCAGTTGACGCCCATGGGTGGATGCGCATATGGCTTATAGGGTACTGAGTCATTCATCGAAGACAGAGGCCCAAACTCGCCTAGGCATTAAAATACGTCGCTGTAGGGAAAATGTCTCACTTTGGAGGTCTGGTATTAGACGCTATTTAAAGTGATAAAAAGAAAAGGAGGTAAATCGTCTATTGTTGCAGTAAATATATCCTCCCCCCCAAAAAAAAATGACTGAACTAAACAGCAGAAGACTTTATAGTACAATGATATTTGGTCTATTGTTTCCAGCTACGCTGATTTTTTTTAAAGCTATATGATTTCCCATCGACGACCTGCAGTGAGAGTCAGAATGCCTGCCAGAGATGAGTGCCTCTGAGAAAAAGGGGGTCCTGTTTTCAGGCCCTAATCAAGAAATATGCAAATACGCTCACAAAAAAAAGCAGAGAAATCAGGTTAGCGGGCTAAGAAAAAAAAAGGATCAACAGGCCGGGCCATCCTTTATTCAGTTGCTATAACAACAGATGTGCTCGTCTATGATGGCGCGGCCAGGAGCTCCAGAGGTATCCTCCCCGATGGAAAAACCTGAATAAAGTTAGGAGATGCATGAGCCCCGGCGCACTTTTGTGTGCCGGTACAGATTGAGGTTGGTTACCTTTGAACCGGCAAAGCTCCACAAGGCCATTCCCGGCTCAGTGCGCGCGAGAGGGGCTTGACTGGGGTTACCGCGCCTTCTGAGGGTCGGAGGAGAGCAGCGTTGGAATATAACTGTTATATATTGGCCGAGGAACAATTTGAAGGGCTCTCCATCTACTTCACATTTTAAAGAATCAGTATTTTGGATGCAGTGTCTTGAACATCATCGTCATTATTATTATTATTATTATTATTATTATTATTATTAGTATTATTATTAGTAGTATTATTATTATTACATGTTTGTGTTTAATAAAACGGTAAAGATTCTAGCTTTAAAATTAAGACTTCCGGTTTTTGAATCCAGGAAAAAAGGGGGGGGGGAATAAGATAAAGTACATATTATCCTAATTTTCTTAAAATATTTTATTAAACGCGTTTTATTTTCATATATTACTTTATTTTTTATTAAAACTGGTGCTGGAAAATAAAAATCGATTCAGTGTATTTACATACCGGTACCAAATAATAAAAGCAGTAGAGTCAGTGTTGCAGGAAAGCTCGCTTTCAGGACGTAAGAGCAGCCACACTGATACCAATCAGCCGCACACTGCAAAAAATATCTGCACTCAGTCTCACATGTCTCTGAACAAGGAAAGAGTTCCGCTGGTTTCGTGTGTTTCCTCCAGTTTAAACAGTCGCTTTTCTCTAATGTGCTACAAGTTACAATTGTGGACAGAGTTCATCTATTTGGATGATTTACTTTTGCGAAATAACCACCAATTGAGGCGAGAGAAATTATCTAATCAACTGAAAACTTTTAATTAAAAACAAAAATTAGGCAGTTGAAAGAGTAAAGCCGACCTAGTGTGTCCGTGGCAGTTTTTTGCAGTGCGCTAAGGTCTCTCCAACATGCAACTCAGAGACAGGGAAACTTGCAGCAATCACACAACCTGCACATCCTCTCAGCTTTGCACCACCCTGTCGTGAAATCAAATACGTCTCGTTTCGACTGAATTTAGGAAATCAGCCTCTGCCCCCTCCACCCCATGCACCCCCGGGAACGGCTGTCAAACCGTCTATCCCTCCAAGTAAAAGGAAAAAAACGATGTAAGAAGACAGATTTATAAAAATAAAAGCTTCATACCTGCGCAAAATAGCCGCTGCTTGTTGTTGGCAGGCCACACAGGAGCCCATTGTAGAAGCTCGCCTTCTGCCTTCTGCAAAGGGCTCCAGACATCACGGCATTTATTTGAGCTCAAACTCTGTCACTGTTGACTTTAGCACAAAGCAAAGATTTCACTGCCCCGCTAGTTAAAAAAAATGATTATTTTACAGAGATATCGATCAGTGTGCTATAAAAAATCAGCTTAGCATTATATGTCTAAAATGAATAGAACGAAATTTAATGTCTGTGTAAATTTACAGAGCTGCGGCGTCCTATTCAAAGTTTACACTTGTGCAATTTGGTTTGTGTGTGTACTCTTCCTATATGTGAGCATAGCCTACACTCTATTGTTTACTGGCTTTGTTTATTCGCAGATCACGCTGTTTAAAGTACGATCTGTAAAGAGGGCCTGGAGAATAAACGCACACTTTAGGCCCTACGTGTTCAGAAGTCGAAGGGGTGTCATTTGGTTATAAGAGGAGCAGAAATGCTCCCAAACTCCCTGGCCTTGGATTTGAGCTCAGGAGGGGACTTGGAGTCATTTGGATGACAACTAGCCTATCTTATCTAACAAGTGGGGAGGGTCCCACTACTTTAAAAATAGGCAGAAGACAATGGTCCCCCAGATTGTGGGGAGAAAAGTTAGAGCATCGCATTGAGCCGGCTCTGTTCCCAAATCAGGCCCCTTTTGCAACTATTCTGCTGCGCCACGGGAGGCTGTTTTATGTGACAATGACACTAATCTTATTCAGTGATCCAAACTTTGCACTGTGCGCGTGCGTGCGCGCGCGCCAGTGTATGTGTGTGTGAGAGAGAGTATGTGTGGGAATTTAATAGCTGGCATAATGCATGCATGTAGGCTGCATATAATCTCACCAACTGCATCTGAAGATTGCGAGATTAAATGGGTACGTGTGCATTTCTGCCTTTGGATCGACTGTGTGGGGTCAATTTTGCTAAAAAAAAAAAAAAAAAAAAAAGTAATTAATTAAAAAAAACAATTTTAATATATATATTTTTAAATTATCCTGCCGCTTTTTTTCTTTCAAACCTCCTTTTACCTCACTTTAGTTTAAAAATATTATATTATAGAATGTGGCGCACTGGCTACATCTCCTTTTTTCATATAAATATTTGAATTTGTGGTTGGGATTAATGAGCATATATGTGTGTTGTTTACATTTCCTGAATGACAAATTGGGAGCATTGTTCCCGGTTTTATCCAGCAAAGCTATTAATCCAAGCTGACTGTGAGCCTTACGTGGGTAAGAATAAATTCCAGAATTTGAATTAAATAAATAAATACATCGTGAGAAACGTATTTTATGATCCCAAAGATGGATGAATGGATTCGTTTTTGTTATGATAATATAAACCAAAATTGGACTAAATTAATGCCGCCTCAAATTGTATCTTTCTCCTGCAAATTCTCCGTTTGAAGTTCGTTTTTTGGATAAAATCTAATTTTTCCTATAATAATAATAGTAATAATAATAATAATAATAATAATAATAATAGTAGTAAGAATAATAATAATAGTAAGAATGATAGTAATAATAAATGGCCCAACACCTTGACATTCAGAAAACAAAACCAATAACACTTTAATATAGATTCTGTTCTTGTCACTACAAGAATACACATATACAAGCCATAAATAGGAATTACACAAATGATTGAACAAATCCAGCGAGGCATTTCGAGTCATTTACGAGTCCAGTTATGCGGACGCAGGCTATTTTACAGCAAGTTGTTGTTGGTTGTCTTTGGGTCCAGTCCTGAAACCAACTTCTGAGCAGATTTCCGTCACATTATCAGTGTTTTTAATCATTAATATCAGCATCCTCTCAAAATAATTAGGCTACTAACAAACTCGACAACTAAAACTGTGGGAAACGTCAAAAATATCTGAAATACATATTGTACACAAAGTCTATACTTTTTCTTTTACAAATGTACAAAGTGAATGGGAAGAAAGTCCACATTACATGAGGGAATAAAAGAGTTTATGAGGAGTTCATAATTGGTCTGGAATAGACACCTTGGTAGTAAGTTGTGTCAGGTATGGATGAAGAATCCAGACCGGCTTTCCCCGCCATGGAGCCCATGGAAAGAGGTCCCGCCATGGGGGAGCCATAGCCGGAGTAATGCATCACCTGCTCGTAAGTCTTTAAGTCCATTTTGTGATGCTGCTGCTCCGAGGACATGAGGTTATTTATGGAGAAAGGGTGGTTGAAGGAGTAGTGGTGCTCCGGCTTCAGGTGGGCTTCGTGCGCAAGAACCGAGTGATGCTGAGACATGAGGTGCTGCCCCTGCGTCACCGGGCTAGCAGCGGTGTGCTCCGGGCTCAGGGCCTGGCTCGTCTTCATGTCCGACAGGGACCTTTTGTGGTCGCTGGAGGAGGAGTTGGAGAGCGGGGACTCGTTGCCGTTGCAGCTCTCCGAGCTGCTGTTGGAGGAGCCGCCGTCCCCTGACTTGCGGCCCGGTTCCTTCATCTTCTTGTCGCACTTAAAGCGTTTCTGCCTCCTCAGGTAGCAGCCGTTCTCGAACATGTTCCCGGAGTCCGGGTGCAGAGTCCAAAACGAGCCTTTCCCCGGTTTATCCGGCGACCTGGGCACTTTGACGAAACAGTCATTGAAAGACAAAGAGTGGCGAATGGAGTTCTGCCAGCGCTGCTGGTTCTGTCGGTAAAACGGGAAGAGGTCCATTATCCACTGGTAGATCTCGGCTAGTGTCAGCATCTTACTCGGGGACTGCTGGATGGCCATGGTGATAAGAGAAATGTAGGAGTACGGGGGTTTGGCGTGCGTGTAGCTCCTGCGGTAGGTCTTAGGGTCTCTGGACCTGTTGATGTTAGACTGTCCGTATATCGGGCTCATGGCGTTCATGTTTGAGTACGACGTGAGGGCGTTCATAGACGCGGGCTGTGCGGTCATGGGACTCATGCTGGGGCTCAGGGCTGCGCTCATTGCCGTCATCCCTGCGCCCATGCCGTTCATGGCGCCGGTTCCAGGTGACATGCCGGTCATGGAGGGGCTCATGCCCGTGTTGACGTATGACATATTCATGGAGTTGGCCGTCATGTTGGCAGTGGTGCTCATGCCGGACATGCTCATGTAGGTATTCATAGAGTTCATTCCCAGGCCCGCGTTCATGTTGCCAACCGAGGTGTAACACTGTCAGTGAGGGAAAGAGGCATTCGTGAGTTTCATCTGGCATTGCAGCGAGGAATAAAGCGGCACATTGATTTCTAAACACGGCGAATCGTTATTATTTGAGCCTGATAAAAATCGCCTTATTCATCTCCATAAATAATACTTTATATTTTAAAGCTTCCCGGTTTCGTAAGTGTGAAGTGGCATTGTAGGCGTTTGCTCTCGCGCGAAGTATTTCCTAAAAATGAAAAACAGGGGTGTGTATATTTAACAATATATTTAACGCCAGTATTACAACAAAACAAATAAATAAATAAAATTGAGGTGACTATTCCTCTTAAAATGTGCAGCCTAGATGAAAATACTACTCGGTGTGCGTGTGTCCACTGAAAAATCTCCCCGAAATCAAACAGCAACCGTGTTTATTGGGTGGAAACCTGACCAACAATAACCCGATTTAGTAGAAACACGTAGAGACTTATGAAATTATAATCCGAGCGAAAAGTTTCTTCCCCTACATGTCAAGCAACTTTGTTAGGATAGTGCGCTGCGTGGAGATGGGGGAGGATTTGGAGGCGCCTCAAGTCAATATTTGATCACAAAGTTAATATTATCTCAGGGCTAATATTGAGTTGTATAAAATGGGATCGGCTTTAGACAGAAAAAAATATATATTTAAGGTACCCACCTCGGGCTCTCCGTAGTAGGTGCTCCAGTCGGTGTGTTCGTGTCCTTCCATTTTAACTGCTCCAAGCATCATGGAGGACTTTTACAAAGCGTCTCCCAGCAGAGGGAAAGCCGAAAGTCTCTCTAATAGCAGGTAACTGGGGACCACTGAGTGTATTTAGGTCGTCGGTCTGTCCCTTCGTCGAAGACTGGAGCATGTGTGTCTTATGGAGCCAGCCGTGAAATGCGTCTGTCAGTGACTGGAGTTCAAATGACGCTCCGTGCTGCTTGTTAACGCTGTGATATAGCTCTGTGCTCTAGGCAAGCCTCCAATCCCTACTTCTACGCCTTGGGCCCTATTTGAATAATCTCCTCGCACCTAGGCGTGAGACTCCTCGAGCATCCCCCCACCCCAATTGTACACCTGCGCTAACTGAAAAGAACAGTTTCATATGAAAAGCTTCATTATAAACTAATCTTATTGTATTTTGGTTGGGGCAGAAAAAAAGGGGGGGGGAACTATAAAAGGAATGTTTGGCGCTCTTCCTTGGTGCGCTTTTCATTACGCACATACTCCAAAGTGCTTATTCCACTTCAGCTGAGCTCAAATCATAATCCATTTTATTGCGTTGCATTCAAGGAATTTATTGCCTAAGCCTACATATAAATTTTGACTATTTTACACCGAGAACACCAAAGAACACGAAAACGTTTAGAAATGAAGTAAAATCTCGTTTCAGCAAAAATCTCTTCAGAGATTTAAGGCAGATTAAACCATTAACTGATACAGGATTAAATATTATTCTGCCATAGCTCTGTTGCTATATAAATCCAAGAACACGTGTTTATGGCTTACATAAATGATAAGACACAGTTTTAAACCTTTCTGATGTTCACCTGAAGAGGATTTCTCTTTCAGCTTTGCTTAGTCCACAGAAAAAGCAGCGAGATCCGTGTAAATGACCGCAGCATGTTTGATATAATTGGTCATTTTAAACAATATCAAAACTTCCTACAAGCTAAAGTTTACATTTTGTCAGTACTAAAGTCCTTACCTCTTTCCCAACTAATGTAGGTGATATTTGCACAAAGGCACAGTTTAACCTGATTTCTTAACCTGGGAGACCGAATTACTGTTTCTAAATGTTTTAATTAGTGTCGAATACGCCAGGCACAGCTTCAGAGCGCCCTCTCTCGGATGCCACCTCCGACTGGCTCTACTGTCTGTGGCACGTAAAGTCATCCTTTGAACTCAAACGCCCGTTAAAAAAGAAAGCTGCGTGTTTTTTCTTTAGGTTGACTCAAAAGAAGAGATGAAAAATAACCGAAATCAAGAAAAACACGGAAGTGATGACGTTACAGCCCACATTCTTTTATTTAAATAGGTCGTTTGAGAGTGCGCGTGGGTGTATAGGCAGACAGCTTTTTTGATTTTGCTTGTTGAGGGACCTTTAAAGCACGAAACTCCTGTTTTTCATCAGACGTGCAGGCCTGTGTGTTGAGGGCCTCTCATTTTCGCAACCCGTACAGTATTTGTATGACACAAACGTCAAGGTGAGGCTGCAGAGCGATGCCAGCCACGTGTCAGTAGTTGTACATCTATTTGACTGCATATTTACGCAAGAGCATAACTATCAGTATAGAGCCCCATTAGTAAAGGCGAGTAAACCTGTCGTGTTGACGAGGGACTAACACAGTCTGCTTAACTTGGAAATGAGATCATGAGAAAAAGCTCTGTGTGTTTGAGGATTTGGGATTGCACCGGCGGAGAGGTGGAAATGGAGAAAGCTGGAGATGGTCAAATCTGCGCTCTCCCGGCTCGACTGAGTTAACAACAATAAGTTTTGTGAAATGTTATTTTTGAAAGGGACAGTCGCTGTAAAATCACAAAACGCTTCAAACAAACAGCCATGTAATATTTGTATATAATAGAGCCTTTATAAAGTGTTGAGGGCGGAAGATTAGGCGAGTTGAATATTTTCGGTGTGAGCTCATTATGGAGTAACTGGATTTCAGAGAAGACATTTTTCATAGATGTTAAAATATAATTTTTAAAGAGTTTTACAAATATTCTGACGCATTTCTGTTGCATAAATGTGCTAAAAAATCTGATCGTGAATGCTTGCATGGCCAGCAGGTATGTTTGTGTGTGTTACGCAACGATGTGGTGACGCTGAATGTGAAAAATGTTGCATATTTTCTTTAAAAAAGTATGAAAACGGATTTAAAAAGGACCTGGATTGGTTCTGGTACCGCTAAATCCATTATATATGAGTCAAAAATATTATTTCATGAAGTGCTTATTATAAAATTACAGAAACAAAAAACCGTGAGCGTTTTAAAAGGGTCCTTGACCTGCGTAACATTATGTTCCTGAACGAGACATGAAGCTAAATCCATGGTTAATCATCAACTTTCCAGAGTCCTCTGACATGAGTGAAGGTCACATTTTGGAAAAACAAAAAACTCGTGCAGGGCTTTATGCAGATGTATTTTCTATTCAGTGTATTTTGTTTTTCTTCATTATTCTTTGGTGTAGTGTTTGCATCCTCACCCCAGAACAATAACTGGCCTTTTCACAAAAGAAATGTTACCTCCTCTCCACAGCAGACACTACATATCACTCTGACTCTATCTCACACGCTGTACAACTGCAACATTTTTATTTATGACCCACTCTGACTGTGTCAGTGGAATGAGGTAGCCAAAGAAATCACACGGTAAATTTAATATATGGTGGCTGACTTCAGTTTTTAGAAACAGAACACACACAAAAAAAACAAGTAAAGAAAAAGTGTCAGCAAAGTAGTGACAAAATGTGGAGAATTTCAGAAATGTGAGCTCCGAAACAAAGTTTAAATGTTCCAGAGAATCAGAACAAGTTCCTCCCATGGTAGCTTTAATTTGAATTTTAAAAGCCAGAGTAGTTAATCACTGCCTCTTTATGGTTGGTACAGAAAAGATGATTGAATCACCAAAGACTGAAAATCTTGCGTTGCGTTACACTCGGCTTAAATTCAGAAGCTTAATTACACGTGCATGTATATACTTGTAAGCTGGTCTGTTAGTGAATAAAAAATATGCCAAGTATCCATTCTTCTAGCGTAATTATGTAAAACGGGACTAAAAAAAAGCCGCAATATAAAATGAAAATCTTTATCCAAAGATTTCAGAGTCTTTGTGTTGTTTCACACTCAAATTAAAGTAATACTGTAATGCATTTTGCTTATGATTGAGGTTCAGACCATGTAAACCTTTGGGTCAAATACAGGCAGTGTGTTCCCTTCAGTTTAACCTCTGGTTTATTCCATTGACACCAGCTTTAAATATGCACTTTAATAGTTCACTTCAACACACTGAGCAGGGAATCTAATGGCCTGACGGTCATTGCTGCAATATGTACAAACCGCTGCCGCGTTTCTTGGCAGTTTTTCTGTTCCCAGCTGAAGCTTTCACAATCCGGCGTGCACTGAAAATGAGGCCAGGACTGCATTGACTTGTACTCATGAGATTGAGTCAGAACACAGCTCAGTGTGTTGTTATAAAATTTATATATTTCCAGTGAAAATTTACTTGAGGCACCTGAAGCAGCAGTGTAGCCCTCTTTCTCCTCCAGTTAGATTTGCCACACTCTTGAATAATTAGCCTTTAAAATGATGGGTGTTACATTTCACACATTTGGGTGTTATTCATTTACTCGTTATGATAAGGGAATCCACTAAGTGGTGAAAATAGTAATGACTGAGTTGAAGAGGTGAAAGCAAAGCACACACGTGGCCCCAAAATGACACCAGGAAGTTTTCTTGGGTGCAGGGCAGGGGGATGGAAACGGATAGATCTCTGCTCGGTGAGAGGAAGGTGGAACATTCCTTCAAACACCCAGGAGCTGTTGGCAGTTATGTGCTAGCTTTAGGTTTCGGCTTTCAAAGTAAGGATTTCTTTCTCAACTGAAATTAAAAGCTCTGCTGAAGAATGCACCTTTTTGTGACTTTCTACCCTCCTGAGTACACCGAGCCACACAAAACGGCACAGGGCAAAGGGTTAAGCATGTGATTCATCAAAATAAAATTAATAACAAGAGAGTCTTCCTCTTGGAAAGTGCTGGAAAAAAAATGTTTGCGGCCAACTTGCCTGTGGTGACAGTAAACATTCCAGAGCCGGGCTGGAGTTTGGACCTGCCATTATCTGCCACAGCTGTGACAACGCCTGTTGGCTGCAGGTTTGTGGCTGGCCACACTGTGTTTACCTGGAAATGAATCTGAAAAGCGGCCGGACTGGGAAGGCACACAACCTAGCTAAATAAAAACTGAGAGTGGTCATTGCAACGAGATGCAGTGGGAGGCAGTCCAAAGTTATTGCACTGGCCCCAGTGGGTCAGGGCGCAAACACAGGCGTAAATGCAGCAAGGCTATCCTCAAACACGCACCTTTTGATATTGAGAGGAATGCAGTGAGGAATGCCATTCGATATGTTTTATGTTGACTGTATCCAAGGCATTGTAGATGCAATACTTTCCTCTTGTCATGTTAAAAAAAGAACCTATGTTTACCTCCGGCCTTCATCTGTCAAACAAGGTGACAGTTTATCTATTGGACCACAGGAGTAGAATGAGGAAAATGAAATCCTGAGAGATGGAAGGATCCAATGCACTGAAATAGAATTTTGAGTGTTAATGTTGCTGCAGTTTATTCTTTTGACAGGTCTGGAAATTAATTTGACCGAGAAAAAAAGCTGCTTTATTTGTAATTAATACATGATTTGCAAAAACCTTCTAGATTATATTTGGTTTTCAGGTTGTGAGAGCAGCAAAATAATACAAACTTACTGCTGTATTAAGTGTTTTTAGTTCTTATAGCCGCACACTTAGTGGGTCATATAAGACTGAGACACACGTGGGCTTAAATTATGTTGTTTAAATGAACCCAGTTTAATCTCAACTGAAAGAAGTACAGGCTGAACCCTGTAACACCAAGTATGTCTTTTCAGAGCTTTTCAGACTTCTACATCATCAGTGTGATATTTTTTTCCCCAACCAAAGTAAATTGATCAAATTATTTTAAGTAATAAACTGACAAACAAAAAGTGCCAGATGAACAAAAATATAATATAAATTAAAACTCATATATGCAAATAGATATTGAATTTGTCAGAAGGTTCAATAAAAACTTAATTTTCAAAATAAATTTGAATTTTTTGGCAATTATTTAATTGCTCAGGCTTTACAGGGTTGCTGGATATAAATACTTTTTTTGAGGGGGGGGGGGGATATATACCCACACTCTGATCAGATGCCACGACTCCTTGTGCTTTCTGAACTTTCTACAGAACGTGGATGGGTTGTGTATTAGAGCCAGAAGATTTAATATCACCAAATCAGCACATTGTTATTCATTAGTGGACCAACTGCAGAGTCAATACACATTTAATCACAGACTGAAGGCAATTAGAACAGGAGGAGAGCCACTGGTGCTATGTTAATTAAAGTGCCAGGCTCCCATGGGAAGCACTGTGTCTAAATATCACTACAATCAAGCCCGTGCAAGAGCTTGCTGTTCACACGCGGCCGCCATGCTGTCAGATCCCTGTCAGTGTGGACAAGAGGGCAAACCTGGCCTCGTGATTAAAAAGTTGCGTATCAGTAATGGTCTTTTTAATCCTAAGTGCCCTCAGCGTCACACAGGGGACAGACCTCTGGTATCGTCCTTTCCGTGACAGTTAAATGAATTCATCAACTATTTTAATCTCGCGTTGATTTGTGAATGATGTTCAAACCTGCAGCACTGCAGCTGTTGCTGGGAGACCTCTCGAGAAAACACATCTCTGAATCTGAGTGGTCCATTTCCTTTTTCCATCAATCACTCAGTCAGTCAGAGTGAGGTTCAGATCTGCTGCAGTCTTATCTGTATTCCAGGCTGATGGGGAAATTCAAGTTTGGGATTACCTCTGACTGCTGACCCGAACCCATCACAAGCAACCGGCCAGCCGAGCGCTTTCATTATCTTCACGCTCCAAGGCTCCGTACAACAAAATCTTTCTCTCGAGCAAGAAATCGTTACCAGCATATGTAAAACACTGACTGTGCACGCTTTGTTTTGCATACATGAGAAATTAAAAGCTGGCGTTGGGGGGCCGGGGGGTTATTTGTTAGAAGAGAGTCGATATCTTCAGCCTTCTTGCAGGCAGTTGTCTGCTTCCTGTATGGACTAAGGGCCCATCCATATGCAGATGGCTAATTTGTAGTGTTTACAGAGGAGCATAGAGGGGGCTGACAACTCATGAAGAGGGCTGAAAGAGCTGCCTTCGTGTCACCCCAGGAGCCTGGTGTTAAAGCCAGCTCTACCAGAGCAACAGCATAAGTGTCCAATCTGTGTTTGCTTACCCGTGGACACCGATGGCTGAGCCCTGGCCTGGGGCCAATAAATTTTGCCTTTTTTACAGGCTCTGACAGCTAACAGGCCATTGGGAACAGGGCCCCAATGACACAGCCACTCAACAGATTAGCACCTCATCAGCCTCCTGCAGCTTCGAACAAATATGGTGCCTGCCTCCTTAAGGACACAATAAGGCGGCCACATCTGAACAACCCCCCAACAAGAAAGCCCCTTCCCCTCTCCAGCCACAAAACTTCCCGGTCTGGCCACAGCTGCTTCGAGGAGGCCCTGCCCAGCCCCTGAGCACACCCCTACCCCAATTGCTATGATGTGAGTATTTCAGGTGAGCAAATATTGCCACTTGCCTGAGAGTTCAATGACCGTTCCTTTCAGGGGGGTTGCGTATTGCGCCTGCCTGCTTTGCAACAGGGGCAGCCTACATTTTGCCTCACACAACAACCAGATCTTAGGATGGGTCAGGGGAATTCTCCAGGCACAGCTGGAGTCAGCAAATCAAACATACCTACATAGCTCATCTGCATTTTCCCAGACGAGGAAACCATTCCCGGCTTTCATTTCCTCTCCACAGCTTTTACAACAAAAGGATGACTGGATGTCCTTACAAGCCACCACACACACGGCTTTCACCTCCTTTTTTTTCTCCAATATACAGTCTAAAGTGATGCCAAAGCATTTAATTAACGTATTATACAACCTTTCGGTAAATTTCAATTATTAGTCAAACGGTAAACATGCAGTTGATCTTGTGAAGCACTCCCCACCCGTATCTCCAATACACACCGGCCTCAAGGTAAAAAGCTCTCTGCGGAGGCATTCATTTACCACCTGGGTCTTAATGTGAAAAGAAGAGGGAAGAGTGCTTTTTGGGAGTGATGCCCTTTACAGAGGACACGGGAAGAAAACCGGAGCAGCGTGGCTAACGTGTGGGTTACAGCCTCTTCCAGGCAGAGTGCACTTGACTGATAATACGACAAAGAACATAATGCAGAAACAGGAAAAGATTTCACTTTAATCAGTTTAATATTAAACACCTATCTTGATCATTTCTTTGGCATTTGTGTTTTAGATTATTTATCACAGTCAACATTTACTTAAAGTTCATTATTTGCTGGCCATGGCTGAAAAACAGCTGTGTGAGGACGAAAGGCCACCAGCTGAATGCCACACCAACAAGTCCCTCAGATAAAGGCCAAGACCACAGCTAACGAGTACAGGACCAGCCTAGGTAAAGGCTACAGGCCTGTGGCTGCAGCCAGCTGTGTATTGGATCAGAAGATGATGCGTCAGTGCAGAGTGAAGACCACCTTGATCCCCGTTGGAAGTCAAACACAAGTGTGGGTAGTAGTGTCCTGGGAGGCCTTTTCTGCCATCACAGTGAAATAGAACTGGCCCAGAGAGCAAACAAGAGCCATCCCCATCTCTCCCCCCAAGCCCAGCCCAACCTCGTCCGGGTGATGGGTTTTTCTGTTGTTCTGTTTGTTTGCTTGTTTGGTCTGAAGCTCATGGATACCCAGCATGGAGCGGAGAGGAGAAGCGGAGGAACGGATGACACCGAGCAGAAGCGAGAAGAAGCGGCCGTGGATGGGGGTTGCGAGGGTGCGTGACACGCGGACCTCCCCTCGAGGTGACGAGAGACCTGCCGAGAAGCTACCAGGCAAAGCTGCTCAACAAATACACACAGACGCCAGGATCAAGGCAACAAAGACAGATCGCTGTCTCTGATCCTTCAGCAGATGTTATTTCTGTGAGGGATCTTGTAGCTCGGTCTTCATGTGTAAATTTTATATCAGCCTTTCAGATGTGTGTCATAGTCTCCAAAAGAAGCTTCTATTCAGCTGTGATGTGTGACTGATAACACTGTAGTTTTCAGTATATGCAAAGGCAAATTCTTAATGTTATAGACTGTAATACATTGATTATATATTTCTCTCATTTGTAAAGAAATAATAATCTGCTGGTTCCAGGATCATCTGTTTTCAGTAATAGCCACAACCAGCCTTCCTTTCAAATTTGAGTGGATAAACCAACAGAGAGTGACACCTCCTGGCAGCACAGAGAACAGTTTTCTCTTTGGATACAGACAAAGTAAAAATACTGACACTGCTTAAGACTATCTAACAGTCTTGTTCTTCCATTCTGATAACGTCTCATAACACCGCCCTGTATGATGAGCACTCTATACTCAGTAACGTCATCCACGTAACTTCTGTGTCCTGGAGAAAACCCATCAGAACTGTGCAACTGATGCTAAACTCATCTTACAGTTTCACAATAAATATGACAGCAAGTGTTTAAAGACACTTTATAGGCACGTCGCTCTTGAGTAAATGATTTGTTTCTGGTTTGATTTTTCCAACAAAAATTCAAAAGCACAGTGTAAAACTTTCAAAAAAATCCAGCTTCTGTAAAAAGTTTAATGTACTTTCCTTATTACACCTCTGTAAGCTACACACAGGGCCATGCATGGCTTCTACAAAATAATGAAGTTGAGCTCAGAAAAAGGAGTAACACGGTTAAATGTTAGGGTTGAATGTGTTTAGATAAGAGCAAAGGTTTGCTGGTGCTTCATGGGGCCACGACAGGTTAAAGGAACGCATGAATGACTGAAACCTTTACACCTCTGGGCAACCAGACGAGGGAGACATTGCCTGTTTTTTGCCTGATTCTTCTTACGCTGTATCCTCTAATTTAACGAAGACGAGCTACACTTTATTATGAGGTACGGTATGCGTTTTGAAAGAGAATAGATTTAAACAGTCCTCTTGTATTCGGGCCTGTTCAGCGTATCAGAGCCTCCGTGTCCCCCCCTCAGAGGTTAACGGGGTCATAAGGACTGCAAAGGAAGTGCACATCTTGAAAGCATTCATGCTAATAGATAGAGGTGAGCAGTATCATGTATCCTTAGAGAGAGAGGAAAAAAGAGCTGCAGCAGGGATAGTTGTGATTACTTCACAGTCTATATCCAGTGAAGGAAACTTCAAACACTTTTCTAAATTATTGACAGCTGTCTGTTCCCTGTAGCAGTTTATTGTGGGCCTACCTTACAATAGGCCCATCCATTACACTGGAGCTGATACTCGAAGGGATCTGTGATAGCTTTCATCCCGAGTGTTTTCAGAGTTTTCCACAACCCCCTTCCTCACTACCGCCCTCTTTAACTATGTCATTACTCTCTTGTGGCGAGTGGCTGGCTCAGTAAACTGCTCGGTGTGGTGCAACAATCACATCCAGCTGCTGTGAACGGGATCCGACATGTGAAAGCACGACGCACGCGCACATCTTGATGAATCACACAGAAAACTACGAGCCACTGCTGCCTCTGCGCACACATCCAAAGCCCGTCTTTATCTTTTATTGCACCTGGAGCCGTGATCTCCAGACAGCAGGTATATAACATAATACACCGCTAAAGAAAGCAGTGTGAACAGAGAGGATTTCAGAAATTTACCAAATGTTTCATTTAGGTTTTTTTATTTCATTGGTATGTACTGAAATATACAAAACACTGACATCTGCCAATCCAGCGGCAACAAAGACAGAGAAAGGAAACTGGAACATACTCCCAAACACACCGACGGAGCAAATATAAACTCGCTCCCGTGTGAAATGATCGGACAACATAATGAACGTGGAACTCCTGATATTTTGTTCTGTTTAAAAGCCAGTTTCGCCCACGTTGGTGATGAAACATTTCAGATAGCTGGGTTGAGGTCGAATAGTCGTTTTTTTCAAGGAGGGTGTGATAAGTGTTGGTTGAATTCTCTGCTGAGGAAAGGTGACGTTTAGGACACACGCTGACCTTCATTTAAGAAATGTGGGGACACGGCGGCTTCCCATAATTCAAAGCGTTGCATCATTAGATCAAAAATCATCTTATGCCATAACATCCTAATATGTTTATATGTTTTGAATCTTTAAGAATATATTAAAGCTAAAGCTGAGAGGTAAAGCACTTTTTAACGTGAGTTTGAAGCGTTTGTTGAAAATAAAGAATAGACTAAAAGTATTAACTGTGTATCATCAGACTGAGCGTTAATGCTTTCACAGCTGAAGACAGCTCAGGTAAACTGGAACATCTGTTTAGTTTGAAGAACAAATAAAAAGGAGAACAGGACTGCGATTTTTAAAAAAATATTATTCATCAAATGTGATTTCAGGAGCTGTGTTGTCAGGGGCATTTGGCCCTGGTAGGGTCTCCCAAGGCAAATAGGTTCTTGGTAAGAGCACAGATTTACATTTACTCCTATGAAACAAACATCATGGCTCAGGCCTGAGCCCATGGGGTCTGGCCGTGTACTCGCCGCCCTGTGAGCCTACCGCCCGAAGGAGGCGCCACAGGGTCGATCTCTGGTTGCTGAAACGGCAGACTGACGTGGTAGCAGCAATGATGAGGACGCTGTACCAATCTGCTGTAACGAACAGAAATCTGAGTGTAAAAGTGAAGCTGTGATTACGTTTCCTACGCTCACCCATGGCCACGAGCTGGGTAAGAATGAGATCGCAGATGGCAGAAATGAGCTTCCTCCAAAGGGAGGCTGTACTCTCCCTGAGATGGGTGAGGAGTTTGGGGCGATCATGGCTCAAGAGTTGGGAGTTCGCCTTGTAATCGGAAGGTTGCCGGTTCGAGCCCCGGCTTGGACAGTCTCGGTCGTTGTGTCCTTGGGCAAGACACTTCACCCGTTGCCTACTGGTGGTGGTCAGAGGGCCCGGTGGCGCCAGTGTTCGGCAGCCTCGCCTCTGTCAGTGCGCCCCAGGGTGGCTGTGGCTACAATGTAGCTGCCATCATCAGTGTGTGAATGGGTGGATGACTGGATATGTAAAGCGCTTTGGGGTCCTTAGGGACTAGTAAAGCGCTATATAAACAGGCCATTTACCATTCAGGAGCTAGTTGGGGTGGTTTGTGCTTCTAACTAAGATGTTTTCTTAGTGCCACTGGGGGGAAATGTATCTCTCCGCTGGCTTTGGCATGTCTCAGCCCTTACAGGAGCTTGCTGGTGACAGAGAGGTCTGGGCTCTCCTTAGACTGCCCCCCACAACCCAAACTCAGAACAGGAGCAGCCAGTGGGCGGATGGATGGAAAGATTTTCTATGTTTATACAGCCAGCATGAAAGCAAAGGGTGAACTTGATCTTAATCAACATTATTCATCATCGAGTGCTAAACAGCCTAGTGTGGACGCACCAGGTTCTCTGTGAATTCTCGTGCACACCTTTCCTTCACCTTGTGATGTTTTCTTAGAGAAACAAGAACACAGGACATGACTTTTTTGACTATTCGACCGCAACCCCGGAGAACATCAAAGAACACGTCCCAGCACTGGAGCGCTTCAACGGTCACATTCAAGAAAACAGTGAAAGTACAAAAATGTGATGCCGAACCAAAGAGTCCGTTCCTTGTTGTATTGCATTCAACTACACTTCAGGGTTACGGCCTTCACAAAAGATTCACAAAGTCAAAAAAGGAAAACAGTTGAAAGGAAACAGCGAAATGAAATGTAACATATTTGGTCAGGGTTTGTTGGTTTCTCTCTCCGAGAGCAAGCCGATAAAACTTGCACACTACTAGCTGCCATGAACAGATCACACTCTGAACACACGTAGGTTAAAAACACCTGCTGGGATCTGAGACAAAGGAGCTAATACTGCGTGACACCGTTTCTAACTTTGAATATTGACGGGAAATGTAAAAACAGTTTGCGTTCTGTAGCAGTGAATAGTGTTTTCTATTCAGTTGCTATGGAAATTGGTAATATAGTGCAAAAACCTACCACAATTACTAAAATACATTAAAAAACCCAGACAAATCTGCGTGATAGTTCCAGTTTCATGCCACAGGACAGTCTCACAAACAGTTTAGAAATGAGAACAAACTCGTGTGTTTAATTCTCAGGCTGTAAATCCCTTGCGAAAAGTGCCCTTTAATCCCGGCGTAAGCGCTTCACGCGACTCCTCTCTTACATCACGAGCACGGCCTTCATCCAGAACTGTGCGTGTTCATAAACATTGTTCTGCTAGTCCTTAAAAAATGAACCAAGATTGAACAAATTCATGGAATGTTTTCGTATTATTATACACAAAGGAAGAGGGAGCACTCGCCTCCTGTGACAGTGTCTTAATGCGTTTCTGTGACACGCATCTCCGCCTGCTTGTAGCGGTGCTTCACACTACAACCTCTGCTGGGTTTTCCCACTTTTCCAGCCTCTCCACCCGACTGGCTTATCTCTGTTTCGAGAGTTCTGGAGGGAAAACCTGCCACTTTCAAAGCTTCATGAAAACTCTGTGAGATACATGTGGTGTAGCAAGTCTCCCACTCCACTAGGGGTCCTCTTCCATGTCGTCCAGGTTGGGAGCCATGATAAAATGTTTAGGGTAAACAAGACTGTGCTCGTCCGCGTACTCCTCCCAGCGCGCGTCGTCGCTCTCGTGGGTGATATAGCGCTCGCCTCGCCGCGTCTCAAACTCCCTCAGGTCCAACCACGTCTGGTAGTCCTGACCAAAACAGACATGAAACTGTCAGTAAATCTGGCTCATTGTGGAGAAGCAGCTTCACATAAACTGATTCAGAGGTAAATCTGCATTCAGCTCACAGCATTTATACACAGTTTTCACTCCCTTTACTTTTCGGGCTTCCCGGTCCAGGTCTTGGCCACGTAAGCCAAACGCTGTTATTGACACAGTGTACTGATGTGCAGGGACAGCGCTGTTGTGGTTGTTTGACTTCTAGTTCACCACCAGGAAGTTTAATGGTGACATAACCACAAGTGGGCGGAACCTTTAACTCTATTCATGTTTTCCATGCTCTGACTATTGATGTTCACACAACTCATCTGTAGATTATTTTCAATGAAGGGAATTGATGACTTGACAGAATTATGACTCCGAGAATTAGCTCGAATTGCAATTTAAAGAGAGGAAAAAGCAAATGAGTCATACCTGTAACCAGGGATGGCTGAGACACTTGTCCACGCTGTATCTCTTTCTCATTTTGACTTGGAGGAGATTGTTGATCAGATCTGTGGCTGCGGAGGAATTAAGAGTACAAGAAGTGTAAGTGAACAAGATAAGTCAGAGGTGGTTTTGAGTTAAAGGGAACAAGACCTGCAAAAAGATATATCTATCAATATATATATATATTCAGTGTTTTTACCGCATAATATACTATATACAGTGAGTGGGAGGAGGTGCAACTTGGGCAGTTGGGGAGATTTGAAAGTGATTCATTTCAACCACAGACATAAAAAAGCTGATATAAAGTTCAGATGACCCAGACGTGTGGGTGGGGAGGAGCTACATGTGTGAATATCATTTAAGTTACAGGTGCAGCAGGCCGCCAACGGCTCACAGACGAGAAGGTCAGATCAGATCAAACATTTCTGAAAGCAAACAAACAAGTAGCTCTTTGTCTTCATACCCTCTGCAGAGATGTCCTTCCAGGGCGTAGGAGGGTACATGAAGGCCGCATTCTGGATCTGATCATTAATGTCCTCGTCCTCGTTAAACGGGAACGTGCCGCTCAAGCTGACGTACACGATCACTCCCACTGACCACATGTCTAAGGAGCGGTTGTAGCCTTTGCTGCGCAGCACTTCTGGAGCGAGGTAAGCCGGAGTTCCTACCACCGACCGCCGGAAGGACTTCTCCCCAATGATACGGGCAAAGCCAAAATCACACAGCTTCACCTGGAGAAGAAAAGCGGCGTGTTAACGTACACACGCTTGCGGACACACAGCTCCACACATGCAAAACACATAAATATATATGCTCTCACCTGAGGGAAAGGCTCTGCAGAGGCCAGCAGTACATTCTCAGGCTTCAAGTCACAGTGAACAATGTTTTTGAAGTGCAGATGTCTCAAGGCCACAAGGATCTGTTGCAAACACACAAGTCCCATAAGCACAGATTCAGCTAAAAAGATCAAAACACTGTAAAGTCTGTAAACCGTACGCTATGAACAGAGTGCTGTTTGTGTAATGTATGGAGGAGACTCTATGGTGCTGCCATGTGGAAAAATAGTAGCAATATAAACATACTAATGCCCTTAAATACTTGCATCTTTACCAGCACTGCCATATAAGGGACACATGATCTCATCTCATCATCTCATCTATATTCACAAGGCCTATTGTAAGTGAGCGCTGCATGCATGTCTGCCCGTGGCCCTGCCCCAAGACCACAGAGGGCCTGGCTCGCCGATCCTGACCCTGGCTTTAGCAGAGGCCCTCCTGGCCACATCTGAGCCGAGCCTGCCGCAGCTAATGGGGTTGTTGTTAATGGCCCCGCTCCCGTTTGGTACCCGAGATCCACGGAGCCTGCTGCTCCTCTAATCAGGCCACAGAGCCACCAGTATACTGAAGGCTGTAATCCACAGCCAGGGAGGAGGCCGTGATGCCATACAGACCAAATCCCGTAAACAATTCCCTCCAATCAGCTCACCACAAGAATAAACAGGCCCCAGAGCTGGAGCACAGACCCATTACACCCCCAAAATAGGGCACAGAGAGAGAAAGGAAGGAAGACACAGCACTAAGAGGACTAAGAGGATGAAACATGCAGCAAAGCTGCTCGATTCTCAGTGACTGTCATTATCTGACTATTTCAGTGTTAGGACAGAATCTTGATTTGAGAACTGAGGGGTGAAGAAGGCTGCGTGAAAGGGCAGAGAGCCGTGTTTCAGCGGTGCAGACCTGCGTCACGAGGAACTTGGTGATTCGTTCAGGCAGTTTGCTCTTCTCGCTCGACAGGATCATCTCCAGCATGTCGCCGTGCAGCTTCTCCATGACGACAAACACCCGCTCAGGCGTCTCAAACATGCACTCCAAGTTAACGATACCCGGGTGATGCAGATTCTACAGAGAAACAGATCAAAGGCTTCAAACGAGGAATACGCTAAGAGTAAATGTAAACCAGTGACAAATGTAATGAGCGGATTTTCTCTTAACTGTTATCAGTGATTACCTGTAATATGGCGACCTCATTCCGCAGCTGACTCTCCTGCTTGGTAGGAAATCTCATCTTGTCAATAACCTTGATGGCCACATCTCTGCCGCTCTTTCTGTGTTTGCCTGTGTTTGCCAAACAGAAAAAAACATCAATTCACAGCACAGACTCTGAATATAAAATGTTCCTTTTAACTAAAGCACAAACATACCTCCATACACAATGCCAAACTGGCCCGATCCCAGCACTTCATCGGAGAATATTTGGTACACCGAGGCAATATCCTACACGGGCGTAATTTACACCGTTAATTTTCCTCTGCTTGTGGAAACATTCAAGTGAACTTTCCATGCTGCAACAGTTACATCATCTTTGGTTTTGGCAGAACTGCTGCCCTTCCAAAATGTTTTTCAGGTATTGCCAAATAGGCAACTTTCACTAAATGCAGAAGTGGAACTGAGACGAAAACTCCATGACCAAAAAATGAGTCTGCAGCTTCCCCATTTCTGCAGCGTAAAAGCTTCCACTGGATGTTTCGGCGACAGGCGCACTAGGATACCGTTTCTGATCTAACCACAGCAACTATTTTAATAGCATATGAATGCATAAATTTGCGAGCTGTGCTGGGAAATTGTGCAACAGCATCTAAGAGAAAAAAGAAGCTCCACTTACCACATTCTCCTGGACCTGGCAGTTGGACACAGATATGCTAATAGACAGCTCTTCTGCAGAGGGAAACACATGATATTTCCACATTCAACAAGTAACACAACATCACTCTGCCAATGCACAAAGCAGACACTAAATTCTTAAGCAACTGTAATCAGAGCTTGCTCAGATACCAGTATTTCTACTTTTCTAAAACCTGCAATCTTATCACAGCTGCATGCAATAACTCACAGCCCCACATAATGAAGCATTTTATTACACAATGAATTGGCTATAAAATGGATCTGGAAAGCTATCTGTGACTGAATGCTGAAAGTATGCAATGCATTTCAAAACTGGGGATTCAGACAGCCGCAGAAACGAATTCTGCATACTAGGCATTGGACAGAAAGCCGGAAATAAAAGCCAGCAGAAAACTTTCTGTGAGGTAATGCTCGACACAAAGATGGAATTTCACTCTTAAGACAATGCTTTGATTTTTCAATTAACAGAGACAAACACACACATCACGCTGTCATCTGCAGATTAAACGTTTCATCTACTGATAGTAAAGTGCGGCTTAGTTCATTAGTAAATGAATTCACATCTATGTAGTGAGTTTGAGTTATCTTATCAGGTTGGCTTCTAGCGTCTTTTCTCAGGTTTTCTCATGTCACACTCGTTATCAGTTAACCTCAAACTGTGCACATTTCTCATTTCTCTCTCTTTTTTCGGCGACTGGGAGATATTATCGCTGCCCTGATCATCAAAAGCTCAGTTTCCATACAGTTATGTCACTTCACTACTTACACTACTGTCATCCCCAAACAGTGACTTCACAGCCCCACTTCCTTTGGCCTACAGACCCTGAGTCAGGGCTTTCCCAGGCTAGCAAAAGTTAACCGAGGACATCAACTTTAAGGTCATCAAAGTAGTTTAAAAATCGCCTACGACGGGGCACAGAGAGCCTTTTTCTTTCTATATGAGCAAACAGTTCTCGTTTGTCACGGCCGCGACAGGTAACAAGCCTGCTTCATGCGCTAACCAAAGACACATGCAAGCTGATTTCATTCCTACAAACACAAGATAAAAAAAACAAACAAGTTTTTCATCCGGAGACATATCAGCAGCATTTTTAGCACAAGAAAGTTCTGATAAATTCTACTTACTGTGATCTTTGCCTTGGCCGGCAGCGCTGGCTACACTGGGCTGAGGCGTGACGGGCATCAGGGCCTGTCTGATGGCCTTCTCCCAGCCTTGAGCCACCTCCATGCCGACTCCAGAGGCGGCCAGAGCAGGGCTGTGGTAGTGACTGCCGTTGTTCTCCCCTACATAGTAGACCATGGTGGCTGTGATGATCTCAAAGCAGTGAGGGTTGCTGCCCTGAGCCAGATTGCTGTAGTCTCTGCACTGCTCTACCTGGAGGATCTCAGACAGAGGGATTTCCTGTGGAAGCAGTGAAGGAGAACTGATAAGAAAAGCAGACGAAACATAAAAGAGCACAATCTGCATTTCTCAATGAAAGCTCAAGCAAGAATCAGAGTCTTCTTTTCTGTCTTTCTTAATGTTTCAGCCAGTAAACAATTTATGCAAGTCCAAAAGCACATGAACTTCTGAAGGAACCAAAACAAACAGATACACTCCCCCTCCACACAGTGCTGCACATATAAAGTGCTGGGATGGAGTGGTGGAGAAATAAAATTCTCTTATAGCCGATGCTGGCTGTAAACTAGAAGAATATGAAAAAATACTTTCTTCAATCAAAAACATATCATGCTACTAAATGAGCAAATCCACAATTAAGCAATGATACACAAAAGGTAAAGACAGAGGAAGTAACACTCACACACACGCCGCACTCAGTCGTCCCCGCTCTAACTTTCTGCCTTCCTCTTCGCTTGACTTGTGAGCACAAACAGAAAGTGGAGCCGCACTACACTTTAAAAGTCCCCCCCTCGCCCGTCTAACTCACTGTCAAATCAAAGGTGGGAGGGAGGGCCGAAATTACAAATACAGACAATTTCCAACCAATGGGGGCTCAAAGAGGCGCACGCCGTCTGCTCTGCGTGGCTCACCACACAGTATCGGATGAAGTGCTTGTGGTTAGCAGGGCCTGGTCACGTGAGCGCGCTCTGCGGCGGCTCAAGCGGTTCCCTGATTACAAGGCAGGGCCAGCAAGAGGCCCCATCTGAGCACGAGGCGCTGGCGCTACCACTAGCCACCATGACAAAAGACCAAGCAACTACTGTTCCTCCACGGGGTCGTTTGTGAGTGGGCGTGTGTGATACTGTGACAGGGAGAAGCCCCCTCACCCCATGAAAGCTTCTTCAGAGAAAGCCACAAGTACAGGGGTCTCATCTTCAAACGAGGAGCTGTTATGGCTTCCAAATGGTGAAAATGGCTGCCATGCCTGGCGAGCGAGCCACCACGCGACCACCACTAATCAGATTGGAGGTATAAAGAAAAGGGGAGTGGGGAGGACGGCGGCCACACACTGATGAGCAGCAGGCTAGAAACTGGGGAGGAATGAAAGGAAAGAGCTCGAGGCAGACGGCTTTCCGGATACCAGCGGAGCTCATGGAGAAGCAGTGGTTTCGGTAGAAGACCCCCTCCCCCCAAAATACTACAGGAAATAATTTCATGTTATCTGTCCCAGATAAAAATCCTCTGCTCTGAAGCAAGAGGCAAAGACCAAACTTTGGAGCATAAAAAGGAGATTTACAGCAAGCCTTCAATTAGCCTCCTGAAGCTTTTAAACATAGCTGAGTGCCAAGTTGATAATAAAGAACCACATAAAGCTGCCCTGTAAACACACCCGAGGAGTCGGTCCCCGCTGAGGTTTCCTCTCCGAGGATTTAGTGGCCGGGGACGCAGGGTGTGACAGAATAATTGGGAGAGAAGGGGGAAGGAATACAGTTTTTCCAAAACAAAAAGAAGGCAGGCAGGACAATAAGCAGAGCTGTGAGCGAGACCACCTGTTTGAGACTCGCTCAACCGAAGTGGAAACTCTGCCGCGTCCTACTCAGCGCCCTGTTGCAACATACCTCTGACCACAATTCGAAGAGGTGTTAAAGTCTCAAAACGCACAAAGCGAGAAGAACAATAAGATAATTACACACTCCATCCTACACAGCACACACGACACACATGTGGAAGTCTTTACCTTGCAGCCTGTACTTCCCTCCCCCAGGCCTCACTGTGTAATTACTGTGCTATTAAGCCCCTGTGGCGGCGTAATGACTGACTACGGCGCTGCCACCGAGAGGGAAGTGTCACACATATTCTCCTCAACTCCATTTACACGTTTAAATCTTCACATTTCACTCAAAGCGAACACTGAGGATTAGAAAAAGAATCAAAGCCAGCATTCAACAGCTTGCAGCGTGACTTTTTAGAAATGTTTTCTCTTCCCTAAAATAAGAGCTAATCAAAACTCTTTTGTGTGACAGACGCAGTCTGACATTTTCTTCAAAACCCCATTTAAATGTCCCATCTCTGCTGTTAGTGATACTGAGGATGATGAAACGCAGAAACTCCGAGACTGCGACCCTTTCACTTCACGCAGCGAAGAGACCAGGCGGCATTGTGAAAAACCACAGGGGGAATTTCAGTGGGACGAAGTGACCACAGGGTAGTTTACAGTTGTGAAGCGGCAGCCTTCAGCTGAGTCACGCGGCTGCCACCGGGTAGATTTTATTTACATATCACTCATAAGCATGACAGACAGCCTTTATACCTGAATATGAAAACAGATCTTTCCTAAATGACACGTTTGAATCATAAGACAGTAGAGCGGGTGAATTCTGTCTAAGCACTGTGGGGATTTTCATGATATAACTCTGCACAGACTGGACGCTGCAGCTTTTCTGATATTCTTATGAATAATAGTTCGTCGCACCAGATCGAGCTGAAGCCGTGGTTTTCCAAGAACACGGCACAAATAATAGTTTTAATCTTACTTTGTAGAACTTGGCTCCGGTGTCGTTCTGGAAGAGACTCAGGCTTTTGCTGTCCAGCCTCCAGTAATGCCTCTTCCGCTGTTAAATGGAAACCCCGAGTTAGTCCTAGTGGCAAAATATGGACCACCTACCAATATTACGGAAGTTCAAAATTTTATTTCACAAGGAAAATACCTCGTGTGCTGATTTCAGCACATGTGAACAGTTTCCCCAGCATACATTTAGGGCAGAGCCGTTTCAGGCTAAGCTCCTCTGTTGGGCTTTGGGGTTATCAGTCTTACCAGGTTGTCCCTGCTCGTGTAATGAACCATCCAGCCCTCCTTCACCACCGTGGAGCTCCGCCTCTTGGTGTGTTTGATGGACTGGACCACCCGCATCAGAGGGATGTTGGTGCTAGTGGAGGGGCTGCAAACATAAAAGGAGGTTTTTTTTAATTTAGTGATGATTATCACAATTACCGTAACTCTCTTAGAGTTATGATTTCATTAACGAAACACTATTCAGAGCACAGCAGGTACTTCCTGAGACATCCCTCATACGAAGTGAAGCGCTTTTTTTATGTTTTACGTAACACTCTAGGAAACATCAGACTCTGCTGCTGCAGCTGGAGAATAAACAGAGGAGTTGGAGCGTTAGACCTAGTAGTTAAAAAATAACCCCAAATTCCCCAGTTTAGATCAGAGTAGCAACATTGAATGTTTTCCCCTCCTCTTCTTGTTTCTGATCCCTTTTTACTCAATTGTTCGATTACAGTAGAGTAGAACAAAAATACAAAAATGACATCAGAAACCAGGACTGGGTAGTTTGCATGAACTCTGACATTCATCCCACATCAGCTGATAGATTAGCCACCTGATTGGCCAATCCACCCTAGCTCTTCTTTTTAATCCCGTGTCTGACTTGTCTTCTAGGAATAATCCTTGAAGCTCTTTTCTGAACTGAGCGGTGTCTGTTCTATGTAAGGGCTGCCTAGAGAACAAAGAAGTTAGTGAGGCTGATTTCTATCCCTTGAAAAAACCCACAAACTATCCTAATGGTCCCCAAACAACAACTTTACTGACATGAACTCAGGTGGCAAAACTGGTCAGCGTACAGGTGAGGTCGCCAGATGTCGTGTTTATGAAGGAAAGAGTTAAGCAGTCGTCCTTGTCCCTGGTGTCACTGGTGCCTCTTAGTCTCCATGGAACATCAAATGTAAACAACTGCAGTTTTGGGCTACAGCTGGCCTGGATTAACCAGTATGTTCATACCTAATAGTCTTGATGGGCTCTTCATCCTTCTCCCTGTCCAGCAACGGCGAGTCCATTTCAAACATCCTCTCATCCGGAGTGGATGGTTCATCTGGATCATCCATCCCTCTGCCACAATCCATGTAATTACTGTCTACCTCCATTGTATCCATGGTAGTGTCTGAGTCCGGCCCAGGGCTCGCTGGCTCTGCACAAGAACTTTTATTAGAATTACAAATATGAGAAATAAACAACTGTCAGTTTGAAAGATGATGTAGAACTTACCTCCATTGAAGTCCACCTCACCTAAACAGTCTCTTGGTACCTTTGAAGCGCAGCGCTTATGGCAGTTGAATCTGCAGTCTAGGAAACAAAATGTTATGATAGTTATGGTAAAGCGCTGCTGTTCCACGTCCTCTGTAGCGGAATCTTCATTGGTCAGCCTACCTTTACACTGCATGCCCTGGCGGAAGAGACCTTTGAGCAGACGCTTGCAGTACTGGCAGATAGTAGGACGAGTGTAGGTGTGAATGGCGAACGTGTGTGGCACCTTAACCCGTGTCTTTTCCATCTTATCCATCCAAATAGGCCGGCCGCTCCAGGACGGGATGCGCTTCCCTGCCTCCTGATGGGACCTCTGCTGCTGGGGTTGGATGGGAAAAGGGGAAGACGGGGGGTATTCGGAAGAATTAAAAACCATATGCAGGAATGAAGCGAAAGAGGAAAGATAAATAAATAAGATAAAAACAGAGGTAGAAGAGCCTCAGAGGGAGTATGTGAGTGACAGACAAAGAGAGTGAGTAATGACATGTGAGTAAAAGACATCAAAGAAAAAAGTGAGTAGTGTCTGCGCTTCTATTGGTCCAAACAGACGATCAGATTTGTCACTCTTGCCACACATTAGAGTTTAGTTGTGATTTTTTGGTGGATAAATGGAGCAGTCTGGAATCTGTCAGGAATGGAGTTTTCTTCACTTTTTGCCAACAAGTGAGCAGATACATAAACTTGGACTTCTATGGACTTTTAATGTCATTAACATAATTACATTTCCTGGTGACCTTTTGGAGAGACAAAGACAAGAGGGGAATATCTCAGTGTGGGCTTATGCAAAAACGGTTTCGTAAGACCTCGCTGAGGATCTCTCTACAGAGCTCTGTGCAGCACAATTCAATTTTCTGCATCAGTGGTATTCTACAACAGGGCCCAGGAGGTTCACTCGTGGAAAAGAGCCACATTTGATAAGTTTAGAAACATTTAACAGTGGAGGCAGAGCCTGTGAGCTGCATGTGGATTGCCTGCCACACATACTTGCTCCGAATATGTCTCTCTTCCTGCTTCTCCCTCATTTGTCTTCATTTTTTCCATTTAAGACAACGCTTCAGTGAGTTCATTTTACATATGGATAAAACAGTAATCCTCACATTTTCCCTTCTGTTCAGAGAATTCGCAGCTACTAAAATTCCTCTACGCTGCTCTTTTTCTGTCTGAGCACCTTCATCCAGTCACACTCACAGCAATCCGAGCTTACCTCATCCAGGACAACCACTGCATTTTCAGCAGGTAAAGGTCGGGGGACAGAGAGAGATGGTCCAGGCAGTGAAACATTGGACAGTCGCCTCTTCCTCACACCACTACAGTTATTTGGGATCTTGAAGGCACAGCGCTTGTGGTAGTTTAGCCCACATCCTTAATAAAGCAAAAAAACAGATCACATTAGTTACCGAAATCATGGAAAGATGACATCATTGTAAGAAATGCAGTGAAGAAACGTCTCATTTTGCAAATCAGCCACAAGATGGTCCTGCTGATAAACAGGCTTAGTACGAGAATTTATGGCCAGGAATGTTTCACTGGTGAATAAATCTTCTCTCTTTAAACTTAATTCGCTGTCAGCGGAGAACTTGACACGAAAACACAGGAACATATTTCAAGTATGATTCAACAATGTGAAAAAATGTAAGGAAAGCGAGCGCGACATGAGTCCACTGGGATCTGAATGTCAAGCATTTCAACGGCTACTGTGCCTGCGCCACATTGTTCTTGTTTGCCTCTATATCTCCCTGATACAGTTACAAGGTCAGATATGTGGTGTGTTTTTGGATCTGTGTTTGAGTGCGGATGCAATAAAAAGGAAGGTGCAGATAAAGGCCAAGTTCTTGGGAATTTGGTAGAATTGATCCAAGTGTGAGTGCCACTGTGTGCGCGAGCGTCTAACCTTCACATTTAAGCCCCTGCCGAACGAGACCCCATAGCATCTCGCCACAGTAGTCGCAGAAGGTGGGGGCCTTGTAGGAGTGGACGTAAAGGGCATGGGGTCGGATCTGGAAATCTTCAACTGTGGCTTGAGCTAGAAACAAAAAGCAGAGGTTGTTTGAGTAAAGATAGAAAATAGAAAAGTTCACAAAGAAACTTCTAATCTAAAGAAAATCATTAAAGATGAAGAATAAATATTTTTGAATACATTTTTTTAATGTAAGTAAGTAGGTGCATGTGAGCTTGCACAGGGAAGATCTACTCTACACGCTCCACTTGCTGCACATAAACACGGATGCTATGTCTCACTGCTGCAGTAGAGGGCATCACATCTGCACCACACGAGCGTGATCGAGTGATAGGGCACGCCCATAAGACACCAGAGACATGCATTTTATTCCTGTTTGTTATTAAGAACCGAATATCGAATCAGCAGAGCCGTGAATATGTCTCTCTTTCTGTTTCTCTCTTATTTGTCTTCATCTTTTCCACATTTCTGTGTCAAATGAGACACAGTGAGTTTGTCGCAACAAGACTTGGCTAATCACGGCTGTGAATCATCAAAGATGTGAAGATGAGTAAGATAAGGCTCATGCTGCCAAATATCCCTGAGTGTGTGACTGTGCCTTCTCTGTTCCTATGCAGCCACTTATGTGGCAGCAGTGACCAGCGAGGGGACGGTTAATATTTACTCTTGGGTTAAGCAGCAAATGTGCCAACGCCATTTCGTTGTGTTTGCCGATAAAGGCATTTTCAGCTTAAAAAAACAAATGTGAAACGTCCTTTGCTTAAAAGCAGCATCTGATATGAGTAAAGACGGGAGGAAACAAAAAGGCAGTTGGTTAAACGAATCCGATCTCTTAATTTGAGCAAAGAATGCAGGACAGGTCAAATGGGAAAGCGAACATTTTGATGTCATAATCCCTGGAATGGAAAATATTTACAGACATTTGCAGGAATATTAAAGATCTGAGACAATTCGGGGCGGCTGTTGAGAACTACAGCGGCTGGTGGGGTGATGTTGGCAGTTTGGGAAGAAGAGGAGAAAGAGCTCAGCGAGGTCACATGTCGAGAGGCGCGCACAGCTTTCTCGCACAGACACATGAAAGGCAGCCTTCATGAGCTTTCTGCACACGCGTCTGCAAAACAACTGGCCACTTCTTAGCAGTCACAGTGTTACGTAATGGTTATCGTGCTAATAAGTATCAAACAACTCCAAACATAAACTCGACACGTTGTTTTTCAGAGCGCTTCTCACGAGCGGCGGGGCTCGCATGAATGTGCTATCTGTTCGCTCGGAGGCACCGAGTTTCCATTCGGAGTCAAAAGTTTCCATCTCACAAAAACAAGTTAGTTATATTTATGACAAGCAGAAGGTGTTGTAAAATATCAATTTCACGCGGCCCGTGGCGGTGAATAAGGGGCTTGTGAAAGTGGGTGGGAATTTAGGAGGAGTGAGAAAGAGAACAAAGGGACACTCGGTCAGGCCAAACCTCAAACCTCATGGGCCGAGATGGCCTGCGCAGCGTCCGCTGCATAGGGCCGCCCCGCACATCAGAGCGTGTTTACACTCCGCGGGTCTACTACAATCACTTACTGCAGGAAAAACAAGCCTTTTTCTTTGAGCTCGCAGCCAAGAAAAAGCCACTTCTGCCTGCTTCTTGCAGAGAAGGAGATATTCAGACCGTCCTTCTCCCACAGCCGCGCAATCCAAAAACAAGCTCGCCGAGGAAAAACTGAATGGAGACGAGGACGAGAGAGAAACTGCGCGGTGGGAAAAGGTTGTGTTTCACACGCAAAGATCAAGCGTCCGACATGCAAAGCGCCTCTCAAAAAGAAGGTCGCGTTCACAGATTGTGAGATGAAGCATGTGTCCATGTGTAGCAAATCTGAGATCTTCTACAGCCGTTTTCAGCAGGTATGTCTCAGGTTATAAATCGCCTGGCTCCACTGTTGGCGCTAACACCTGCAGACGGATTTGTTCAGGTAGGGGGGGGATTAGAACGAGAGAAAGCGGGGAGGGAATTGCGAGCCACAGAGACTGACACAAAAGAGAGCACAAGACAAACACAGACAGAAACAAAAAGAAGGAAGTTCTCCAGTCTTTAGTCTACATTCCTCAGCCTGAAGTATCCTCAGATCCTGAAACTATACAATCATCCCCTGACTAAATCCCTGCAAACAATACTGTCAGCCCAGGAGAGAGGGGGGAACTCGGCACAGGTGGTGTCAGGTGCTTCCCAGTGGAGGCAGATGGAGCAGCAGCACAGATTGGAGCAGAACAGATATCCTAAGCCATTTGTTGGTCTCAGCACCGCAGAGGAAGCCGGCTCATTCATCGCAGGAAATAACAAAGAAAAACCGAGCACCTGTGTAGTTTTGCAAAGGTGGAAAATTATGGAAAGAAAAAACTCAAATGTCACACAGAAAGCAAGTGTTTGAGAGGACTGTCTGCTTGTATTCGTTCACTAATGACAGAAAATTACTCAAGACTAATATTTATTTTGGGAGAGCACAGCGGACGCTCACAACAAGCATCTCAGCCCCAACGGGACCCCCGAACAAGACACAAAAGACCGTGTTTATGAAGGTGTGGCAACGACGGCTGGGCCCAAAATTTAAAAAAAATAAGCTGACTCGAATACTTGAAGCGTATTACTTTCAGACAATTGTTTAGACTTTGCAAACACGTGGTTTATACTGCTCGGAGGAGTTTTATATTCATTTTTCTCCTGTTTTGGAAGTCTAGAAGTCTAAAACAGCAGCAACACTGTGCCAGCAAACACACTGCACTGTATCACAGTTTGTATATAAGAAAAGACTGAAAAAACTGGGCAAATTGGAGGAAGTGCGCTGCCAGATTTAGAAGAATTTGGTTTATAGTATAATCCTCTAAATACATGAACAAGTCTGCTGCTGGGTTTATATTAGGGGAGTCACTGCAGGTAAATGGGTCACAACTTCCAACATATACCACAAGTAAAGCAGTTTATCACGTATGCTAAGACAATCATCCGTCCTATTAAAACCACTCAATACGCTGATGTCTAAGCTGCAAACAAGACACGTTTAGATATTTTCCTAAAACAGAAATATGAACACTGGATGAAGCCAAGCTCAAAATTTTTGGTTTCCTTTGTTGAATTTAAGATTTAAAAAATCTCATTTTATCGCTCATAAATAAAAAATGATATCAAAAGGCAGGAAAAATAGTTTCCACCATGTTTTTAGGAACAGAATGTTCAGTGAATCCGTCTCTGAATAAAAGCTCTACAAACCCTTCGAAATCCCGAGAATATAAACAGAAATAACGCTGCGGAGCTTGGATGGATGTGAGATATCTGCCTTGGATAATGAGCCTCTGTATTTAGAGTTATGAGCTGTAAAATTACACACATTTTTTCTTAAAAGCAGTATTTAAGGTAAAAAAAAAATGTAAGTAACAGATAGCATCATCGTATTAAGGCTAAATACGATCACTAAATATGCAAATCAGGCACAAGCTCAGTAATTATACATTAATTCTGCATAGACACCGAACAGAAGAAGTGCAGTAAAATAATTATGTTTGAGTCCAGTCATCGAATAACTGACCTGTGCTTTTGCATGAAAAAACTGTCAGTGGCTCAAACTGTAACACTCTTTGTCTGCAGCTGCATTTAATTAAAATCAGTCCACATGTAGCTCGCACCTGAATGTGGCCGTAAGCTAAACTATCTGGATAACTAATCTGAACTGGGAAGTTTTATTTTCTACTCTTCAACAGCGCAGCTCTAGAATGTCTTTTTTCCTTTACAAATATGCCAACTAACATTTCACTTAATGCTATTTTGACTTCTTAAATTAGAGGATGGAAAATGTGCATACACTGTACAAACACATTTACGGTAAGGTGCAAAATGACATCAGACTGCTTTGCATACCAGAAAGCACCACCTCAATGAGGTCTCCTTCATGGATGTCTTCAGCTGCAGTCAGCCTCTGCAGGATGTTCTCATCGTTTAAGTCGTGGCGGAATAGCAGGATCTTGTCGTACATGCCAAAGAAGCCGCACTCCGGGAACTAGAGGGAAAGGGAGATACAACAAAAAGAAATAAGCAAGTTTAATTGTAGGCATAACGAATACCGGTAAAGTTAAATGTCCCGAGACGCGATGCCCAGTACGTGGACATTTATGGTTATGCTCTGCAGTGGCTCAAATCTAATACAGAGCATTTAAAAAGGTATGGATCAGCCAGTTGTCTTGATTCTTTTTCAAGCACGCACACACACTCACATTATGTCATTTCCAGCAGCTTACATCACCGCTTGTGTGCAGTATTGTGAACCCAGTGGCTCAGGAAGAGAGCCCCTTTCCTCCCTCAGAGTAATCGACACTATATACTTGGAATAATTCAGTACAGACTAATTCAAAACGAGTGGCTTGCATTTAAACCCGTGTGCTCTGCATTGTGCACTTTGAGTTTTCTGAGTCATCTATTAAGACGAATCGATGATGTGTCTGCTTTAGCTGTTGAAGTGTTTCCGCTGGATTTGAGCAGCTTTCTACAAAAAGATGAATCACCTTTATTCAAGCGTGTCTAAAACGCCCAACAGCAGCTATCACCGCTCACAGCGTGTTGACCAAAACAAACCTTGACAAGCTGGTCGTGAACTGCAGCTGAGTGTGCGACATAAAGTCACATGACCAGGGAAAGGGGCGGGGTAGAGGGTGGGAGAGGTAGACGGGGAGAAGGAGGAGGTAAACATCCTGAGAGGAGTTCAGAAGAATCAGCATACAGGAAGTGCAGCGCCAGTCAATACTGAGTCACTTCCTGTGGTGAGGGCAGCCCATAACCTCTTAGAAAGCCATGTTCTTGTCACAGGGATAGGCCTATAATGAAAATATCCACTGTCCATGCGGCGAAACGGCAGAGTTTGCCCAGTGTTGTCGTGCTGTGGCTCTGCAGCACATCTGTCGTGTTTAACTCATTCACTGCCAATGGCTGGCAGTGAATGAGTTAAACCCATTGACTCATTCACTGCCATTGACGGCTATAGACGTCAATGGCAGTGAATGAGTTAAAAGGAGGAAACGCCATCAAAAGGTCAAATCAAAGTGAAACTTACTGAACATCTACTTGGCAAGGATCTCTCCTCTTTGCTCAGACTTTTCAAAGCTCAAAGGAGAAATGCGCTTTGAATACCAGGAACCTGCGCAGCATAACAACACATCTGCACACCTGACACGGCGGAAAAAGTCCAGCGACCCTCAATGAATTTTCAAAGCTGTCCCTACACGGATTGGGAACTGTGACGCTGTAGTTTAACGCCAAGGCAAGAGCCCAGCCTTGATGCCAAGTAGGTTGGTACTGAAGAATCCACCAGCTGTTTCCCCCTGAACCAGGGTCACATTCAATGGGCCACACAGAACAATGCCACTGTGTCCTGGGAGTACCAGGGGTTGGTACAGTGTCTAGGCACAGGACACATAAGACACCTGGTGGCTTATAACTGCCAAGAAACACAGAGAGAGAGAGAAAGCGAGACAGATTGATGGCCTGGGGAAATCACGAGTGTATCACATGACTTGTGTCAACTAAGCCAGAAGGATGAAATGCCTAAAGGTAAAAATTTAAATTCTGCAAAGCAACCGATAACCGATGGTGCTTCAGTCAGCAGTGGAATACAGATGTATTGTAATAAAGGAGCTGGACCCCTGCCCCCAACATGCACTCGGAACTCCCGCTGTGGAGGGGAACAGTGTCCCCCAGGGGAAATTATACGGCAATGGTTTCTTCCACTGAAAGGCCCAACAGTGGGGTGCTTACAAAAGCATTCATGCACTTTCAACAGGCTCATTCCAAGAAAAAATTAAATGTCTTCTAATAACAAAAATTTTCAAATATGGTAGTGTGCAAAAGTCTTGAGCCACCCCTGATTCCCTTTCATTTTATTATGACATTGGCTGCTTTTTCTCCCATTTTCAGTCCATTTTCACCGGAACGTTATAGTTTCCTTGTTAAAGCACCACACAATCATTCGAGCATAAAAAGAGCGCCTAAATCAAGAAATGGACTTAGTACGCATCATTTGTTCTCATGTCTTCATCTGAATCTATGGAAAATGATAAAGATAACACAACTTAAGTCAAACAAATAGTTTTTGGAGCTATTTGCTGAAAACCTGGAGTATCTCAGGATGGTGTGAAATGTGTCCTTAAAAACATGAAAGGAAACAACAAGTGGAGGACAAAAGATGAAACAGCAGGCAGGCTTAAAAACCTACCTACAGCAGCTCAACAGTATCTGAAGGTCATGTGCTTATGAATAAATAAAAATAAAGCCCAGTAAAGACCAGACACGGGACCTGAGAGATGAGACTTTCATCGGAAACGACTCAGTGGAAGGGGAGGTCAGGAGAGAGCTACAACAGTCAGTGTCTGTAAAGCACGGTGGAGGCGCTGTCATGGTTTCTGGCTGCATTTCATCCCATGGTGTTGGAGGTGGGCTTATCAGCGTAGAAAAGCACCATTAGATTTTGATCCAGCATGCAGCACCATCTGGAACCTGTCTGATCAAACTGGGAATCATCAGAACAAAAGAAGTTGTAGCATGTGCAGCGACAGCCTGGATGTTCTCTTCCTGTTCTCCAGATGTTCCACTTTTGCACAAAATGCTTGCTGCTCACACGTTAACACTCTCGTTGGCTGACTACCTGTCAGGACAGACGCCTCCCTCCTTATTGCACGCTGGGCTAATTTTCCCCATGACTCCATGAATGACAAATGTATTTCTATTTGTATCCCTACTCCTGCTCAGTCATGACGTAAACCTGTGCACTGACCTCACAACAACAACTACGTGGCAACATAATCCATATATGAAGACTATTTCAGTTATATTCAAACTGCATGAGAAGCTGAGTTTGCTCAGAGTGTAAAAACAAGGCACGCGACTGTAGAACGAAACCTTTCCAGCTCGATGCCTCAGCTGACATATCTACATCCTAATCCTGTCACGCTTTCAGGTGATTAATGCTGTATGGCTCAAACCATCAGCACCAAAGGCGGGAGGAGGGGGACATCCTTCCTGAGCCGGCTGCAGTGTCACGGTAGGGTTTTCCTCCACCCGCCTGACACGCCTGCACTTGGACACACAAACACACGCACACACAAAAGCTGAGGTTGATGCCCATATCTAGCCAGCTTGAGTTACCTCCTCTTGGCTCCTCGTGCAGCACTTTCCACTGTACAGAATGAGTCCCATTCCAGAGCATCTGCAGGCAAGAACATAGCAGCTCCGAGGGCAGAGGACATTACTTTTTTCCATGCCCTACTAAAGTAAGAGGAAGCCTATGGTACAAGAACAATAGACTGGCAGGTTTAGGACAACGTTTTAACAGTTTGTTGTTCTGATCGCAGGCATAGAGGGAAAGCCGAAGGCCGACCTGCGGGTGGATGGACGTATAAAGCACTGCATTTATACATTCTCTCCTTCCCGCATGTAAAAAGAAACCATTCACCTCCAGCGTGTGCCTGTGCACATATACGTCCTTACACACCATCACCCACACATGCTGCTGCATACATTTCCGAAGCCCGTAGTGACTAAGCACGTCTTTTGTCATCTTCGAACGAGAGTCCATTCAGCCGAGCAGCCGCGACCACACACGTACACCAAAGACCCCGGCGAGGAGAAGCTGTGTGAGGTCCACAAGTCAGGCTGGAAAGACAAGTGGAAAGGGGCTTTGCAGTAGTAAGCTTTTGTTAAACGAACTAATCCGCCATTGATATGCTAAATCCTGCTGTAAGGAAAGAGGGTAAGAGGCAGGAGATGAAGGAAAGAGCGGGACAGATTTGAAATATGGTCCCATTTTATTAGAAGCCAAAAACAAATTATCTCAAGACGGCCAAGAAAAAATGATCTGACTGGAAAAAGAAAAAAGGTGTAGCATTGAGGAATATTGATGCTTATTCCTATCAGACACAAAATGATAAATGAGTGAAATGAATCACAAGTCGTAGCTCATGTATTCTGTGCGGCTGCTGTACAATTCCTGCACGAGGGCCTCAGTCACAGAGGACAATGAGTTTGTTGTGAAACAGGATGGCGTGCACCTGATTATGTGGTTAAACATTTGTGTTTCGCTGCATGTGTGGCAGAGGTGAGGGTGAAGCGGCGCTAAGAGCATCGCGCAGGCTCTGACAGATGGCCGCGTGTTCGCAGTAAGGAAAAGCATGCAGCTTGACCTCGGGCTGCCTAACACCTTTATTGGTGTGGCAGCGGGCCAGACAGACGTGGAGGACAGCGACAGTTAAACGTCCAGCTCATCATCGCAGCGCCGGAGATAAAAGTTGGACGATGGAAACAATGCTGCTCGTGTGCAACACGCAGAACTGCACAAGAATGCAGAACTGCAAACCACGGTTATTTTCATCTAGTTGTCATTTTCTTGATTAATCCTTTGATGCTGTGGTTTATGGAAAGTAAGAAAAGTGTGGCTAAAGTTTGACAACGCTGACGTGAAACCGCATATTTGTCTCATCGACGCTGCAAAATGTACGGATACTCAGGAAAACTGTAGAACTGTAAAATACGGAATAGCTGACATTATAATTATTATAGCCAATTTCATTCATTCTCATTCCAGCGTTTCAGGGCACCGACACGAGAAGCTTTCTAAATACTCTTCCTGGCAAAAGGATTATAAAATGCCAAAATTTAAAAAAAGGTCCTGTTACATCTGGCATCCCATGGTCATGTGAATATTTCTGGATACTCTGACTCAAACGATTGTGCCGTATTTCCTTATAACACTGCAAATAACTAAATCAGATATGGCCAGAAGCAGGATAGTTTAGAAAAAGCAAACAGAGCCCAGGACTTCCAGGTGTCCAGATTCTTTCTGCTTTTCTAAAAGTCAAACTTCACCTCCCTACATGAGATATGAGACTGAAGTCGGTTACTATTATTTAGCATTTCAATCAAATGGTCACCTTAAGAGAAACAAAATGCTAGAGCGCACGGAAAACTTTACATCCAGCTTGGAAACTGTAGATGTTTCCTCTGCAATGTCCTTGAGCAGATATGTACTTAAAGGCCAGGGCAGCGTTCTCCGGTGTAAATGTGTAAACTAATGGATTTTCTTATACTGAACCACAGATATGTAAAAACATTACAGAAGCAAAGGGTAAAAGATTATCTAACCTCCAACACAACCTAAAACGTTTCATCGGGATCCTTGTGAAACATTTAACCAGAGTCAGGAGGTAAAAGACTCTTGTTTATTTTGCTCGAGGTGGCAAGATAAACACTGTCACAAGATCGGCATGATACAAGGTGCTTTTATTCAGCAGATAAATAAATCTATTGACTGATAACCTTGTAATTATTTAACAGTGCTAAGGCACAGATCGCTGTGGCCCAGAGACACCGAACCAGAAGACACAAGACGATGTTTTCTGTTGCTCTGTATCTGAGCGAGCATCATAATGAGAGACCAATAAGAAAAGACGGCATCTGTTCAAACTGGGTTAACAGCTACAATCCTGACTTGATTCATTCTGATGCGTTGCACATTTAAAAGGCAGCGCGCGCTGTGCCGACGAGCTCCGCAGTCTGTTGTGAAACCGACAGACTGTAGTGAGGATTTCACAAATAGGACAACAGTGTTTTCATGTCAAAACAATGGGGAAACCATTGTTTGACTTTGACGTGCTTTTTAACTCCCACAACAGAGGAAAATACACTTCAATACTTCAACTAGTCCAACGGCTGCATTGGAAAATCCAATTATGTGCTCACACGAATCTTGGAGGAAAGCTGTGTAATTACTTTCTTCGAGTCACATCAAACGCGATGTGGAAACTTTGTTCATTTATTAAAGTCAACAGTGGAATTGTATTTGTTTTCATTGCACATTATTAATGTAATACCAGGCAAATTTTTTCCACACAGCATGGCGCAAGTCACTCATGCACTGCAAATTACAAGAGCACTAGATGTGGGCAACGACGGCAGCCAAATAATGAATTTGTCACTTGGACGGATGCGTCAGAAGAGGGCATGTTGGAAACACTCTGGCTTTCCACTGTCTTCTGTAACATTGTGTTTTGGCTCCTCCAGTAACAGTTTCCATTCACTTTAGCTGAATGGATTCACTTTGATGGTGAAGATGTCCTCACAGTATCAAGCTAATTAAGTAACGTGCTTCTTACCAGGTTTATGCAGCAGAGAAAGTCTATCCCACTAAATGCAGGAAGTAAGAAAAGATCTTGCGAGTCAATTCGAGCGTTCCCATAACCACCAATACATAAACAAACAAACACATGAATGAAATTCACATGCTTAACGACACATGTTGCATTGCACCTCTGAGTGATGTCACACACAAGGAGCAAGTGCAGTGGAATGAAAACCACATGGCTGCACGAAAGGAGGCGTGACGCTTTTGATATCACGGTATTAAAGGAACAAATCGACATCCCATCCTGATACTTTCAATACCGGAATCAAGTGGAAAAATCTAGCCTGGATCTGTCCAGGCTGAGCTTCATCTCTTAAAGCTGTAACGTCACTGATTTTCAGGCAACTTCAAAATAAAGCTGGAGACGACCGATTTAATAAGGCAAAACATTTTCATCTAGGATTATTTCTACATGTTTCAGAGACTCTGTCATCTATACAGAACCAGCATGACTCGGCTGAGCTCGAATAAACGGTCCACGATGAATCAGGCGAATGCACAGAAAGTGCTTCGCTTCTGCTCTGCAGCCGGTGCACGAAACCGTCCGAGTGCACGAAACCGTCCGAGTGCATGAAACCGTCCGAGTGCATGAAACCGTCCGAGTGCATGCCTGATTTCTATAGCAAAACTGTTTGCTCCTCCGTTTGCATGCACAGGCCAAGAACAACACGCTGCAGCTGGAGGCAGAAGTAAAAGTGGGTTGGAAGGGATTTGAAAGGTACGTGCAGCTGACTGAAGAAGCACTCCCCTCAAATGGTTTACACTCAAGAAGGAATCTTTGCACATTTTTTTCAGATTAAGCAAATGGATCCCACCACTCTCCATAACATGTTCACGATGTGTTGGCGACGTCCGCTCCTTTTCTACTGCAAAAGGAAGACTTCACTGGGGGTAATCGACAGAAGCAGCCGCATGCAACGGAAAGGAAACTCACGTGGTGAATTAGCAGCAAGAGAAGCTGTGACTTTCTCACTCTAGAGGCTGACTAACGTGTTTTCTTCCATGTGGTCGCATACGGCTCATGGTTCATTCATAGCTTTTACTGCATGAGGCTGTGTCATCATGGAACACAGCAGCAAGTTCTTCATATTAATAGAAACATGCCTGATTTTGTTTAAATATATCTGACAAATTTCAGCATGCATGACACAGAAACACAGCTCCTTCAAAGCCCTCGCAGCCCCCACTTTGCACAGAAGACAGACTCACTCTGCTTCTTTGTGCGGCCGCAGTTTGACCAGCGTCTCTGGACACTAAACAGCTTTTCACCCTGTGTACTTTCACATAAATCTGCGCCTGGTTTAGCCGTAGCTGACACGCTCTGCAAGATGATGAATGCACGGGTCTGAATTGGTGCCAAACGTACAGATGCAATTAATTCACTGCTGCTTTTCTTGTTTTTGTAGGTGGAAGGCTGTGTGCGTATATCTGTGTATCTATGTGAACATGTGTGCATCTACATTTCTGGTCCGGACTAGGAGGAATTGCAAGTCTAACCACTGAGTTTAGGTCAGCTGCCTGTTCCAGACCACAGCACAGTGGAAAACTCTACACCTGTCATTCTAGACCTCTTTCAATCACCAAGAGACTCTGGGAAAGCTATAAACCTTACCCGATTTACATCAACCACAAAAGCAGAACGTCCTCCTGCTTTTATCAAACGTAGCTGTGAAGCACTCCAAAGAAAATCCTACAGTAATTTCAGCAGGCTCTTCTGGATGTGGAGGAACAATGCCCTTCTATCGTTATTTGGCCTTAAGAACAAAAGCGCTGCAATGAAGTCGAGATAATGGTGGTGAGGTCACTGCTTGGTTACTAGCCACTGTATCCTCGACGAGAGCCAGGCGGCTTCCAGCCGAACAACACCAAGTTTTTTTTATACATGCATGACAGAACCTGCCTCATCCCTCTTCAGTGACGCATCTCCAACACGTGTGGGTGTGCGCCAGCAAGCATCTCTGTGTGCGGGTTTTATATGCAACAGCGCCCAGAGGCCAGGCATAGGAGAGGAAGGCTGAGTCACAGGATCTAAGGCCTCGCAGGAAGACAGCAGTGTGATCTAAGACATGCTTGGCCAGGCCCCCGCACGCCACTGATGAGTTATTGCTCCGTTGCAATCCTCAGCCAGCACCTCCACCCCAAAGATATACTGCAGCACATACTCCATCTCCTCTCTGTGACCTGGAGAAGCGAGAGAGGGCCGCCAGATTCACCTCCACAGGGGGCAAATAAACAGGTGAACCTGGGGGGGATTTTTGTGAGATTGATGGCAACTGCACTTTCTCTTGTTCTGCTAGAGCAAAAGGTCAGAAGGTGTGCAATAATGGCAGGATGTAGAAACAGGCTGCTGTTGCTCAACAAAAGCATTAATAACTGCTGTGGGCTCTGCAGCAGAAAGTAGCTCAGGACTAGCTGCATAAGCTTTACTTTATTCCCGAGTAACAGTGAGGAATTGCTTTTACAGACATGCCTTTGTTTCACACAGTTTCGCGTAAATGTACCTCTGAAAAGGGAAAACTAAAGCTAAATAAGCAGTCCGGCCGAATTCCAACACTCTAGCTGTCACCTCCTTCAAAACAGCCACCGAGAGGCAATTTCTCTAAATGTTTAAACACGCAGACAAGAATAATAGCAAGTGCAGGGTAGAGAAAAGCCATTTGAACGCAGGCACACAAAGTGAACGGGCTGTGCTGCTCTGCCGACCACAGCAGATTGGAGAGCAGGAGCAGAGAGAATATGGAAACAGGGAGCGGCTCTGAGGGGAACTAACCAGCAAGCACGGCTGAAGAACGAGACAGAGTGACAAAAGGAGCCCAAATTAAGTGGCTGACTGCTCCCCTTGCATTCAGAAATGTTCAAACAAACCAAACTTTTCTCTCCCTTTTGCCTGGGGTGCTGCTTTTTCATAGATGTGCATTTCTTGAGACGTTTCCCAATTGTAAGTCGGAGAGCTTGTTGTTGTATTCTTGTTGTATCAACATGTAATTTCACTTCCTCTGCCACCTTCCTATCAGTCTGACAGATCACTCTCTGCACTGAGACAGGAAAGGCAAAGAGCGCTGAGAAAACAGCAGCGAACGAGACACTCTGTGACGTGCTCGTGCTGCAGGGATCGATAATAACGCCAAAGTGATACGACTGTACGGCCACTGCGTGTCAGTCAGTGACGTGCACATGGTTCTGATGCTAACTGCTAAGGTCACAAACAAGCAACTTTCTGCATTTTCAGTTTACGAGCTCCTCGAGTCAGAGAAGTGACATTAGTGGTTAACTGCGTCGAGCGGACAAATGTGGTGTAGCGCAGAGTCCTCGTCACTACACCGGCTTTAACTGTTTCTCTTCAGCATTTGTCATGCTTGAAGTCCTCTAAGTATGCTGACATTGTCAGCAAGTGCAGTCAAGTTAGAAGCTGGTCAACAGAGGAAGGCCTGTTAATGAATACATGAATAGGTGAAGTAAGACATCCGTTATGCCACGGTAACAAATTTATGAATGGAAACTCGAGGAATCTCTCGGGAAGTGCTCCTAAATCACTTCATGTGGTTGGCTTTGCAAAGACAAAGTCACCAGCATGTACGAGCATTAAATAGCTCTGCAGTGCTCCTGCGTGCCACGTTAATATAATTGCGATGGAGCTCTTTGAGTCCGTATTAGCGGGGATTGGAGCGATGCCACGTTATCTCCCACCACTGGCTAAAATACGATGAAGGACGTTTGAGCAACCAAGAAGCACAGACAGCCCAAGGCGAAGCCGTGATTGGTGGCAGAAGTGGCTTCTACTGATGGTTTTGGCACAGAACATCAGCCACGCAGTGCCCACAACCCCCTCTGCACCCCAAGCAGGGACTGCCAAGGGCTGTCCCAGCCTCCCCTGCCCCCTCTCCCCAGAGAGGACCACGCTTCTCCACTCTGTCATTCACTGACTTTTGCGGCCAGGCCCCGTGCTCTGCCTTGCCACTTTACATTTAAAGGAGAGCAAGGCGGTAGAAATGTGCACTGCAGATGGTAGAAATTACTTAGCTCACTTAACTTCAGAGATATTTTTTTTCCTTTTTCTTCTCTCTCTCCCTTTTCCACAAATTACTCCAAGACTGGGGAAATTGATCGATTCCTCGTGCACGTTGGCTTTTGATTTGTACATGGAAGACTTTTGTTCTTCGGCAATCCCATCCTGATATCCATTTAGCTGGCTCTATGGCTTTGGAATACGATAGCGTGCCTTCAAACGAACACCAAAATGTTGGGGAAAAGGCTAAAAGCCAAAAGTTTGCTTTACACTGGAGAGACTCGTTTTTCCTTGAGAAGAAGCTCAATGTGCTTTCCAGGAAACGTCTGGCCCTATGCAGATCACACGTGTGATGTCGAGACGTCCTCTGGGGCGAAACATGTCAGCTAGCTTCATAGGAACATTTACATGTGGCCTTATAGCGTCGAAGAAAAGCAGCGAGGGAGACGGTGGTGATTTATTTCCCATGTGTTTCGGTTAGCGCTGGTCGATGTGAACTGCAGCCTCCATTTTCCATCTGTGCACTTCTTTGATGCTGTTTTCACCTCTTATTTCCTTCCCCTTATAACCTGTTTATGTCTCCTCTGCCTTTCTGTCAATGCTTTTCTTCCAGAAGGGGTATTTATGAGTTAGTGATACAAGCAAATAAAATAAACAGGTCTTACATTTGTACTTTATTACTGTAGCTGTAATCCTAAATGTATCAAAGACAGAAAGATACAGAAAGAAAGTGTGTTTTTTTTTTCTTTTCATTTAAAAGTTTTTAAATATGTAACAAACAAGGAAGTAAAAACTGCAGATTAATACGATCGTTTTGGAGCTTGTGTCTAAACCAGCAGTCCCCAACGGACCGGTTTATGTCCAAGATATTTTCACGGACCGGCGTTTAAGGTGTAGCGGAAAAATTCAACAAAGTAAAACCAGTACCAAAAAAAAAGATTTATTCATAACACGGGAAAAGACCCAGGGAAACCGAATTAACCATAAAACTGATAAAAATGCTGAAAACCATAAATTTCACACCCGTACCGCAACTCTCGCGGCCCGGTACCAAACGACTCACGGAGTGGTACCGGGCCGTGGCCCGGGGTTGGGGACCGCTGACCTAAACAACAGAATTCCTGCTGTTGTCACCAGACCTGCAGTAAACTTCACTGGGCATGTAATGCAGCTAGGCCGGGGTCACAGGGGTCAGCCACATGCAGCTCTTTACTCATTTTCAGCATCTTTTTCAAGCAGTTATGTGAATGTCAATATAGAAATAACCAACGTTGTGGGTTTTTAAATAAAAAAACGCCTAGCTTACTTTAAAATGTTTTCACATGTGCCTTATAGTCTTTTTCATTGATGTGTTAGCTGGATAGCTTCAGTAAAAGTCATATGCACAAACACTATGGTGATTCTGTTTCAGTGTTATCAGCCAACATCATCTATTTGGTGATCGATCAGTGTGACTCGAGTCACTCAGAGGCACGCCATAACTTCTCTGTTAGCAACACACGTGTTTGAAATGTTTGTCCAAACCAACTGATCCGAGTGTAAACGAGTTAAGTGAAAAACATGTTTATGTTCCATCTGTCTGAAAGAAGAAAACTACCAGTTGGTATATCGGAATATCGGATTTTGAAATCAACAAATCAAAAATGCTTCATCGGCTGGGCTCTAAAAGCATGGCATGTTCAAAAAAGTTCTAAATAACAGTGCTAAACAGTGCAAAAAGGTTTGAACTGCAAAGGTGACACACTAATTTACACATAATCATCTGTTTCACTTTCACCGTGAGGCACAAATATATATTTTTTGGTCAAGAAATAAAACAGCTCCTTTGGAAAAGGTGTTTTTAAAACAAAAACCACCAAAAAAACAATTATCAAAGCATGATTTATTAAAAAATTCTTAATTATTAATGGCAGTCAAAGAAAAAGTTCAGTATTAACAGGGGGAGCTACATAGACAGCTGTTTGTAGATCTGTGCAGTGCTGACAGGAAGTGCAAGGCAGGAACCTGTTCAGTGTTTTGTCACTGTCATGAGTGCGTCATGTTACGTTCAATAGCTCGGTTTATTGTTTGTAAAGCTCCAGCTCAGTTTGCTGACAGCAGTTTTAGTCATTATTCAAATCTTTCACTGCACAGCATTTTTATAATGTGCCCATGCTTCCTACAGGGCCTCCTGTGCGCTCAGCACAGGACAGATTCTATATCTCGCGGAGCCCGCGGGTATTAAAATGGCTCCATTCCCAGGCCTCGCTGTCCCGTACACGTACGAATGCAGACCAACACAAATCTTCTGCACTGTTGCAACTCAGTCTAATTAATCTTGGAGGAGAATTCTGAGCTGATCTTGTTTTCTTCGCCAGCTGTTACCTTGCATCATGTAAGTGATATTACTCAAAGGTTTAGAGCGATCCAAACCCTTCTGTTTTTATAATACTTTGCTTTTTTCCTGTGTGTTGTCCAACACGGCCCATTTCTGACTCAAAAAGGTCTTTGTCTGGCTAATTACAGAGGCAGCTGCAGAGCTCTGAACCAGAGACTGGGAGTTACAGTGCTGACAAAACCAATGGGGGAACCTGCGGCTGAGGCCTTTCATTGCATTTTCAGCTGTAGTGAAAAAGCATCAACATCCTAAGGGCTAAATTAAAGTATTCATAAAGCTAACATGCTCTCTTTCCATCTCCAGTGCCAAATAAAATCTAATTTCCTTCCCCCTGCTAAACTTTATCGTCGCCTTTGATAGAGAAACTTTTAACTGATGCCAAGTTCCCCTGTAAATTCAAACATATCAAACGTGCTGCTGCCGACATTCATCAGAAAATTCTATTGTTGCACTAAATACAGTTGAACAGGAATGAAAACTAATCTGTGTTAACCGTGAAATCGGCATTACAGCGCTCCTTACAACTTGTCAAATATTCACTCCGACCACAGCAAGAATTTAGCCTCACGCGTCTGAGTTTCATAACACTCGAATCCCACCCATACCCAGGAACATCACATCATCCTCCAAAAATGCCTGGGCAAAGAAGAATGCTCTGTAGCTGACTGGCTCACCAGGCTGACCAGCTGGCTAACTGGAAGTCGTGAACTTTTGTCCCGCCGCTGCTCCCTTTGCTGGCTGCTAGAGAGGACTTGGGCGACACCAAACAGGAAGCGTTCAACAACTGGACGCTTTGGATGTTTATCTCACTCCATTCATCAAACCCCCAAAACCAGAGGAGTCGGGACCCGGCTGGTGAAACAAGGCTGTGATCAGGGAGCCATCTCGGGGTTAGATCTGGGCTTCTTCGTACCCTGACAGGGGTTGGTCTCCTCCACCCTACGGCTGGCTCCCCTCCTCCTTTCTCACAGTCTTCAAGGAGCCTGGCTTAGGGTTGATGCTCTTGTGCCAAGTGGTGACAATAAAAAAGTTACACTTTTAAGCATTCAGCAGATCGCAAGAGCAGTGACCACAAAAGCTGCTCTAAAAGACTGAACTTATCAGCGTCAGGGTGCGCAAGAATAAGGTTGACCTAACCACTATAAGTTGGTAATTACGAGCCAAACCGCTACTATCAAAACCAACTTCACATCAACACAGAGAACAGAAAGAAAATCTATTCTGTAGAAGCAGCCAAGTCATGTGGTTGGTCGGGTGTTTAGCAGGAAGAAGAATGAGCCGAAGAAAAACTATACAATGCGCAGCTATTATAAAAGGTTGCACGACCCCATGTGAAACAGAGAGACTCATTCAATACTATAAGGATAGTTTACTAAATATTAACCTTTGAGGCATGATTCAGAGCCACAGCTGGACTAGAAATACAGTATATTCCAGATAAAAGTGAGCTCAAAAGGAAAACTATAGCAAAGTAAAGCACTCTGCTGATCAGAAAACAAGTTTTTCATCCTTAAGCTATGATCACAAGCTTTAAGGAGATACCAAAGGAATGTGACTGCAGATTTCACGATACCCTCCTAGAGCAAGTGCAGCAGAAGAGTGTTTGTGCAGAGCGATGCGCTGCAAGCATTTTTCTATCTTAAATATTAAAGCACATAACGTACCGATTAGAGACAATATGTGTGTCTAAAGAGGCAGATCACATAAAACCTTCACAACAACCTGTAATAACAGCAATAATTCAAAAGATATTCTGTTAGTGGGACTCATTAAGTCCTGGTTTACTAATCAAGCCGGTCAGTGGGAGATAGGAGCTGGCTGTCTAAAGGGAAAAAACCCTGGCTCAGACAGCAGACAGTAGGGCATCGACTTCTTTATGCTATCTAAACAAAAGAGCTCAAGGACACCGCTGAGAAAGAAAAGTGGATCCAAGTTGCCATCCCGCCCTGCTGGCACAGCGGCCAGACCTGGATGATCAGCACAAAGGTGGACAGACTGTGCAGCCGTTTGAATACAAATGTATCGACTAACAAGACGTCAATGTTATATCCGCTGTGGTTTGTAAGCAACCAGATTCTACACTGAAAGCTCACAACAGCTGACACAGCAGAAAGGCTGACACTGAACTGCACAGATCTGAGTTGGGATAAGCATCCCTGTTTGTTGCATGGCTGAGCGGTGAGTCACTTGGTGAAGCAGGCCAGCTCTCAGCGGAGGAAACGGCACCACAGAGGGGGAATACGCTTCCATCCAAACTCCATCTCCGCGCAGATATTACAACATAAAGTCGAACGCTTTTTCCTGCCTCGGCCGCGCTGACAGACACCTGAAGTTGTGCTGACTGGAGACATCCTGGGACTGCTGTCAACTGCTAGACCGGCTAAGGTCAGAGATCCTAAGCTGGGAAAGTTGGCCGGGATGAGCGGACTCTGTATCGCTCACCGCTGTCATGCATATTCTAGAAAAGAAGGCAGGGATGGACTGAAAGCACACAAGGCCTACAGTCATATTTTCCACTGATATCAAAGCCATATGGCTGGATTTCATGAAATAGTTGAAGCAGTGCACTGCTTCTGGCAGTGTTTAATAGAAGCACTGCACACTAATGTGGATGAACAGACTGGATGTGTTCTGTGGTGATGATGTACAGTATATTATGATGAAAAGATATACAGCGTGGTCAGATGTTTATAGGCTCGCATGACTGCTGGCCATAAATTTTATAATCACCTGGCACATCTTATCAGACTGCCCGCCATCTTTGAATGAACGCATGTGATACAGAGATAAAGTTGGACCTTATCTCGGTTGGATCTCAACTCAAAATGCAGGCGCTGCACTGATTTTCTTTAAGGTGTGTTTCTAAAGCATCGTGTTTCCTCACCTTTTCCTGTTGCACATTCTGCACCAATATGTTACGAGATCCATGCAAATTTGTGCAGCGATGAGATTTTCTGCTCTGTGAACCAGAACTGTTCATAACCAGCTAGCTAGTGAGAATCAGCAGACCTCGTAAAGAACAACAACATTACCCTGCTCCTCTGGAATGTCAACTTGGACAACACGAAGCAAAGGACGCGGGCTCGGCGCACACAGCTCCCGCACAGTCTCCCATTTGTTCCACGCAAATTTGCTCCTAATTCCTTTTTTTTCCTTTTTAATTGTAATTATCATGACTTCAAAGACCAGCGCGGCTCTGACCTACATAAATGTTCAGATTCTAGTGGCTGATGAAAGTGCTTTTTTTAATCACCCTCTCTTTTTATGCACTCAATGATAATTACACACACAAATGGAGTAATCATCATTATTTGCAAGAGGTTAAACATGTGCATGCACACAGAAGCCATTTCATTATTCCAATAGGCTTTGCATACTATTAATCCCTCACAACTGTTAAGTACAGCACCTATAAGAGCACCTATAAATGGTTAGAAACGCCACACATTTAGCAGATAGATATGAACTATGATTTTTTTCACTGTGCAAATACAGTGTTTAACTTTCCAATTTATACCAAATACTATTTTTGTCCTTTTTGTAATTATTATATGATTATGGACAAGAAAACCACTTCACATGACGGCCATAACATCTGGGGTACTGCGGCTTTGCTGTGCTTATAATATGAGGTTGTTTCAGATGAAGGAAATTAAAATGTTTAACCCTCATTCTTACTTCACACATTATAAAAAGAGCCCACACACGCACATGCAGTATGACTATAAATTTCTGACCAGTTTCACCACAAAACAACAAGAACATAGAAAGTAAGGCGAGGTAAACGCGCCACAGCACTCGTTTGTTGAAAGATGCAACCTATACTTGTGCTTAAAGCCGGTTCTTCTGCTGAGGCTGAACTCCTTCACCAATACCATGTGAAAAAAAATGCTTCGAGATGCACAGCGGGCACAAAACCACTTCATATATGCGCGTGCATATGAGTTTGTACTTGCACTTGCATCGTGTCCAGTGACCTTACACAGCAGCATAAATAACAGGCGCTAGTAGACCGTAACTGGAGGAGCGTCGATGCTGTTGTGTGCATGCTTCTGCGGCGTTTGACTCATTGGGAGCCACATGGCGCAGATGTCTGCTTTGGAAAACAAAACCAAAACAGATGAATATGGTAGGAGATGGCAAAACACATGCTGGTGCTTCGTCACGTTGGTCCTCTTGAGCCTCTGATATCACGGCTGCACTGTGAAAAACAAGCTCCCTGCAGATAGCGAGCTTGTTTTTGTGCAATACACTTCATTTCAGAAGAGATTAAAGAAAACAATGAAGGTGAAGCACGTCCTTTATGACAGAAAATAGACTGTTAAGTATAATAAAGAATGAATGAAGACGTCCCTACCTTCTGATCCACTATGGAGCACACCAGGTCCTTCACAGCAGACAGCGACAGGTCACTGGCCTCCAGGTTCACCGTCTCTCTGGTCAGTCCGATCTGCAGCAGGAAGGACACCCCATGGAAAGAGCTGCGGGAGCTGGTGGGGCTGGGGGCGTTGTGACTGCCGTTGGACAGCCGTGTGTAGATGGGTCCAGACGGGGTGCATGGCAAGGACGGGTGGTGCAGATGGACAGAGTGGAGGAAGGCTCGAGGTAAGGATGGGGGAGAGGAGGCAGACATTGGGTTTCTTCCAGTTGCAACGTAAACGTCTGAACAGTGGAGGAATCAGTGAGGGCTGGCAGAAAAAAGCACAGCTGGGTTTCTGTGGATGAACTCCTGATAGGGGGAATCTTTGGTCTTCATCAGTAACAGTCAGTTTATTGTCAAAATGATACTGTCCTTTTCAAACTAACAGCCTATCCACCCGCTGGAGCTCACACCGCCCGAGCTCTGTCACCAGACTGACAGGTGATGGAGGAGAAGTGTCTGAACAATACGCAGGCCTCTGCAGTGAAATCACAGCAACACACTTCATATCCTGGAGTTTTGTTCCTTCTCCTTAGTGAAGTCAGTAATCCACTCTGACCACAGGAAGCCTGTCACCACACACACGCACGCACGCACACACACACACACACACTACTTTTTAACGAGAAGCATTCTCATATCTGAAAACAGTTGTGAAAAGCATTCAGGGTGTATGAATGAATCAGCTGCTGTTCTTACAGTGTAAAGACGCTGAGCTGGATTCACTAAGAGGACGTTTCATTTTACGTTTGTCACAAATCTTTATTCAGAGCTTTTTCAAATCAAATATAAAGTCATTTATTATTATCCGCAAGGTTCGGAGCAAAGCACGCCCCCAAAGTTTGGAGCTTGTCTATAATTTCAATTATTTTAAATTCTCTCGCTACATTTCTCGACTTGTGCTAACTGTGAGAAAGTTGTAAGTAGGCGACTGTACGCGAGCGCGTAAAACGCCAAAACAGCAGGCCACAAGACGCGCAAACGTCGATAAAGGGCATCACTTGTGTGTTTGTACGGATTCAAACCCCACAAACATCTGGAACCGAGGTTTCTGAACATCTGCTCCCCTCCCACTTTCGATTGGCTCGCTGGCAGAACACAACCCGAGCCGAGAATGCCAGCAAAACAAGTTATACAAGCCCCGAATCTGCGCTTTCTGAGCCTGGCCGCTGAACGCTCTCTCCCGGTACAGTCGGGTTAAAGCCAAACGTCGAGTTAAACGTTTCTTACAGGATACTTTACCTTCGCTCTCGGCGCAGGGCGCTTTTCGATCCATTGTGAGAGGGCTGAAGAAACTTTTCGACTCCATCAAGTGAGGGAAGCGCAGTCGGAACTTTATTCTTCTGCACTTTGTTACAAGTCACACAGAAAGCACTCCGGCACAGCCCACAGCTCACACATACTAACTTTAGTTTTGCAGCGAGTCTCGCTGAGACGAGCCGCTCCGTGCATTAATTTTCTCTTATCTTTTATTCCAGATTGTAAATTCATGCGCATCTTATTATCCTTCCAGCTGTGACTACTCCCCCTGCTCGACGAGAAAAAGAGCAGCGACCGTCGCTGGGGCTTGGAGTCTTTTTATTATGTCCGCATAACTGACTTTCCATGAGTGGGGAGGAAAACTTGAACTACACACCATGTGAAGCAATGGCGCCTCCGCTCGAGCTCGAACCAGTGCGCATGTGCCTTTTCTTTTCCGTTATTTCAACTTGGTCATGCCAAAAGAAAAAAAAGAAAAAAAAACTTTACTCCACATGACCCGGATCGAATTGTAATAAATGGCTCTCCCAAGTAGGAAGCAAGAGTCGCAAGGGGACACTGAAGGAGTTCATACAAGTCGAGGTTTATTACCTAAAGTGCGCTCGGCTTAAGATAAAGGGACGTTGTCTATGAATAGATTAACTTTGAAGGGCTAATATGTTATTTAACTAATACTCGGAATATTACAGAACAAATTTCAGGAAATTGTCCAACAGTCCCACTGCATTGTGAGATTTTTCATTTGAGAACATTACAAACAGCCTCTCTCTAATCAGGATGCTCAGTTTAAAGAAAGCCAAGAACAACAGAGAAACAAACAGAAAGCAGCCTTTATTAACAGTAAAAACATAATAAATGCATTAATACTGCGGAAAAGTGCAGTCTATTCCCCTCGCCCAAGCCGTGAGGCCCCCACAGATGTCTTTTACGGTGACGCGGTCCACTTCTGATCCACTCATCTTCTCCAGAATCTGCACGGCCTTCTGAGAATCGTTACCCTGCTTGCAGATCACGTAAACTGGAGAGAGAAGTCAAGAGAGACTGGTGGATTCATTACGTTTGATTGGTTGAAACACAACATCAGGTACAAGCAGGTGAATATTTAAAAATCGAGACAGAGTAAAGTCCAGGCTAAATTTATCTCACTGATTAAAGAACGTCACCAAAATAATGTTTTGAATGTTAATTTCTGTAAAGCGGGCCAGCTGCACAGGCTGACTGTACTTGTTTTGGAAAAGGCCTCACATAGCAACCCCATTACAACCTGTTTCTAGCTGTCCAAAATAAGCCTCTGGCCCAGCAGTGTGAGACTACACAGTGGCCTCTGAATATGCACAAGTGACTGTACGTGCCCGTTCATTTCAAACAACACACCCTAAATGGTGTTTTTGCTGTGTTACCTGGCGGCTGGCAGTCACCTGCCATCTGGTGCTTCAGCTGGCTGATTCTCTCCCGGAGTAACTGGAGATGTTCCCTCTTCCTCTCCTCCAGACTTGAGAGTGGAATATCTGGCAGCAATGTAAGGCGAACAGCCACACAGACACGAGGCTCGCACGAAGAGAAAATACACGATTATGGTGCAGCCAGAACGATTTGTGTCTTAAAGGATACTGAGAGAGGAGGCTAAGTGGCATATATCCACCTCCACCAGAGGGCGTACATCCAACAGGAGATGGGGCTCTTCACTGTCCATTATCGATTTATAGTCCTGGAATCACATTAAAACAGCCCTTAATACACTTAAACTACCAGCTGCTACAATTACAGAGGTGCGGCTTCGCTTTTTGGGGAAAGCCGTGGATTTCTACGTAAGCAGGGAAACCAAAATTACTCATGTGCCTGGACTTGTAATTGTAGAGTAATATGAACGTTTTAACATGTTTTTCCTTAATTCACAGGAAGCAAAACTGTTTCTAACTGCAGCCTCTTGCACAATCTCAGCTGCACCCCAATCAATCATGATCCCCATCTCTGTGCTAAATGACTCAGTGGGTTTCAAAGCAGCAGTTCTGCAGAAACATAAACAGATGCAATCCACGCTCCTGCGCTCGGTGCCAAAGAGAACGTGTTATTCTTTCCCATAGAAAATTTACAGGCGCATTTTAAGTCATTTCCCATTTGGGGCTGGGTCAGCACCGAGATGCAATCAGTTTATGAATGTGCATGAAAACTGAGAAAATTGTGAGTAATCATATAATAAACAGCACTAAATACAGGGAGTCACGCAATGACCGAGCGCTCTGCACCATATAATCCCCACCTGCACTGTGATCCTCTGCTCTTTGGACAGCAGGTTTAGTTTGCGGCACTGAAAAGAGAATTTTCAGAGAATTAGGGATAATTATTTGCACTTTTAAAAATGTCACTTTAATATAAATCAAGTTGATTTAGGAAACACGTTTGAAACCTTCAAAAACCAGCATTCCTCCGTAAATAGGCGTGACTGCAGAAAATGAGGAACTCCGTGAGTTTCTCTTATGACCAACCTTGTCTGTGGCAGCAGATCCACAGAAAGCCTCATAGTCCACCAGCCGGGTCACGCTGGGGTTTTCTCCACATACAGCACAGCCAGCCTGCTTTGGCCGCAGCCTGATCGACCTGAACCTGGCATCTTGGGCGTCAAACATCACCAGCTGCTGGCCGCAGGAAGCTGGCACGCCCGGTCAAGGTTACTAACAAGGCTACTTACTTCTGAGAAGCACCGTGTCGCTCCATTTAGAGGTTCTGGTGCGTCTCCCACTGGTACATTAAAAGCCATAGCAACATTCGGGGATTTTGCTGGGAATATGGTGCAACACTTTCCCGGCTGACGCATCACGGGAGGCGTTAGCCGGGAAAGTGCAATACAGAAGGCAGGACGGGGCGCGTCTATTCTCTCAGTACCAGCATGAAAACACGACAATGGCAAATAAATAGTCAACTCAGAGAACGCAGACAAAAATCTCCCTTCCCCTCCTTATCATTCAGCAGCTCATTGTTAATCAATTCTGGTGACTAAGCAAAAAAGCTCAGATGCAAAGAAGCACAATAACTAAACTATATATAACAAGAAGGTGAAGAAAAAAAGGATACAGCCCTGTCCAGAGGCAATCTTGAGGACTTCCAAAGCTTGGAAGCAGCCCATTATCCCTGGAACTTCAATACGAGTGGAAAATATTATAATATTATATTATAAAATATTATAAATTTACACCGACTGTGGCCTCTGTGAAGGTGAGGGAACAAGACTCACCCACTCCTAACACTCCTCCATCAGAGCAGTTGGTCACCGTCTCTGGAGGTGGAGGCACTGGATACAGACATCTGTAGCAGGGGCCTCCACGGTAGTTATACACCGTCAACTGCAGACACACAAAAGATACCGCATACTGTACCCACTGCACCGATGAGGAAAACGAGGGTCTGCCTTCTACCTTACCTGCCCTTCCATCCGTAAGGCGCTCGCCGACACGAGAGGTTTGCCGCTGAGCACGCAGGCGTCGTTCACCAGATAACGAGTGGGGACGTTGTCTGAGCAATCAGCCACAATGTCATATATGAGGTCAGTGAAGTCAAGGCGTCCTCGCGGTTTATCAGACACGCATTACTTACAGCTTCTTCTGAATTTCTCTTCATGTGCGCTGATAAGTAATCACAGAACGAGACTTGGCAGATAGCAGCTATGTGACATATTCATGATTTTACAAGTAGAGGTCTGTGCAATAGAGGATACTGTTGAATAAGCTGTAAAGCGTTTTCCGGCGAGAGCTGCAGGTGGTAGGGAATGCACTCCACAGTGGAATTTAACCTGCAGAGATAAATGCAGATTCAAGTAATTCCCTATAAAGTCTGTGTCCTGCATAAACAGCACATTTAATACAAACACTTTAACTGTCCTGCAGCAGCACGAGAGCCAAGAAAGCAAAAAAAACGCAACATGTGAGTCCCGACTGTGGCAGCAGACCTGTCGGAAACCTGCTCGTGCTTCCTTCCTTCTCCATCTTTGCCATCTCGACTTCCAACGCAGAGGAAAAACACTGACAAACATTACAGTCGCACGTCATTTGCATCGTGCATGCAAGAAACGATCATTAAAGAGCAATTATTAACAACAAGGCTCAATAAAACTGGGGAACAAGTGCTGCACAGCATTAAATTGATGTTTCAGTTCTTTGCTAGTCAGCGAACTGACGCCCTCGTGTGGCCGTAGGTTAAAGACGTGTGCGCGAAACCACAGAAGGCCCACTGTGTGGCAAAAAGGCACAAAAACAGCTGTCTCTAAAATAACATGTTTACAAAATATTTGTAGACTGGGGTGAAATACAAAACCAAATATAACCTGTGGTGAGACTGGAAAGCGCCGGTGTGCATTATAACGCAGCCCAATGTTTGCACAAAGCATAAAATACACTAATTATCACAGTTACTGAACATCTACTAATAATATCCAAACAGTAAGCTCTCTGTTTCCAGTTCGGGGCGGGAGGGCATTTTTAGACAGATTAGTAACAGTATACTCAAAAAATCTTTCATATTTGAAGTCCTAGATGATTTTGGTATTCTCTACACATCTGCATACCACGAATTATACGCAGTGTACACAGAGAGCAATCTGGGAAGCCGTCGCCTATCGTGTCAGACTGAGCCTGCAGGGCTGACAGCAAATGTCAAAGTAAGATGTCGTTACTGTTGTTGAATGTAGGAACTAAATGAAGAATAAGAGTTTAAACTGTGCTGGGATGAAGGACGGTGGTTTTGTGGCCACTGCACTATGTTTTAGTCCTTCACGCTTACCTGCATGCAACCAAGGCTTCCTTAAAGTGACCAGGACTAAAAAGAGAAATACCCAGTCTCTGGTTTCTTGCATAGATATTAGCAGTTGTTCACATGCAGACACTTGATTGCAGCAATAAAACAGTACCAAGTCTGTACCTCTGAACTGCACTGGCAGCAGAGAGCGCCTTGGCCTGGCCCTGGTTCTCCTCCCCATGAAGCACCTGTCTGTGCAGGTTACTCAGCTCCACTTCATCGTAGTCTAGCAGGCCGAGGCGACCTGGGGAGGCAAGAAGGGCTTTAAAACTCATCAAACACTGATACCAATGAGTATACTCATAAGGTGCAAACTTTTAAATTATGCATCCAAAGTTTGCCTGACACCCCACCAGAGAAAACAGGTAGTATAACTCTCTCTTATTTCAATTCACTAAATGTTAAATCTTAAATGTTATACCGTACGTTTTCTTGTCTCTTCAGCTTTAATCGTTTTACTCACCAAAAATTAACTTTTTATGGCTCAACATTATTTTAAGTAAACGCCACTTTTAATGAGCTGATTACTTTGGTGGTGATGTCCTCTAATCAACAAGCGTACCTACCAACACCTGCTGCTGCAAGATACTGCGCCAGGGGACAGCCCAGTCCTCCACAGCCCACAATCAGCACGGATGTCTTGGACAGATTCAGCTGACCTGCAGATAATCAGTCCTCACTTGGTACAATGCTCTGAACATCAGACGAGTGTAATCTGCAGCCATCCGTACCTTGCACACCAAGCTCGGGCAGGAGGAGCTGTCGACTGTACCGCATGATGTCCTCGTTGGTGAGAGCCGCTTTGCCTGTGAGCGGAGTTAGGGGCGTCACTCTCTGATGTAGCTCCACCGATGCAGCTCGGCTCTGATGTCACACCAAATACATTTGCATAGTTTTTATTCACCAAAGTCTTCCACAGTTTCCCTCTAAAATCAATCCAGATGTATTTTTGAAGGTTTTGAAGTATTTTGTGTTTTTCGATAAACTCTGATGTACAAATGTATCGCTGCACTCAGATTACAGCTGCACCATGTGACCACTCTCATTGAATTTTTACTTTGATTTTTCCTTATGTTAAAGAGCCAGTACTCAGACATGTTTTATGCATTTATATTAAATTACAGATCCTGGTTCACTTGAACATTTCACTCTTTTTCATGACAGCTTCCAAGCTATTCATGTTCAAAGAGATTTCAGTCTATGAAAAAAGATCAGAAAGTGAGTTGGATGAGTCTTTAAAAAAATCCAGGAAAGTATTTGATTCATGAAGCTGGAATGTCAAAGAAATCATGTCCAAACTTTGGATCATCTGGGCGAACAGAAAATGTTCTTAAAAAATGGATGATTTTGGATTGAATGGTATTAACTCAAAACATGTGAAAACAGGAGGAAATAAAAAGGTTTGATCAGCAAAGGTCAAAGATTAAATGTTAGAAAGAGATAATAATTAATAACCGGCAGGCTAAAGTAAAGCACAAATAGGTGACATATTTAGAAGATAAGATAAACGATCAATAAACATGGTTAGATGGAGAAAACAAATTGTAGGCTCACATAAATGAATATATTAGGGATTTTTTAAATTTAAAATAAGGTTTAAAAACGTCAGGTAATAATATAATAATTAGACGCCTACAATGGGGAATCTTATTTTATAAGAATTAATGCAAACTTTTCATCTTAAACTCTGAGATTGTAAGGATCAGGTGAATATGAACTCTTGTCTCAATGATGCATTTAATCTTAATTATGCAGCTGGTTGCTGTGGCGACACCTTGTGATAGCCGGATAAACTCTGAGGTGTTGGAGTAACATAAGGTCCTTCCCCGATATCGTCACTAAACTAAGCTCCCATTATGCTCACGTTATAACTGCACCGTTAATGCCACACAAGAAATCAGGCACATACACACACCGAAACACACCGATACACAGACGTGAATTCACTTTCGCACCTTTTCCAGTTGCGCCAGTTTGTTCTTCAGAGCTGCGATCTCCTCCTCTTTCTCCCGCAGCTGCGCCTTCAGGCCGCACACCTCCTGCGCCATGGTGCAAAGAAAAAAAACCCTACGGTTAGAAAAATGAAGCTCTAAAGCAGGAGACTCCTCTCAGACATGTTGACATGCCAAACACACGGTGCAGGCTTCCGGGTTGGTCACGTGGTAAAGACACCACGTGGTAGATGACGTCTGGAGCGCCGGTCAGAAAAAATATCAAAAAGTAGCAAAATAATAGAACATTTTAATTAGATTAAGAAATAATAATACTAATATAATATAAACAGGAAAATTCGTCAAATATTTTTGTGTTTATTTATTTTTGCCAGGGCGTATTCTTAAAAACATTATAGGTGAAAAATTATGCATTTATTTAATTAAAATAAATAGAAACCTATTGGGGAGGGGGGGAGCCTAAGGATCTGTTAATGCAGTGAGTGCCAATTTACCGTCATGGTTTGGGTTCACGTGTCCTCTCGAAAGCGAAGGAAAAATAAAATGTAAAGTTGCTATGAGAGCTCACTATGCTAATCCTACACACCCCTGTACCAGTGTGCGGTGACAAGTGGCTGATAACTCATTTCCTATATGTCCCTGAACATACGGTTTTCACTGGGGTGCTTTTGGGGGGATTATAGAGGGGCTCATAGGAAACCAGGAAATCCTCTCTATAAGGGAGAAAACCCAAACACAAGCACGTGAGTTTAACGATTTTAATGCGCACAGAGCTCGTGACTCCATAAACACAGATCAGGAGTTGCACTGGAACAATGCAGCTGCATCTCTAAATGGCAATGCTTTCATAATCCCATCAAAAAACAGAGAGCAACAAAATAACGCATTAAAAAAGATGAAAACTAAAACATCATTTAAGCATCATAAATATACTTCATTGTTATGTGTTTACGATAAATTGTGTGCATAAAACAATAAGGAGGGTGCACCAGGGTAAAGCTCCCGCTCACGTGGCTGGGCTTTGCGCTGTGACCTGCAGCTTATGAACATACAGAATGTGCGGTTTGCTGCTCAAAATGAGCACCTATCAAATGACTCTGGGGTCACTGTGTCAGGCACCCATGCGGTTCCTGGGAGTGGAAACACACACACACACACACACACACACACACACACACACACACACACACACACACACACACACACACACACACACACAGACGGTGACGCGCTGCGGTTTAGAGTCCTCCCTCCTGCTCTTCACATGATCTGAAAGCTTTCACAGAGGAGAGACAGGAATGTGCAAAGGAGCGACTACATCAGTGGCTGATCGAAGCCACGCTGCCTCCACAATGTCTTTATTTCACACTGTGGCTGTCTGCGTGACCCTCATCCACTACACCAACGGAATCCCATGGACAGAAGAAAAGGTAAATATATTCAAAGGATCTGCTCGCGTTCTGGGCCTGAATGCACCGTGGTACTGCCTCACAGTCATGTGTTTAAACGCTGAGAGAAATCTGCTCCAAATATGAATCCATTAAAATAAGAACTTACCACGTGCTGTGTTTACTCTGACCATCAGTAACCTGCTTTCGACACGAGCATGACTGCTTACTGTCATTATTTCCTGTCTTTGTGACGCTTTTATCATTTAAAAGCATCTGTGCCGAATGATTTGATCGTTTTGGGACTAATAATTAACCATGTAGAAAAAAAATAATAGTAATTTTAGCATGTTAATGTCTTTATATTGTGATTATATTGTTTGTGGTTACCTGCACCGTTACTGCTGTTACATTACTCCATAAGAGAAAAAGAGAGGCTCTCAAGTAATCGGATACATCTTTATAATTAAGTGAAATATGTGTTCATGACGTTAGAACAATCACCTGCGCTTTTAACACTGTTGTGTAATTCTCCTGAGGTACACCAGGGTATCCCTGGACATAAATCTTCTTCATCTATATTCTTCTTCTCCTCTCCCCTGTGCTTGGTTGCTATGGCAGCACAGCCATCATCATTGATCCTCCAATTGTGGGTCTTGGTATTTATAGACCTTAAGTGGACCCCCTTTTAACCCTCTATGAGCTCAGTGAGCCCCAGCTCTTTGAAGGGCTGTATTCAGTCTGTGTGACCACATAATTATAGTTTTCCCTCTGCAAACACAGGCCTGCTGCATGAGTCAGCCACTATGGGCTTAAGACGTACTGGGAGCAGGTTTTGTAAGTGAATATTTGTGCCTCCGCTGAAATAAACAGACCTGGGGAACGTATCTTCTGTTGTTGTCTGCAAAGAAGAGCAAATGTTGTTGTTGGTTCTGCAGATGTAGCAGTGCCGAAGCAAAGAGTCAGTTAATCTGTCAGTTTGTTGCTTCGGCCATTTATTCCAACTCCAACAAACATAACATAAATATAAATGACTAATTCATTAAGTGAATAATGACCACATCAACTGATAATAACCTTAATATTATTCCTTTAAGCTCTGAATCTATATGAATATTTTATAACCTTGGAGTGCCGCTCGTTTCCACCACATTCCCAATTAAGTACTAGCTGAGGGCCTAATAGAAAAAATGGAGCCGCACACAGACGCGGGCTTTGATTGGTCTCTGATATTTACTCTCAGCTGTTTTCCCCCCGATTCCCTGTTTGTTACCAGGACAACAGTGTTTCTCAGCAGGTGAACTTTGTGACCAAATGAAACAGGACTGATTGGAAGATCAATGCGGTTTTTTAGGCCTGTGAATCAGCAGTCATTGAACTGACTCTTATAGTTTGCACAAAACAGCAAACTGGCATTTTACTAAAGAAGAGTAATTCCATGTTAACAACTATGCTTGTCTTTGCCTCCTGTCTGTTCATTAGATGCTTGCTTTTTTAAAGGAGCCACTCTGTAAACTTGTGTCTCTTCTCAAAGCTCTAATTAGCTCTTGTGTCCCGACAGGCTTTTTTCACAGCTTATTAAGGACACTGTCTTTTATTTAACAGCTTTACCATATGATCAAGTTACTCATAGCTCATATTTCCTTTATTTTTTCTGTTAAAAAAGCTACATTTATTCTTTCCTCCCCCGAAGTTCCTGCATATATGAAACATCCAAATTCCCCATGTTTGTAATCTTAGCGCTGTTTCCTGTAACATGACAGGATGAACGTATCATTATGACACAACAGCAGTCTATGCGTCACCCGCACAGTTACTTAACTTGAATCCATCACAGGCTTCTCTGCTACTATTAAACAGCTGCTGAGGAAAAAAGTGGACCATTGCACACGCTGTGTGAAAACAGATGTTTATGAATTGCTTGTTGTGTTCTATGCTCTGCAGTGATGAACAAAAACAAGCCTGCTGAGCAATACTTTTTTGTTGTTTTTCTGACAACCACTTATTTTAAGTATCAGTTGAATCCATTCATTTTATCTCTTGCTTCTTTGGTCCTGTCCAGTTGTACCACACAGCTGTCACGCTAACACAGGATGAGATGCGCGCTGCCCTGTCGCACACTGATGTAGAGCAAATGTGGCAGAGGGACCTGAGACCACTGCTCGTTACCAGGTATCCAGGGTCTGCTGGCAGCCAGGCTGTGCAGGACGTAAGTTGATCTGATACCAGATCTGTGTCTTTAACTAGAGGAACAGTCATCTTTACTATCATCATGTGTTATCATGCACACGTCTGGATGGCAGGAAAAATGTAAAAATAATGTTATATTTCCTCCAAAAAACCACAATGTTTTACACCTGGGAGGACACTTTCCACATTTGTAGTAAATGCAATTCCACTGGTAATAATAAAATGCTGTTTAATTCTGCAAAACAGGAATCAGGTCAGTATATTCAGTGGTTTAGCTAAGTAGTAAGGAGATGATAAGATGAAGGAGAGGCTAAATTACATAAAAACCTTTGCGTGTGTGTCCGCAGCACATCAAAACAACCCTCGGTTCGCTCGGAGCACAGTGGGACGTTACAGAGGACAAGTTTGTGTCACAAACACCATATGGACCTCTGCCCTTCACCAGCCTAATTGCCACCCTGAACCCATCAGCCAAACGCCGCCTGGTCCTAGCCTGTCACTACGACTCCAAGTACTACCCACCACAATGGCACGGAAGAGAGTTCCAAGGAGCCACGGATTCTGCCGTTCCCTGTGCCATGATGTTGGAGCTGGCAAGAGCCCTGGATCTGGATCTGAAAGCTCACAAGGTATAATTCTAAGTCATGATTTACAGCTGCAGGGCACAGTAAGCTAAAATGGTACATTATACATCATTAGTAACAGGCGTTTCATTGAAACCCAAGCCTTTTGGTGCTAGTCTGTAATGTGTTTGGTGTTTTAGAGGTTGTGATCAGCACTGACTTGACTGTGGTCATGAATCACGATGAACAACACAACATCACACAACAACAACACAAATGAAAGCTGAAAGGAAACCTGGCCAGAGGTAACAAAACACCAAGAGCATTCAATTTTCCTACCTGCAGCACTTTGATATAATATATTTTTATCTTAAACACCCAGGCTCTGTAGTTATTAGGAAAAGATTTCACACCACTGTGAAAAACAATTTAAACTACGTCCTCATATAGGAATTAAGAGACAAGTGCTCAGGCGCTGCTAATCAGTCACACTTGATTGGCTGATCATCATCAGCGTGAGCGACTCAGGTGTGCATTAACACAATGCCAGGAATGAATGACATCAGCGATGAGCTTTGAGAAGCAACTGTTGCTGCTCATCAATCTGGGAAGGGTTACAAAGTCATTTCCAAACAGTTGGAAGTCCATCATTCTCCAGAGAGAAACATCAGTGACAAGCGGAAAACATTCAAAACAGCTGCCGGTCCTCCCAGCAGGGAGCGTCCCACCGAATTCAAACCGAGGTCAGACTGTGTAATGGCCAGAGAGACCCCAGAGCTTTATCTCAGACTCTACAGGCCTCAGTTATCATGTAAAATGTTAAAGTTCAGCCAAAACTAGGGCATACATCAGGACAATGATCCCAAGAACAGCAACAAATCTATAACAGAACGGCTGAAAACAATCAAGGTTGTGCAACGGCCGAGTCAAAGTCCAGACCTCAGCCTGACTGAAATGCTCCGGTGGGACCATCGGTGAGTTGTGCATAAATGTCCACAGACTTCATGTTATTGCCGCCACAGGTGGTGCTATAACCTGTTTCACAGGACTTGACGTAGCCGCCCATCATTGTGTGGTAATACAGCTCCCACCAGTACACCAGTGCATTTTAAACACCAGTTAGGATCTCTTGCAAAAAGGAAAATACGAGAGTTTGGCTCTATGTTTTACACTTATTAAGATCAATTCACTGCTCGTATTGATCCTTACATGATGGAAATATAAGAATTTGCCCAGTGCCATCTGCTAAGAGCTTTCACAGAGTCAGGGAATAAGAGGATGCAGACGTTTTTCACAGCAGAGATATGACACGTTGAGTTAACCAGCATTGATGAAGGCTGCAATCCATTTAGGTGAGTCCAGAGCTATTGGTACTGCTCCAGCACTGCTGGCTTTCTATGCCTGATGTCAAAAAGGCATTTAAATGTTGCTCAAATGTAGCCTACACATTTCAAACACTAAATATTTTTTATATTCATTTGTGAACCTGCAGGCGTCCACACTACAACTCAAGATCGGGATAAGAGCAACATTTCAAGTTACATTCTGGATGTTTTAAATTAATTAGTACATACACGTTTTAATTGTTCTGCTCAGTATTAATGCATTAGAAAAGAAAAAAAAACATTAGCATTCATGCAGCTAGCTCCTCTGCCCTTTTCCTGTTCCACAGCTGAGCTCAGCCTCCTGTCTGCTGGGCGGACAGTGACATCGTCTGTGACAGAGAGATCAGCCAGGGGACGTGTTTTCCACACTCAACTGTCTGTCACAGAGGTCACGGTGGAAATAGGAAGCACACTGAATTCAAATGCATTCTGTGGACGAGAGGACACATAATCAATATGAGAGCTGATAAATCGTGTGTTTAAAAAATCTGTTCTAGAAAAGAGCAATGAAGCAAAAGAATAAAATGAATATTTCCCTTGAAAAACATTTTTCTTAGTTTTCTGTCAAGTACTATGAAACAACACTAGATGGCAGCAAAACTCTTGGATAAAAAGTAATTCTACTGGTTTTTGTTTTTACTCTGTTTAGAGCTTAAATTCCAACCTGACCCTGCAGTTACTCTTCTTTGATGGGGAGGAGGCTCTTTTTCAGTGGACCGCCACAGACTCCCTGTATGGCTCTCGCCACCTTGCCCAGAAGATGGAGGCCACCGCACATCCTCCAGGAGCCGCAGACACCAACCAACTGCACGGCATTGTAAACATCACTTCTCCTAATTCTTCTCTGTCCAAATCACGGAGGATTAGGATAATCACTTAAGCACACTCAAGATCATCCTTTTGTTAGCCAACATCAATTTCAGTACAATCTGCTTAGCCCTGATCTCCTCTTACACACTCGAACAACTGAAGTGCATTTCTTAAATAGTTTTGTATTTGAAAGAATTACACAGCCACTTATTTCATCACCAGGGAGGCTCGGAGGGCTTTATATGGAGCAGAAGTTATTACACGCTCTATAAAAGTATGATGTCACTTGTACCCGGTATATATGTCCGTATCCACGCTATAAAGAGATAACTGTTATCCAAAAACTGGGGAGATAAAGTTTCCCAACATTGCTGGTGTGTGAGCGTGTGTGTGCATGCGTGTAGACAGACAGAAAGACAGATTGGTGTGTTTTATGTGCAGCACCGTGGAGCACGTGATGTAATCACCTCAAAGCAGCACCGCTGAGGTGTGATTATTATGGGAATGAGCTGCTTAACGGGGAATTACCGCCGGGGTGTGTAGACAGAGTTTCTCATGAGAGATGGGCATCATTCATCCCGTCCTGTCTCTGCTCCTCCAGGATCTGTTTGTGTTGTTGGATTTGATCGGCGCTCCCAGTCCTCGCTTTGGCAACCAGTTTCCAAGCACAACAGCCTGGCTCTCCAGACTTCAGCACATCGGTGAATAATCATTCACTAATGCTTTATGTATAATATGCTGTCTTTGGTGCAGCGAGGTTGAGTGATCACCAAACATTAGCAGCTACATGAGTCTTGTTAGTCATCACCATATAGAAGCTATTCACCTTTGTAACACATTATCCTTTAATTGCAACATTTCAATGAGATTATGAATAAATTAATGTGATAACAGTCATGGGTTTGTGGCTTAAAGGGTTGTTAATGGAAACTAGTTAACCTGCATGGATCCTGTTACGGTCCTGGGCCTGGTGACCCAGTGTTTAGATTTAGAGCTTTCCGGGGTTTAGTCTTTTGTGTTTCTAGCTTCCAAAGTTCTTTGTGATTACAAGTTCTTAGGTTTTGTTTCTTTGCCTTCCACGTCTATAGTTTAGGTTTTGTTCTGTCTCCATGTTTACTCATCTGTCTTCCCTGTCAGCTGTGTCTCCTTAAGTCTGTGTCTCTGTGTGTTATATGCTCAGTTTCTAGTCTCTAGTTTTCCGTCGCTATGCCTGCCCTGTGTTCCACGTTTAGTTACTCTTGTCTCCATGTTTCATGTCTGATTCCCCTTGTCAGTCATGTCTCCTTGTCACAGTGAAGATCTCACGTTTCCTGTTTTATTTTGATAGTTTCTTGTTCTGTGTTCAGTGTATTCAGTTTTGCTCCCTCCCCGTTCGTTGTGTCTGACTAGTCCCAGCCGTGTTTCCCTCCTGTTTCCCTCATTACTCCCGTGTGTATTTAAGCCCTGTGTTTTCTTCTGTCTTTGTCATGTCATAAATCCTTTTTTCTGCGTGTTGCCGCTGTGCTCCTAGTAAATTCCTAGTTCTCTGGTTTCCAGTTCCTTGTTTTTGGGATGGTTTCTGTAAATGTGTAGAATTATTTCCAGCAATAAAGCTGCCGTTTTCAGTTAACTTCCCGTGTTGTAAATCCTGTGTTTGGGTCCTACATCCTGCCACCACGCAGCCGTACCTTGACAGATACAGCCATGTTGATTGGTGCAGGGAGAGAGGAGTTAGAGACAAAGTTAGAGAGACAAGGCTGAGATGGTTTGGGCATGTGCAGAGGAGAGATAAAAGACAAAGGTTGCTAAATATGGACCAGGAGGAAAAGAGGAAGACCTGAGAGGAGGTATCGAAGGAGGAGATGCAGAGGGTTGGTGTGATAGAGGAGGAAACAGAAGCAGATGAGTAGCTGAAAGAAGAAAATACAGCAAATTGTTTATTATTATTATTTTTTTACTATTAATAATTAACATGTGAGGTGTTTTCACTAACCTTTGAACTTTTTATTTTCTGCTCTGCCTTTTCTAAACTTAGAAAAGCGTCTTCACTCCATGAGCCAGCTGGTGGACCATCCTAACAGCGTGCAGTATTTCTGGCCAAATCACCACGTGGGCCATGTGCTGGATGACCATATACCTTTCCTAAACAGAGGTATGACCCTCAAGCAACACAAAAACTAAATCAGCAGTTTCCCTTACTGTGTTGTTCTCTTTGGTGATCCTCATAATGTGCCTCTCTGCCAGGTGTTCGGGTCCTTCACCTTATCCCCTCCCCCTTTCCCTCTGTGTGGCACACGTTTGATGACAACGAGCAAAACCTGGACCGTTCCACTATTGAGAACCTCAATAAGATCCTGCAGGTTTTTGTTTTGGAGTACCTCAGCGCCAGACCCACCGTTCCTTCAAATCCACAGAATGCCCCCTAAAGCTCCCTGTAAACCCTTCATCCTTTGATGTCTCACTGTAGTAAAGATCCTCAGCTGCCACTTTAAAGACACAGAGCATACGCTGCATTAACCTCTATTTATATACTGAGACGCATATGTACTGCTTAACTTAATGACTGAGATAAAAGGGTTAAATTGTGTGCATCAGACGAGTGCTTGTTGTAGAGAACATTTTCCATAGATGATCTTTAGAAATATTGATCTAACCTGCATTTTTATTTTGAAAGTCTGAAAGTTGTATGCGTGTAAAATGAAAGATGAGGCTCATCAGAGAGACTAAGGCTTCATAGCTTCTTCATTTCAAGCCCCCAGCAACAATCCGAGCACAAAGGACCATCAGTGTGTTTCTGCAACACTGCTCTCTTTGTATCAGTCAAAGGCCTTCCTTATACCGCGAGGATTCATCTCAGCGCCAACACTAACATCGAGGATCTTTACCACGCCTCAAAAAATCGAAATAAGAGCAGCGCTGTGTTAAAAACAGTTTTCATTTTACACACTTTCTCAGTAACAATGAAGTAAATGAAGCCGCTAAGATCTAAATTGGAGATAATTTCATTATGGATTGCTTTTGGAATGCCCTCAAACACTTGCTTATAGTCATTTGATGACATTCAGAATCCCCAGTCGGGCATGCTGTGTGAGAAATATAGTCAGACCACCCACACAGCTGCTACCAAACATATTGAGTATATGGCGACACACATGCCACACTGTGCGAAATTTCCCCTCCTATATTAAACCTGTTGTTTAGAGAACAAACCTAAACAAGTAGCAGGAAGTGTGGTTAATTTGTACTAAAACAACATCTTTAGCCTTTTATATCCTCTCATCTTAGGTGAAGTGGATGACTTCCTGTGCTGATGTTTCATGTGCCTGTCTTTGTTTATATGATGTTATTAGCTTGGTTTTAATGTAAATGCCAGAATAATATACTCTGCCAAAACTGGACTTCCTGTATTTGGAGACTGAAATAAATGTTGATTCAGAAAACAAAGGAGAGAGTTGGTTTTTTGCGGGATTTTTAATCATTTGACAACTTTGTGTTTAAGCAGATCCAGACTACTGTACGTACTGCAGCTCCTCCTCTAAAGCATTTCTGCATTTCTGACCTGCAACAAAGAAAATTTGACTCTCCTTCCAGTCCAACATCTTTTCAAATCACTTTTTTGATTCCTCGGCTTCACCAGTCTTTCCCCTAATCCTATCGAGAGGCCATTCCCCAAATTCCACACCATCTAAATCCTCTTCAATCCGGACCACTCGCATGTAAATCGAGGAGGTTTTTGTTTGCTGGAGGCAGAAATATTTATGATGCAGAGATGATGAAGAGGTTTAGTTATATGTGAACCAAAGAGAGGGGTTGGATTCAAACTATATTTTGGAAAGCAGCACGTCTGACCAAAGAACAGAAGACCAGGCAAATCGAGAGTTGTATAACAGTGTATTGTGGCATCCAGTTTATGTGTGACAGCAAATTGATGAATGCCCCAGTTTAATAACAGCAGAGCTTTAATCTGAGCTGATTAGAGAGCAGAGTGTGCAGCTGCACAATAGTGGATTGATGGGTAGGGCCCGAACTCTTTCTAGGTGTGTTTGAAACGGTTAGAAAACAAAGAAGCAAGCAGTGCTGTTTTCTTTGTAAGGTCGCTCGCTGGAGTTTGACTGAGAGGTTTTATAAATTTCTAAAAAATAAAAAAAATCACAAAAGGGTTACACAACTTCACAACAAAGAAGCAACACTGTACTGCAGCCACCACGATGCTGCACCTTTTTTCCCACGAAAGGTCAAATTTTATATATCCCCTGGCTCAAACTTTTAAACATACACATTCCCCATAACGTGACCTTTACGCTTTCTGTGCTGTTGTGCAGTGTCCACCTGTTGCAGCACTGTAAACCCACTGAACCAGCTGCTTTGTCCAATCCCAGTCTGCATCATGTTACCTATTATATGTCCCAGTTCTGTCATGCAAGAAAAAAAAAAAATCACAAATAAAGATTTTTAAAGGAAGACCTTCAGCATAGTCCTGATAATATTTTTCTGCATTTAAATTCCCCTTTTAAAAGGTCATTTTCTGCTCTTAAAATAATTTTTGAGAGAAAAAGAACAATATCGCAAGTAACTGATTCCCTCATCAGACCCAACGTAGCCTGCACTTCATTTTCTCTGCACTGCACAAGTGTGTCCATTCTAAATGAGCTAATGGGGAATATTAATTTATATTATTGCGTGTGCATAAAGAGATGCGTGCAGAGTGTACGCTGCAAAGAAGCAAGACACCAGCAGAGAGCAGTGCCGAGTCATGTTCAGGTTCCAGGAAAGCACAAGCAAAGCTCTGCTGCTCCTGTTTGTATCACGATGTTGTATTTTGACGACTGCTCATTCAAATATAAGAGAACAAATTCAGCTAGTGTCACATTAGGTCAATAGCTTAATCATATCTATGAGGCCTTTCAAGTGCTCAACACAAACGGAGGAAAATGTTCTATTTTTATTATGATTGTTCACATTGTTCTGTATTTTCCTTTTTCTCCTGAAGCAACACAACACAAAGCGGTCAGCACTGTTTCACGCCTCCACTTTCAAATGAGGGCGGCGAACACACGGAAACTACCTACATCATACGGTGCGTTCAGGTACTCTCCGTAAATTCATATCACCACTCGGGCGTTCTGGTGGTTTTTGGTTAGAAAATTGTAAAATTGGTTTATTACAAGAAAGAAAGAAAGAAAAAAAGAAAAACATGATGCAATGGTAACGAAATTCATATCTCGGTATTAGTTTTTGATACGTAAGCACTATTATGAAGGCATCTGCACTATGTGAAAATATAAACTGTGATATTTGTTAAGTGTATCAGTGTTTTATTAATCACCGGGGCTCACTGGGCATTTAAGGAATAATTGTGATTTTTCCGAGTATTCCCGGCAGTACGTGAATGCCGCATCAATCCCAACCCGAGCGGTGAGGACCTGAGGGGGATTTCAGTCCAGCCTCCCGGTCGAGTGTGCGCACAGTTGTTCATTTGGTGAACACAAACAGACGCTGAGAGCGAAGCTGGAGCGAAGAATGTGACAGAAAACAGTTCTCCGAGTTCTTCATCAGCGCCGCCACATTTCGGCTCATTTCTCTTTCTCTGATTTTATTCTGAGCACACCATGGAGCCGATAACCAAGTGGACGCCAAAGCAAGTTGTCGACTGGATGAGAGGTAAGTGAGGCACTTTGAAAAGATTAGATTTTAGTCTGGAAAAAAAAATCTCATTGACTTCATTAAAAGAGAAGCTGTTCAAAGGCTTCTGTGCCCCAGCGCAGAGTCGCTCCTCGGTTATCTGCTCTTAGTTTCGTAGAAACTGCGTGACAGCATACCTTCACTGAGGCGCATAACAATGGGACTACATTTCTTTGACTCTCACTTACACAAGAAGGACAAAGAAATGACACTTGGCTGTGTAAGCAGTCCCCTGACATGCCAGTCGTACTACTGATAACACTTGATAATGAGATTTATTTTGTCACTGTGCTAACAAAGGAAATGTATTTGATTGGCTCTTAAATACACTGACTGTCCTAAGTTTGGTGTCACAAATCCCGAAGTCAGAAACAAACAGTATCCAAGTGTCTCTCATTATATTTGCTGCTGCTTTTTTATTTGTTTAAAGAAAGTGATATTGATGTGTAACAGTCACTGTACTCTGGACTTTTGGAGCTTTAAAATCTCTAAAGAAAGTCCGAATAATTTGTCTGTAAGTTTGCACTGATCTTTTTTTCTCCAATAAAAAATAAATTCTATTTCTAATTTTCTGAGAGGAATGAGAGGTATGCTAGTGGCATAAATATTCTCTGAACCAGACTTTAGTCACAGCATAGGTATGCATGGCGTGCGGCGCAAGAAGCTACGTAGTGGATGGAGTAGTTGCAGAGATGCCAAACTCAGAAACTGAAGTTTGTGGTCATCAACCAGGAAAAAGAAGCGCAGGCTCTTCGTGATGGGATCAAAGCGTCTGTCTTTGTTCTGAAGGACATTTGGAAACTTTTTTCATATACTGATTTGTAAGTTTAAGCTAACTTCTGTATTTTTATGGAAGTGTAACAGTTAGTAGGCGGTGGTGTATTAACTGCTGAATGAGGCGTGCCTGCTAGTGCACATCGATAGTTGGGGGTTAAAGGGGATTGTCAGGGGTTAGTTTCCATGTGTGCTGTGAAAAGAGCCTGACCGGGCATTTGTGGATGGAGGATTAGTTGTGTATATGGGCCCCACTACTGTCAGTGACCTGAAAATCTGACTCAGCAGTTGTCTCTGTAGGTCCCAGATACTGGATTTGCAGACTCCTGCAAACACATCAGAAGGGAAGAACTGAGTGAAATGCACTGACGCGCTCAGGGAAGTGCTCCCTGCTGAAGCTGGTGCATGAAAAACGGTTGATGAAGTTTTGTTTTTATACTTGAGAGGCTTCCAGGGTCACTGCTCTGGCTTTGCTGAATCACATTTGCACAGAGGTGCTGTCGTCGGTGTAGACAACAATAACTTTGCAAGCAGGTGGATCTGCATTTAAGCAGTCAGAGCTGCAAAAAAATGAAGCGCTGTGATATTGCACTTCTTCCTTTGGTCATTTAAACCTCTCCCTGGGTTGGCTGTGCTCATGCGCCAACATTTTCTTTGTTAAAGAAAAGCAAAGAGCCTTTTTAAAGGAGGGCCAAAAGCCACCACCAGTTTTCACAGAGAAGAAAAGGCCTCTTTCGGTCCTCAGTGACCGCTGCACCGTCCACAGCCATAACACAGCACGTAACCACTCGTGTTGTTTGACTGAAGGAAACCTTGTGTAATCTTTTCATACCAAAGCCAAACGGCGTCAAACTGAAGGAAAGCGCACACCCGGAGCAGGGTCACGGCCGCTTGTTGACCATTCGCACCAACACCGAACACGGCTGTTTGCAGAGTTGCTGTGCGTGTGACAGAAGCCAAATGAAAGTCTCAGGAAGCACTCTGTGCAGACCTTTACTCCCGTTTGCCTCGGGCTGTTTCCCCGAGCTGGACAGGGGCTGCTCTTGTGTATTGAAGCTGTTGTTAAACACCTCCATTGTTGCAGCGGATCAAGTGGTCGCTGGTGGATGTTTATTGTCACTCTTGATCCCTTTCAATTCAAACATTGTTGTTGTTGTTTTCTATGTGTGGGGACTGGAAATGTCCTGAAGCACATTTGCTTCACCACAAGATCTCCCAGCTGGACCTGCAGTGCTCTGTGACTGGTATGCCATATGTCATGTGTGGGATTACGTCCCCCAGGGAACTGACCGCACTTTCCTGAGAACACACCATGTTTTCAGTAAATGCATTTTTAGCTCATTGTGATGATTTTGAAATTAAGGCTTAGACATGCTGCTAGTCATTTTCCAAATATAGTCTTGAATACACAACAGCAGTGTTTTAATGGTGAGGGTGGCATTCAATATATACAAACACCTGAATAGGATGTAATTCAGATTTTTCTTTTCCACCTTGCAGCTGCTGGGAGGAATCAGTGTATCTGTAAATACAGTCTTACTGTGTGGCTTTTTGCTTTTTTGCTTTTGCAATACAGCCTAAATGTCCTGCAGCGTTTTCCATAAATGTATCCTGGCTTATCAAATTTCAAAGCTCTGTGTCTGTAAAGCAGGTTGGACATGTAAACTTCAGTGATGGACTTATTTTCACCAAGCTTTGCTCATCTACTCAATAGTAAGTAGAAGAGTAGCAGCAAGTGTGTGTTGATCCAATTTTTTTCCACTTCCAATCCGATCCAGAACCCAAAAATCTGATAACCAGGTTACATTAGTAAGATGTAAATCCTCACTGTGTGGAACAGACCGAGACCAATTCTTTTATGCCTCAGCTCAGCTTCCTTAACTTCATTCACCTAAATTTCATTAGTCTCATTTCAGCTCAGCGTGAGCGTCATTAGGTTGCTGTTAATTGCGTTCACGCTGGTTTGTCCTTTACATCCTCTCAGTCTGAGTGCGCATCCTTTACCTGCTCCTCACACACACTTATCGAGTGTGGATTGGAGCAGACAGGAGACAGCTGAAGTGAAATCAAGTCCAGCAAGAGCTTCCAAAGAAGTGGCGAAGCGAACACAAACCAAGCGAGACCAAGACAGTGAAAGCATCGTCACTGTGGGAGCTTTTCAGGTGCGTCCGCTCACTTCGACCACAGTGGGTGTAGCTGCAGTGAAACACCACCAACTTAATACTTGGATATCTTATCCAAATATCAGATCAACACGTCCTTAATGACAAGCATGTGCAAGCACTGTTCTGTCTCCCACCAAAGGGCTGAGATGTCGGTTATCTTGTCAGAAAGGTGACAAACGTGCTCAATGTGCTTTTGTCTTTCACCAAATTCGAACCTGGGAAAAATAAAAGGATTGTTGAGTAGCTTCACTGACGGGTGCCTTCAGCAACCTTATCTCTGGAGAGGATAGGAAGGTGAGGGCAATGATGGCTCATGATCCTTATCTGGCTGAAACAGAGTTCCTATATGGGAGCAAGAACAGACATTGGCCAGACACCTCACCCTTATTAAGGCATCCTTTACCCCTGTTTTAGTGCCGGCTCTATCAGGAAAGTAGAGTCTATGTTTGGATAGCCACCACAAGCATCATTAATCCATTTTTAGCAAGCCTTACGCTGGAGCAACTGTGTGTATATGCATCAGGAGAACAAGTGTCAGATTAATCCAAACATATTCTGTAAGATGCAGAAATCTGTCTGCTCCGTCTAACGACCTCACTCAGAAAAGGAAGTAACAGGATGGGATGATGTATTCAAGTGAAACTGTTTAATTCCCGTAAAGTCCAGCCTTTGTTTTTTAACACTTTCTGCATCTTTAAGTTTAACCTGTTGAGTTCTAGTGATGCGCGCATAACAATGTTTCTTTAGAAAAGAGTTTAGGGGAAGTGCTGTAAGAGGATTCCCCCTGGGGAGAGGTTACTCAAAGGCACTGCTGTGGTTTTGTTGCTGTCACGGCCTCTGTGGCCTTTTTGTCACATGAATCCCAGCCTGACAGCATCAGGAGCTCCAACATGGGGGGACACAGTCAGCGTCGGGGTTTTTCACACTCTGATTTGGTCTGAATAAAAGGCAGCTGCATAAATAAAACCTTAAAAATGACTTTCCTCCGCAGCTTCACCAGCAGCCGGCACATTGTGTTTACACGGTATACTTTCTTGCGTATGGCGCTTTATAGGTCAAATGATTGTTATCAGCGCACTGATATCAGTTTGCATTTGCATGTAGAGCACATTATAACTAATTCTCACAATGTCAGCAGAGAGGAGCCCGAGTTTGATCCCACGTCCAAGCTAACCCGAAGCTACACCAGTTTGCTTTTCATTCAAATCTAAAATGTGCATTGCAAATCTCCCTGATGAGCTCAGCTTAGTCGGACCTGCAAGCCGTTTGGCCTCAGTCTGCCCTAAGAGCATTGGCCTGTGAAGTGCCATGCTTAAGTCACGGGACTGAAAGCAACAACCTGAGGTGACGCAGCAGGCCAGTGTGTATTTACGAGTCACATGTTGACCGACCTCTCGTGCAGGGATGTGAAATGCTCCCGTGCACTCGCTGGTATGTGTCACGATTGTTCCCGGTGATGTCTGTAAATGCTACCGGACCTGTGTGCGCTGGTGCAGGAGGGGAAAGGAAGTGTGTGCCTGGGTTGATATTGTTATCAAAGCACCGCTAATGCATTTATGCTCAAATAAACTCCGAACATGAGAGGAATGTAAGTGCTGTGATTTTTTTTTTTGATTTTTTCCTCTCCCTCCTGCTAAACCAAACCAGCGGCTCTGTGAATGAGCAGTCCAAACAGGTCACACATGTCCTTTGTTGCATTTGGGGCCACCAGTTGCTTTTAACGGATTTAAAAATGCCGCAGCCTGTCAGGTCGGTCCCCCTCGCTGACCAAATACACACAAAGCTCTTTCATCCTGCCACCTGCTTACACTCTAATGGAGTGTAATGTCATTATGATTATAAAGTGATCTGTAGTTTTATGAACTGTCGCCTACTTTGGGGTTTAGCCGGGCACTTGGGCGAGCGCCAGATCTGTGCATGTTCAAACTAGTCCTCCGTGGAGGCTGAATTCCTGTCTAGCTGTTCCCACAGGATAAAATTGTCATTCCTGTGGGAAATACATTCTTGTGACTAAGCTTTAATTTGCTTACTATCTTTTTTCTGATCCACTGTTGTTTATATATGCACAACAGAGGTGCTAGTATCACCACGCACATTTTTTAGGTCTCCGTGCTCGTGTTTGTGTTTTCACTCGCCTGTGATGTTTTTTTTTTTTAATTTGTCAGCTCTCATTCATTGGTTATGCAAGAGAGCGGCGATAGATGAGGCAGCATTAATGGGCCAGTCTGTGTTTTTAAAGCATTAATGAGCCCCACTATCTGCGTGGCTTCATGGGCTCTGAATGGGTTGATGAACAAAAGGTTCCTCGAAAAACACAAAGCCTTTGTGTTTGTTTATTCGTAATTTTCAGGTCAGATTTCTATTGTTCTATTAAGAAAAGCTCATAATCAGGTGACAAACCTCTGTTTTCGTTTTATCGTGGCTGAAAGTCTCATCAGGAGTCTTCAAAACATTCCACAAACACATGCTAGTGAAGTCATACATGTTGCACCAGCTGACGAGGACTTTAGTTTCACTTGACGCTGCACATTTTCCCCGGGCTTCCCTATCCCAGAATGGGGGGGGAAAAACAACTATTTTTGTCACCCAACAGTCATCATACTTCTAACTCATCCTCTTGTGTCCAGTCCACATACTGAACTAACCATTGTTTTTTGTCTGAGACACAAACTCGGAGCGTTGTACAAAAGATTTTAGAGCAAATGTTGGTTCGACTGTTTGGACAGGGAGTGGCGGCTCCTCTTTGAGAGATTTGTGGACCCGAAGAAACAATCAGGGGAGATTCTGTTGATCCTCCCTTTTGTTTCCAGTGGTGCAGCCTACCTGGGAAAACTCTGTCACGTGACCTTCCTCTCTGTTTGTATATGACAACCTATTCCAGCTGTTTCCAGTCAACAGCACATTTATTATTTGTAGGAACAACTCTTTCTGTGAGGAAGATGCACGGCAGGTGCTGGCAAGACTAGAAACAAAGCTCACCGGTTAAGTAGCGTGTGAGTGTGTGTGTGTGTGTGTGTGTGTGTGTGTGTGTAAGCTATCATTTATTTCATACAGCAAGAAAACAGAATGTAGGGACAGCAAAGCCAGGACAGCACAGATCACATGCTGTGTGTTCGTGCGTCACGGGTGCCCTGTCCTGGCCTGTGGGTGACACACTGTCATTCAGTGCTATCTTTTCATTGAAGATGACTCACCCTCCCTCTCCCTCACCCCTTGCAGCAGGAAGAACAGGATCAGCTGCCCACTGCCTGTAGGCTGCCTAGTGATGTCTTGCGTTGCATAATTTGTTGAAGTTCTCCTTTCTGTCATAAAGAGAATATTAGTCACGATTAATCCTTTATTCTTAATTGATTTATGGGAAAGCCGATCGCTTCTAGTCATGCTTATGTTTCTGTTTCTATTTAAAACGTGTGCCTGCCTGTAACGTCAGACAGACAAATGATGCTCTCGGTCTTTTCGTGTCCTCTTCCCCTGACCTGGCCATGAGCCAGGTTTCTCCCTCCCTCAAAACCCTCCCAAATCTCCCACCCTCCACTGTCGCCGACCTCTTCCCACTTCCCCTGTCACTATAGTAACCTTAACTTTTATTTACAGCCTCGGCCAGTCTGGTTGTGGCTGAGGGGGCTGACCACCAGCAGCACTTTGCACTGCCGCAGTAAAACGCTGTGCTGTGGAGGGTTGTGGACCTCCAGCGTGTCGGGGCCAGAGATGAACCTCCTGTCGGCTTAGATCGAGTAAACGCTCAGCTTGGCTTTGCAGCAAAGTCGATCTTTTTACTGCTTTGCCCTGTGATAGATTTATGTCAATTAGCAGGTTCTTATCCAAAGATGCTTTTGTCGATCCAAAATTAGGATTGGACTACATTCAACCACATGAGCCACTGGAGCAATATGAAGATATCTTTAGTTTAATTAAAGGCCTCTTTCTGTCTGTCTGTCTGTTTCAGAAAGCATTGTCATGCAACAGAACAGCACAATGGATGCAAAGTTAAATTTGTCTCTGCTAGAAAATATGCCCACATGCAGCGTCAGGAGGACGTCTAGCACAGTATTCCCATGGCAAACTAAATCAGTGGGACTCATTTCCTCCCCCAAACATGGCTCATCTTTATTGTGGTTTCCATAGGCAGCTATTATGGCGCTGGTAAATTGGTCTGTAATCAGCATGGAGGGCCACCCTGGTCATACACCGTACATGTAATGGGAAAACACTAAACCGAGTTCCCTGTTTTTTGCCTGTGTGTCTTAGTGCATTTGGCTTTGAAGCCGTGTTTCAGGCCTGCTCTGGATGCAGTGTTTTAAAAGTGATCATTTACAGCTTCTGTCTCTGACATTTGTTCCCTCACGTTTGCCTCTTTCTCTCCATCACTGTCTCTTTGCAGAACACAACAGTCTTTAATTATAGATTTTTTCTTGGGACAGTGATGCTTAGGTTGTAACAAAGTGAGTGCTTTTGAAGTCGCGTTGACACGAAAACAGCGCTTCACGGAGTGAGCGTCCTCGTTTCTGTCTGATCACCTGCTGCGATCAAAACTAAAACAGTCCGCTCTTAAATGATAAAATCGGCAATTGTGTTCTGACTTTAAAGCTTTGTGACTATGTTTTGATGTTTGTCAACAGGTTAAGCACAACAATATGAGCCTTGGTGGGGCCAGGAAGGCGAAATATTGTGGTGGGCGGAGAGGCAGGAACAGGAGAGAGGTGGGGGCGGCTTGAGATATTTCTGAGGTCTTTGTTGCTTTCTTTAGAACGTGTTTATCCTGCGGTAACGAGCTGCAGCGTGGCCAGGCGGCCGACTGGAGAGCGATGGGTATTTATGTTGGCCTGAGAGGTTATTGCTCCAACTCCTTCGCTTACCTGCGTAAACTATTACCTCGTATCTTTTTCTCAAGAGACAAGCAGTTTATCTGCTTTTATAAGCCTGATGAACCTTCTGCCATGCACCCATATTTATTTATTGATTGATTTTGCACCCTTGTTCATTAGCATAGCTCCAAAAGAAATCACCCAGGACAGAAACACATGTAGCTGATTACTCACAGGAACAAGACGCAGATTTTGTTGCTCCAAATGGTTTTTGTTGCAAACCCAGCAAACAAACAGCAGACTGGGCCAAAACAGATCCCAGCATGAGGACAGGCAGACGGATATGAACACGTTTTCCATGTACGGTGGAGTTACAGTCAGATCGTTTCTTACAAAGCAAGAAAATATTTATGAGATTATTGCAACGACAAAAAAATGAAACGCGTGCGTCTGTGGCACAGCCACACGACGTCTTTTCCACGCGCACAGACCTGAGCCTTATTAGAATGATAGAAAACTCTGTCCTGATTTATCATCTACTACATTCTGTCTCATGTGTTGCATGATGAATTTAAGGTATCTGGACTGACGCAGTCCGGTGTCCTCATTCTAAACCTGTGACGTGAGCAGTTCGGTGTGCAGCCCGTTACTTCTGCAGGATAAGAAATGAGCTCTAGAACCAGCGTTTTATTCATTAATCAATAAAAAGGTCACATAAAATGATTCCTGAACACAAATTTGATCTTCCTAGAAAGTCTCGTGACTTACAAACAACTGCAAAAGTGCATCTAGCAAACATTTGATTAGCTAACTTTTCTGACACGAGCACGATTAAAGATGTTTTGCATGCACTGAAAATTAAAACAGTGTAATACAGCTGAAACACACTGCAATAATACAGGATAGCTTATTGACTCAGAAAGTTGTTGAACACAAGAATGGAGACTTCCATGTTGCTGCCTGTCCTACATGTTCATAATAATGACTGATGGGAAAAATCCACCAATCAGTGACTGCTTACTGTCCTTTCTTAATCACTTAAATATTGCAGAGTAAATCACCAACAGATAATGAACCTGGTCATTCACAGATAGCCAGTCTATTCATCCAATTGCCTGAGCTTAATCGGAATAATCAGGATTAACTGGATAGTCCCCGTCACTTCTCAAAGCTTCAGATCTAAGATGTCTAATCTAATCTAAACCCAAAAATGATGTTCAGCACAGGTGCAGGTGTAGCTCACTCAAACTGCCCAAGAATCCCTAATATTACCTGCATATAGGCCTACTGTATGCAGCTGTTAGAGGTTCCACGTGTGGCATTGAGTAACCGTATACAAGGAAGGAATTTTTAGGTTTAAACTCGGTGACCCAGTCAGTTTCAGAGTCTTATCCCACGCCTCTAAATTGGGCAACAAGTGTTTTTGTTGCTGCAGGTTTACAAAGACTCTCGTACTCATGCGCCCGCAGCAGTGTGCTTATCTCTTTGCCCTGTTTCTTGTTCTCTTCTGTCTTCTGATGTCATTGTGACCAGAAGTCATCACATAACAGCCCGACCAAAAATACCTCTCCAAACCTCCTCTTCTCCTCCGCCCAGACCTCCATCACCTCCAGACCTTAGTCGATATTAACTGAGCTGTCCAACATCCTCCTTCCCTTCCAGCTCATTCAACCTTAGAAATCTAAAAAGGTAGCAGTCACGTGACTCGGTCTGCTGTGCTAGAGGTGAGGATTAACTGAACCTAAGGGGGCTGGCACTCGTGCTCGCTGAATGCGCTTCAGCCACGACAGCCCCCTGAACTCTGACCCTTCAGCTCTCATCAGTCATCGTCCATCACCCGGTAAGAGACAGGGCTGCTTTTGTCTTCTGTGGAGGGGCCAGCCTCAGCTGCTTTTCTCCCTTACGAAGCACACTTGGGACATGTAGCTGCCAGTTTGTAGTTGTCTGTCTTTAAGATTAGGGTACATAAAGTGAAACACTCTGTTAGCTGGAGGAAGTGATGATAAGATTAAAGCATGGATTATACCGGCTCGTATAATTGATGCTATCAGAAGATAGGAAATCCCAGGAATGAATTAGCCTGTGAGGTTTTAGCACTGAAGGAAAACGTGCATCTAATATATATTCAGATTAATATTATTATTTATATTAATATTAACATTTTGTACTGTCTGCAGAAGAAGAGACAACAGGCGCAATAGAGACGGAGATCATTGTGTAACTTCTATCCCCAGCTCCCAGTGTGTGTACAGGCTTTGTTGTTGTCCTGTGAAGTCATGCATTACAGGATAGCTTAGCTGTGTAGTCGAGAGGAGCTTTTTCTTTCTTTTTAATTACTGCACGGCCTGGTCCAGCCAGAGACCATTGTGCCAAAGCACTGCGAGTTCCCACAATGGAGCTGCTCAGCAGAGAACAATGAATCAAATTCCTGACCGTTCCCCACAGGTTCAGAGGCCCGGCTGACAAATAAAGACAGCGGAGTTACAGTGGCTTAGCTATTCTACACCCAGTAGCTTTCCCAGTGGCCACCCCTGTGGGGATACTGGTTTGTGTGTGTGTGTGTGTGTGTGTGTGTGTGTGTGTGTGTGTGTGTGTGTGTGTTACATGGTGGCAAGTGCTCCCACTGGGAGCACAGGGAGGGGTTGAAAGATGGGGGAGGGAGATTGTTTGTTTCTTTCTGTTGGGGGAGAAAGACTGCGTGCTCTTTTACTAATGTAATCAAACCCCTGAGAACGAAAAGTTGGCAACCAAAAGCTGCACTGAAGAGCATTATGGATCTGAACTGATCAGTTTTGGTTTTTTTCCTTGGGACAAAGATGTGAACTTGTTTCAGAAATCCTGTTCAATCCTGTTTGCTGTTGTTTAATGTTGTTCATCACAAATACAGAGTCCTGGGCTCTTTTGTGCTTTAGACAAAAAAACAGCCAATTGTTGAGATTAGGATAAGAATAAACTAACCTTTTGCAAAAGGATGTGCTCTGTTTATATTGCCAGAACTGTGTGCTTACACAGGCTTTAAGTAGGCTGCAGAGCTTAAAGGCCACTAGGCGGGTCTAGTTCCATTTATGTTGTCCAGATTGTCCAGCTCTTGTCCTGCTGTCCTGAAGGTTTATCCATTGTACTGCTAAACCTTTGCTGCTAACCTGTTTTGCACATAATCACTGTTTACCGAAACAGTGTGTGGTGGTGAGACCCCACATTGAACAGCAGGTGCCACATTAGACACAGCCAGATCCCCTAACCTCTAACCCAGGGGTGGGCAACTCCAGGCCTCGAGGGCCGGTGTCCCTGCAGGTTTTAGATGTGTCCTTGAACCAACACAGCTGATTTTAAATGGCTAAATTAGCTCCTCAATATGTCCTGAAGTTCTCCAGAGGGCTGGTAACGAACTAATCATGTGATTCAGGTGTGTTGACCCAGGGTGAGATCTAAAACCTGCAGGACACCGGCCCTCGGGGCCTGGAATTGCCCACCCCTGCTCTAACCTCTAACCCTGGCATTTGTCAGTCATCTTCTGCACTGTTAGTGATTACCAGTGATTACCAGAGATGGGCAAAAAAGTAATCGGATTACAGTAACGCGTTACTGTAATCCGATTACTTTTTTCAAGTAACGAGTAAAGTAAGGGATTACTATTGCAAAAACGGTAATGAGATTACCGTTACTTTCCTGTAGGAACGCTGCGTTACTAAAACCATGGTTTTTTTTGCGAGAATGTCTCAGTGACGTAAGCGAGTGCGACGTTTGTGACAACAGCTGTGTGCAGATCAACAGTGGATAATATATCAAGTGCGGGAGAGAGTATGAGCGTGCAGTGTTTAAAGCGTGGAAGTACTGACCTTACTTTAAGTTTGAGTCCATAAAAAGTGACAAAAACATTAGTGTCCATTGTGGGTGGGAAGAAAACTTCTCTTTACAGCGAAAAAAACCCCTAAACAAGCGATGTAATGGGAAACTCACAGAGAAACTCGCGGATTCTTCAACTGACCGCTGCGGCACACCTGCACCAGGGTAAACCTCCGCCTACCCAACTCCTGCTTTACAGGTGAAAATAGAGCAAAAGGACCGCTGAGTCTTTGACTTTATTTATTTTCTGCTGTGTTTTACTTGCATCTATTTGAAAGACTGAGTGTAAACACACACGAAAAAAATTTTTTATGTGTTGGAATGTGCAGAAAATAGGTTTAAATATTAAACTAATTTCTTCCAGTCAGAGAATGTTGCATATAATTTAATTTTTGCTTGATGCATAAAGTTAAAAGATTAAAACTAATAAAACAAGTTTTAAAAGGAGACTTTTCCATTTGATTACATTTTGTATGATGGATTATGTAGAAAAAGTAGAATTGGGCTGAAAGATCTATCGCTTTATCAGCTATTCAGGTTGTAAATCGTGTTTTTAAAAAGTAACTAAGTAATTAATTACTTTTGAAAATAAGTAATCAGTAAAGTAACGGGATTACTTTTTGGGGGAAGTAATCAGTAATTAGTTACTGATTACTTTTTTCAAGTAACTTGACCAACACTGGTGATTACAGTCTGTCTTCTCCATTCTTTCTTTTTTAACTCTTTGTGACACTGGTACTCTCACACCTTCTCTCTGATTGTTCCCGGATGAACAGAATCAACTTTTTGGGATTTCCTTACCTGGATGATCGAGCCTCTGTGGGCTGGGAATGAAGCACTTATTTGCAGACTCAGGATGAAGGAGTTATTTGTGCTGCAAGATTTTGGTTCAGATTTTGAAATGTGAGAACTTTGACAAGCAAACTCTGTTTACTTTTAGAAAAGTAAGATTTATTATTTCACAGCTCAAGCTAAAGTATTCAGAATGCTAAGTTAGCCTGCAAAATGCATTTACACTGATATGAAGTGGAAAACAGCAGATTGTCACATCTCACACTGGACAACTTTGAGCTAAAGAATGATGAAGCACGAACCAGCTGTCAAAATGCACACAGTAATTTAGACTTTTTGATGATGTAAATAGAAGGAGGTAAGTGATTGTCTGGTGTTTTGGTGCTTTGCTTCCCGGTTTACATGCACTCGCTCTGGTTTGAGGACATTTGCCAAGCGGTTCTCAGAGGCCATAAACCTCCACAGCATTTCATCCTGTGCAGGCTTTTCAAAAGCATTCACACACTCCTCCCCTCTGCTTCCCCCTTTACTCAATTCACAATAACGTGACACTCTATCTCTTTTACTGGTTTCTCTGCCCTTTAATGAAAATTGATAGTCTCGCACACACATACACACGCCCTAACAGCCATTGATTGAGGCACAATAAATGTTTTATAAGCCTCACTGTTTTTATTTTTTTAAGTGTCAGAGGGGGGAAATGTCCCCTTTCTGTATTTAGCACAAATAAAAACATTTTAAACCTAAGCCAGAACATCACGGAGTGATTTTCCTGATGCCTACAGCTCTAACTTCTAGGAAAATTCTTGCCAAAGAATGAAAGTGAAAACAAGCTAAAGGAGAGGATAGCCCCTCATCAGTTAGTCCAATCAATTAATTCCAGAGTGCTTTCTGATATCTACTCTGTGTTTTTCAAACAGTTAACATCCTACAATTGGAGCCCCTTCAACTCTTTTTGTAGCCTAAACCACAACTTTCCCTTGTTGGTGGAAGGACGGTGGCACCATTCCACAGGAAATGCCTTTTTAACACAGCAGGAAAGGGAGACTTTGCCCCGTCCAGACCCACGTCTTTGTTTTCATCTAATCGCATTAAGTGACTGGCCCTGTGTTTGTGCTTGGCTTGTGTTCATGTCAGTGTGGGCTCAGGCCAGTGCTCAGCCCCTTTCCTACAATGCGAAGTGGATTCCCTCGCAGAACACCGGCCAGTCGAGGGTTAAGCCTAAAAATTCTCTGAAAGTCTTGCCTAAGATTAGCATGCCGAGGAATGAGAAAAATGTAATGAGCCTAACTGGACCTGACTTGTATGGAGGCTAATGGTTAACGAGTCGTGATGGATTTTCTCTGTGATTCAGTGGAGACGACTTGAGCTCTCACACATGGATTATATTTTCTGAAGGATTAAAATTGCTGTCAGAGGGAACTTTGATACCATAATGAGGTTTTAATGTGTCTGAAAGGTGCTCTTTTATAGGCATGTGAACAGAAAGATTCGCTCTAAAGTCGAATGCTACCATGAAACATGCAACAGGTGTTAAAGAGTTTGACATAACTTTAAAAAAAACATCACGAGAAGTGATTATAAAAATGTCCTGAGGTCTCCTGACAGTATTTACCTCATGGGAACTCTGTGGCTGCAGAGCTCGCTGAGTCACCTGACGACAGTCGTCTGATTGGTGGCTGGAACTTTTTAAACTGAGCCCTGCCCACAACACCAAAATGGTTTAATTTCAGTCTGAGTCCATAACTCTGAAAATATGTTCTATGGCTTTTTTAAACTGTTGTGCTTGTATTCATGCTTTAATGCGTTTTAATGCAGAATGCATGCTACAAGTATTTGCATGCAATTCAGTATTGTTTGGTCAGGAGTGACTGTCACATGCACACCTTTGTCTTTGCTTTATGCAAACTCTCGGCAACAGGTGCACGAACTGAGCCCCACAGGGACATAAACATATGAGGTGCCATTTAAAGACAAAAGCAACCACAGAATAAACCCACAGGGCTTCACTCATACCTCTACGTTTGATAAGGACCCATCTGCAGATGTCGCACGTGGCCAGGCTAAAATTGTCAAGTCGCTTTTGAACTTGGATGCCCCACTTAAAATGTATCACCTAATCATGCGCCACGCTAAGTAATGTCAGTTGTGCTTCGTGCATGTGCTGAGGTCTGAAAGAGTGGGAGAGTCTTGCAGCTGACGGGTCTTTCAGAGGGAATCGGGGCGCAGGGCCATGTAGCTGCAGCTGCCGCCTCTGTGTACGCTCTTTGATGGCGAGAGGCGATGGCGTTTACTTCCACACCCACAGCTACACACACTCACAAAATACACAAAGGCTCATTTTCTCCTCTGTTGTTTGAACTTTACTTTCTGGTCCCCTGAGGGGTGCATTGCATGCATAGGGAGGGCATGTTTTGTGCATTTGTTTATTATAATGCACAGCTTTGAAATCATATGCAGTGTGAGAGGAGGCTGTGTGAGCTGCATCCTTGTAAGTTCAGTGACTGTAGCAGTTGGTGTCACAGTCCAAGTCATTTGTTAGTGGAGTTTGGAATAGAAGCAAGGGGACACCCATGATGCGGACGCACTTATTGCAAACACCCACACCCACATAGACCTAACATGCATACACACAAATACAGCCACCCATTGTTTAACCAGTCTAACAGACTGAGAGCTCTCAACCGTTACTCTGTTTATAGTTTGTTTATCTAGCAAAGACAGCCATCCCACCTGCTCCTTATCTGGACAGTGCACACGCACACTTGGAACGTGCTAAAAAACCTGACATCACCTGATTTTTGTGGTTTTGTTTTGCATGGCGACAAAAAGGTTTGTGAATGACATCAACATACTTTGGTAAGATTATCCTCATTTGCTGTTTTTTTTTTTTTCCCTTTTCCTTCTTGTGTGTGTTGTAGGTTTGGATGACAGCTTGCAGCAGTACGTTAGCAACTTTGAGCGGGAGAAGATCAGTGGCGAGCAGCTGCTGAAGATCACACATCAGGACCTGGAAGAGCTCGGCGTTGCCAGGATTGGCCACCAGGAGCTGGTGCTGGAGGCTGTCGACCTGCTATGCGCTCTGGTCAGTAGATCTGTTTCTGGTTGAATCTATGTGAGGATTTTATAGGCTGTACCTCAGGAAGGCTCTGTTGGTCCCTGACCCTCCCCCCCGCGCTCTCATTCACTAAAAACTCAACTGGTAGTTTCTGGTCTGGCAGCTAAAGGAACTAGCGATGCAGAAGAGCTCATCGTTTCCCACACATCTCAGCAGGGTGTGGACGCATCGCGACACATGAATCAGCCTGAGGACACTGGAGAAGAGCAGGTCACAGGTGTCACAGCTGTGTGGCAGTTTGTAGATGTGGGAGATAACAGAAGCTGATCCTAATGGGCAACATGTAGCTAGCAGTGGCAGTTAGATGTGTTTGACAGATAAAATAAGAAGCTCCTCCTCCTTTCTCGCTATATGTGCACCAAATACATACGTACTTAAGCTGTTTGTTCATCAGTCTCAAAGGAAATGAAAAGTTGGTTTCGTGCTTACTCCTGCAATCATCTTCACTCCTAATTCCATGCTGAATCTCTCCCGGTTCAGTATCAAAATCCCATGTTTGGCTCCTCTTGCTCACTTTGAGTCACGCTGATCTGCTGTCCATCACCACAGATCCCAGAACAGCTTCCAGCTAAAATGTGTCTGCCTGAGACCTGCAGGCGAGTAAAGAGTGATGAAACCTTCCGCGCTCCAGCTGAAAGAGAAACAGGTTCTCCAGCAGATGGGATCGATTTGGAGTTTTATCACTTCCTGTGCCATAAAAGTCCAAGCTTGTGGTCCCCGCGTTTTGATCAGTGTCAGCATTTCTGTGCGCTCTTAAAACACTTTACATTAATCATTTGTGGCATGGTTATTTTTGCTCAAAGCTATTTAAATGTTAAATCTTCTACTACATGAGGCGGAATGGAAAATTGTGGGTAGAATAGATTTGGAGCTACTTTTACTTTTCTTTTTTTTTTTGCGCACAAAAGCCACATTTGAGTTCTCGTGCATTCTTAATAAAGCAAGTGTACGTGCGCTTAGCTTGGATCTTATTATTGTTCCTTAGCTTCTTTGCATTGGAATAGAGTCACATGAACTGAGCTATTAATATACACAATCTACAGGAAGGACGCTGAAGTATCTAATCTCATGTCCTACCTGTCTATTTATCAGTTTAATTGTGAGTGATATGCAAAATATGTTAATCTCTTCCCTTTGACACAGTTTTTGACAGTTTTTCCATCAATGTACGATAAGCTCCTGCCTCCTATCAGTGCTCTACCTGTAGTCACCGCACTGAACAGATGGAAGCATTCAGCACGTATTCATTGGGGTTTTTTTTATTGGATTTATTTATCATAAAATTTGCACCATGTGTTGCACTATCCCAGTAACCAGGCCCAGATTTGGATTCATCCCTGGAATCTTTTGCATTGACAAAGTGGAATCTCAAGTGCTTTTGCTCTAAGATTTACGGTAAAACATGCTGCCAGTTTGTGCTTTGGTAGTTGGTGCACTGTCCTTAACCTTTCACCCCTGATTGAAGCCTTGAAGTATAATGTTTTTTGTCCGTTTGGGGTTTCCCTATTAAGAAGCGGGCCTCAACCTTCCACTGGGCTCATGGGAGGAAGTGAGGCCCCCGATTCAATTAGCTTTTACTCAAGGTCACTGCTACTCACAGGAACGCAGCCCAGCAGCACCCGAAACCCCCACACACTCTCACACTTTCTCCCCTTTTTTTCTTTTTTAAATTTACTGGGAGGTCAGACACTTCCTGTTGACGTAGAGGCCCTTTGCTGCAAGGCTTTGCTCTCGCTTTTTAAATGTTTATGCATGTGTGCACATCTTTGTCTCGTTAATAGTTACAAACTTAAATCATGATGAAAGATGAGCTAACATACAGCGCTGCAAACCTTTAGGAAGCATTCGTACTCGTCCTCCATCCGTGCAAAGGAGATCAAGACCAAACTGCTGTCTAGAGACAAAGAAAGAACACATCAATTCATTTTACTGGTCTTCTCACGAGCCTTGATGCTTTCTGCAGAGTCGGTGCTGAAACTCAACACTTCTATCATCACACAAGCATTAGCTGCAGCCATTGAACACGGCTTCATCATGGGCCACAGCGCTGCTGCAAATGTTTGTACTATTGCTTAAAGATATGTCCTTTATAGTCAAGTCTGAGGGGAGGAAGCACCGTGTTGTGATAACAGTTCTTGATTTCTCCTGAGGAGCCTAAAGTCAGCGAATAACGTCTTCAAAGAGCCCCAGAAAGGCCTTACTTCAAAAATAAAATCTGCCATCTTGGTTTTTGTTTAGCTTGGTGTGGCGAAAAAGGACACTGCAAGAATGTAAATTTGACTTGAAATGTTGTGAGGATGAAAAATGGGTTGAGTGAAAACGCAGATTTTGCTCAGACGTGGTTTTTAGCTCAGCGGACATCTGTGGGCCAGTCAGAGCCGCTGCCACGGTGTGATTAGCCTGCTAATGAAAAAGCCACGCTGCCTTGGTGCTAAAGTTACACCGAATGAGAATAAAACCACCAAGTGACTTTTCTCTCTTTTTTCACATATTCCTTGATCATGTTTGCATTTCCTTAATGGTGTTTCAACAAACCATTTCATGCCAAGTGTGGCGTGAATAATGCTGCCTTCAGCTACTGTTTGACTAGTCTGATTATTCCAGTGTGTCCCCGGAGACTAAAACTGGTCAAATGTATGTTTTTGAGCCCATGTTGGCGAGGGGCGGTGGAATAAAAGGAGACGCTAACCACTTGCAGATCTCGTTTGTTGGTTGCCAAACACGTGCCGTGTTACTCCTTGCAAAGCATATTTAGCTCCTGGCATGTCACTCAGAGTGCAGCGTTTGCTGGCAGCGATGCAACATCCTGTAAGCTGATATTTACCAGGACAAGAGCCAGGCTGCCCTTCCACTGCGTACATATGGAAAAAACACATTATTCCAATTTCTCAGCTGCAAGAATGCAAAAGTTTAAACACTGTTGACTCTGATAAAAGGTGAATTCTGTTGCTGCCCAGGTTTCCTGCAGCAGCTCACTTCACAGCCGGTTTATAGTGTACTCCCTGATCTTTGAGACCGGCATACATTCCTCTTCTAAATAAGAGGAATGTATGCAGGAAACAGCTTAGACTTAGGAATGAAAACTTCACACCGCTTGATAAGAATCAGGTGATGGCACAAGTACTCACACCCCAGAACAAATCTAGAGCTGGGTGGGAGTGATGTCTTGTTCACGATGTTCACAGACAAGTGAACTCAAAGCATATCTGTCAAATCAATGATTACAGCCTTTCAGTGGACGGGAAACAACTTGTTTTGACAGGGTGGGACCATAAGCCTCGCAGGTAGACTATGTAGAAGGATTGATGACGAGTGTGCTCTTAAACCGTTCTGTTATGTTTAATTTGCTGTTTCAGAACTACGGAGTGGAGTCGGATAACTTGAAGAATCTGGTAGTGAGGATGAGAGCTGCCACCAACAGTCTGCACATGGCCACGGCCGACCGCAGGAAAAGCCCCGCCTACGATGGAAGCGCCTCGCGAAAGCCACCTAACGATTTTCTTACCTCCGTGGTGGAGCTGATCGGTGCTGCAAAGAGCCTCCTGGCGTGGCTCGACAGGTAACACTTTGTCACGGCCTTAATGAGAGGCGGAAGTGTCACGTTCGATCACACTAGTTTGAAATAAAGATGCAATTTGACATTCAAAAAAACGAGTCTGTTTATGATCAGACATAAGAGTTCGTTTTCAGCATTATAAAGACCTTTTGCATGTCAGCTTATCGTTATATCCAGCTGGCAGAGTGTCCTGTGCGCTCCTGTTGACCTGCTCCAAAACACATTACGCCATAAAAGCCGAGCATATTAAGCAGGTTGCCAGGATTAAGTGTTAGCTGGCTCAAATTAAGCTTCTCCTTTTTATGACAGGCTTGGCTAAAGTGGTGCATTGATGTCATTGTTTAAATGGTTGTTGTGATGCTAAAGTGCAAGCAGAGCCAAAGAAAATTTATGGTTCAGGTTTGTAGGTCATTAGGCTTCTCTGACTCTAATAATAATGTATTTGTACAGCACATTAGCTCAGCAAACAAGTCTTTGCACATTTGGTATTAGATCTGTTTCTGGTCAGACGGCAGTTTAATGATTTTGCATCAAGTTTCTTGTTTATTAACAATAAAATATATAGAGACGTATTTCTGGCACACAAATAAAGTAATCCTTATTTTTTTGTGCTACTGGCCAGTAAGTGCTATTTGTTTCAAGATTTGTAATATAGTCAGACATATTCCAAGGACTACAAACTGGTTTTTGAAGCACATGTTTCAGATAGAGTGAGGTGAGAAAAAGACAGAAAAGTATAAGCTGGCACCAGAATGGTTGCATACTTGAGAAACGAGTAACAAGCCTGTCGGTGGCCAAACACAGCAATCTGAGCGAGTACAATAAACTTGAGCTCATCTCTGCAGTCCATCGCTTGTTTCCAATGTTCTCTCTTTCCTCCTTTGTCTGCTCGCAGGACGCCTCTTACAGGGATCAGTGACTTCACAGCCACCAAGAACAAGATCATTCAGCTGTGCCTGGAGCTCACCACCACAGTTCAGCAGGTCTGCATGCTAGTTAGTTCAGCAGAAACACACACACAATAGCTTTTTTCCACTGAGCACATACCAGCTCAGGGGCACAGATGTGTAGGAGAAGAGTGTTATGGGAAATGTGGTCTGGCAGCCATGACATGAGCCTGAAGCCAGCAGTCTGAGCACATTATTGCAAATGCTGCTGTTTTTCTTGGGATCTTTTCCTCCACGTGCTGGCTAATGAGGAGACCCCCTCGGTGTGGGGACGTTTAATGGTAAACGTTGCTTTTGTGCTTCCAGTTTCATAAAACCCACTAGCGCTCTTTTAGAGGTGGCTGCCAACATTCCCCGGGCTGCTGTACTCCTTCGGGCCATGTGGTTCCTGTTTTTGCTTCTCCGAGATGCTCACAGTGGGAGACCAAACCGTCTGGAAGCATTTCCTGTGTGTAGGTTTAGTGGAAGGATTGAGGAGGTGGTCCTTCAGACTGCTGGAAAGATGGCTAACAGATAGCGCAGAGCACCGGCAACCACCCTTTTATATTTCTGCAGAGGGTTGCTCTTGAATTGCATCAGTATAGTTATTCCTGCTTCTGCCAGTTTCATGAAACCAGTAGTGGTTGCTCATGCATATGGGGAAGACTTTATTTGACTGGGTTTTCTTTCCTATCAATTCATCCGCTTGTCTTTTATCCCTCAAGGGTTATCCCGATAAGAAACTCATTTTACGCTGCCAGCGAAAGTGGCTCCTGAGAGTGCAGGTGTCATTTTTTTCAGAGGGTTATTGCATCAAAATAAATTCCTTTCCCAGAGTGCCTATTTCCTCGCCAGAGTCTGGGATTTCAGCGCCTCTGGTGATTTACTGTGGGTGTATCGGTCATGGTCATCCAGGAGGAGTGGGGGTATCCATTTCTCACACTGCCATGTGAAGTGGAGAGGTTATGGTGGAGAATAAACTTCTGATAGGTGCTGAAAGGTTCTTGCAAGGCTTGAGAGATTAGCTTCCTCTCGCAGCTGGAGAGACATGCCGTTCGACTTGCTAGTTTTAAGCCAGCTCGCAGCAGCTGATGAGGATGGGCGATTTCCAACTAATCCCATGATCGAGTTTATAAAAAAGCACACAGGCTCAGAGAAATCCTCGTTTCATTTCCGATTTGTCTGAATCGTTTGGATTCCTTGTTTCTTTAGAGCAAGTGGGCTAGCATGGAAAGCACTGGTTAATAAAATGAGTTGCACAGGAGTCTGCCACGGTGATTAGTTTTATGATGGGGGAGGACGGCGTGAGGTTTGCCCAGAAATCGGGGCTTTTGAGATCGCACTTTATGTGTTCTGCCTGAATGAAGCCTGTGTTTGCACACACAATGGGACAAGGCCATAAAACACTGGATGCATCGTCCTTCTTGGCTGACCCGTCAGCGTGGAGGTCACTCTCTGTCAAAGTATGCATTTTTCATCAATCCCGCGTGTCTTTAGTTTACGCTTCCCGCTGGATGACGAAGGAAGTTCAACTCTCTGCAAACGATAAAGTCCATCGTTGTCATCACGTGAGAAGCCCAGGTGTGACATGCTGCAGTCCGTGGCCTTGGTTTCCTGCAGGTGTGAAGTCAGTCCAGGCTCGGCACCGTGCCAGCGCTCCACTCTCAGCCACCTCACTGCCCGACCATGCAAATCTTCTCTGGTGGCTGATCAAAGGCCCAAAGAGCTGCACCCAGAGAGTCATCTGATCCACACTGGTTGTGAGATCAAGTCCATAATGTCAGGGATCAGTACACCCAGGGAATTGTCCTCAGCCGCAGTGCTTTCTTTCTCATCTCGCCCTCGTCTATTGTGACTACTTTGGTCCTGACAAAGATGTGGGATTACTTTGGAAGCACAAACAGTTCTCAGAAATGAGAAATAAAGCCAGGAGTCTAAGTCTATGATATCGTTTTCTCATGATCTGATACTATGGAGAAGTTCTGTAAATGTTAAAGCTTGATGGGAGTCGTGCCAGCTGATAATGACATGCTGTTTTGTTTCACGACCTCTAAACGTTGAAATATGTATTTTTAGTTCATCCTTCTTGGCTCAGTTAAGAGAGCAGCGATCCAAACATGTCTGTAAAAGAAATATGCAGCTGTTTGTTTATGGAAGAGCAGCTAAATTCTTGCTGAAACCGCCATATATTCCTGGCTGGAATTAGATTGTTTGGAAACATGATTTTTTTGGGGACCAATATATGTCACAGGAAATGTATTATAATTGCATTTATTCCTACCTCGTGTTTATACTGTTTTTTCATTTTCCTCCCCAAAGTAAGGGAAACATGGCAGCCGCATGTATGAACCTTCACCGAATGAGTTTCATCCTTCAAACAGACGGTAAAACGCAGATCGAAGGGAATATTTAGGGAGCACTGCATGCATTCTGCTTTGATGCGAAGCCATCGCTCACGGCCACAGACAGTCGCGCAAATCTCGTTAGTGCAAACAAGCCAACGGTTTTGAAAACAAACGCCCCGCTTTATCCCAGTGGAATGTGCAAGCTATGGAAATATGGAAAAACATGGCTGACCCCCCTATTTGCTGTCTGTACAATGCATTTACAAAGAGCAACAGAGCTGGCTTTGTGCACATCACAACAGTTTTCCTTTATTTTCCATCCACAGGTTTGTAGCTTGTGAGCGTTCTGGGGGAACGAGCCTCACACTGATACCTTTGTGCTCTGTGGTTTTGACAGAAGCATGTCACCTGTGATTTGTTGGATGCTATCCCTCGGGGGGGTTACTCTAGACTGACCCCCCCTCTTTCCCCGCCAGCGACACAGTTGTCAGTGGGGCTGTTGCCACAGCTGTGTCCTGTCTAGCTGACACTTGGAGAGGGCCAGTGGACAGTTTCCCAGCTGACTGGGCTGACTGGGTGAAGGAGCTGCTGATAAAATCTGCAAAGATCACAGCTTTGTCTTCAGAGGACCTCCCCTCCTCCACTAGCCCACCCAGTCGCAACGAAGAAAGCGGCCGTGCGTCCAAATATTTGCTCTCTGCCAGCAGACTATTTGGAAGAGGGTTTTCTGAGCACGATGACATGTTTTCCCGACTGTTTCTCACCATGTCATCTGCGCATAGTTACTGTATGACTGTTCTTATGGTATTTACATTCCAGTATAAGTAAACTGAACCACAAAGGGTGTTATGTAATTAAAGCATCCACATAATTTAAGCAAAGCGGTCATTTAAAGCTAAAAGCTGTTTATTTGTGGCTTTTTTCATTTTTCTCAGTTCTATATGTAGGATTCTGATTATATCCCATTTACCCAAACCCTGCTTCATGCTTTTGCTTTTTCGCTCTCGAGCCATCGAATAACTTCTTCCTCTTCCCTGTTTCTATTCTCTGCAACAGGACTGCAGTGTTTATGAGATGGAAGAAAGGATCCTGGAAGTTGTAAGTACTCTGCATCTCTTTGCAAACAAAGAACTGACCTGGAAGTTCCAGTATTGTGGGGAATGGGCCTTTAAGTCTTTTTAATTGGGCATTGTGTCAGACTTGCTTTCAGCAGCAAGGTCAGATTTTTGAGTGAATAGAGCAGGCGGGTGTACAAGAAGACCAGAGGAGGAGGAGGTGGGTCTATTATGGCCCTGCCATCAATCAGTGTTTCCTGTTGTTGACACTCTCCAGACTCTGTGGGCTAACACTGGGCTTCCTCTACCATTTTCTATCTTTCTTTGAAATTCATATTACAGACGTCTTTGTTTAAAAGCTTTTTTCTTCACTTTTCTTTCATTGCTCCTCTTTGTCACCTGCTTTTTTTTCTATTCTTTATTTGGCACGAGTCCGATTTATTTTTATTTCTTGCCTTTATACTCCTCAAGATCAACTCTACATAAAGTATATACGATAAAACCCTCTAATGATGAGAAATTATAGTATTTGCCATTAAGCAAGAAAGGAACATAGAAGAGGTGTGTTTAAAGGACTGATTTCAGTCCTATGCGTTGAGGTCGCTCCACTTAAAAGCACACTAATGGCCCCTCGCAGAGCATTAAACCTCACAGTAGTGAGGTTAATGTCAGGCACACAGGACTTTGCATATAGTATGAATAGGAGGAATGTAACCTAACTGCCAGTTCTAACCTGTAAAACACACAATAACTTGATCTTTGGATGATTAAGTGCAGCACTTGTGATCACAGCGAGACGTTTATTAAAGTCTTGTGCTTATTATTTTGACCACTGAGGCATTTTGTTTGGCGTTCTCTTCTGCAGTCAAAGATTTTGAACACCATCTGTGATCAGACCGTGAGAACCACCTCTGACCCCCTGATGAGCCAGTCGGCTTGTTTGGAAGAAGTCCAGTTGACCAACATCAATCCAGGCGAGGGTCTGGTGAGGAATGATTCTTGAACATGTTTTTGTTTTCCTCTTTTTTTTGAACCTCAAACTTGTGGTCGGCTGCTTGGGTTGTCTGTCTGGGAATGTATTCGATGTGTGAACTGGTAATACGCTGTTATCCACCATTTTTCTTTTCTTTTTAAACCCAGGGAATGTACATCAAGTCTACTTATGATGGGTTGCATGTCATCACTGGAACCACAGAACATGTAAGTAGGACAGGAGCCAATTCTATCCAGTTTCAGTGCTGAAATTCATTCATTCGCTGCCAGTACTCTTAAACAAGCTTTTGTAAGTTTCATCCTCCTCCTCCTCTTCATCCTCCTCTCATCATGTGAGGGAGTTCAGAGCTGCTCATGTGCAAAGGGGATAGTTTCTTTCTGCACTCCACACAAACAAGTTTTACCTTTTCACCACACTTACACACTCAGTCAGTGACTAACACACGTGCATCACAGCCACCGTTGGATCCTCACGCCTCCAGTCCCCACTCCTGAATCACAACCTGAATCATCGTTTATAATGACCAGTTTATCTCGTTTGGCATCTTCGTGACATGAAAAACAATTCTGCTGATAGTCACACACACTGAGAGGCTTTTTCTCACGATTCTCATCTTTGAGTGTTCATCTGGTGCAGAAATCAGCCACGAGTGGTACCAGAGCGCCGCCCAGTTTCCACAGCATTTTGAGAATAGTTCAATAAAAGCGGTCTATCTGGTTTTGACCTTGGCTGTTTATGCATTATGTTTAGTCGCCCGCAGACCTGACGAGGAAGATCCACGCTGGGGACGAGGTGATCCAGGTCAACCATCAGACTGTGGTAAGAATCCCAGATTGTGTGGGAAGTTAAATACATACTGTAAATCTTTAATCAAAAGCATGAGCATCATGTGCGTTCGCTTCCTGTTAACCAGGTGGGCTGGCAGCTAAAAAACCTGGTTTTTAAACTGAGGGAGGACCCTAAAGGTGTGGTTCTACTCCTGAAGAAGAGGCCCACGGGCACAACAGGTTTCACCCCCGCCCCACTGAAGAACATGCGCTGGAAGCCCCCAGTACCTCAGGTACATGCACACATGCATGCACGCTTCCTTTCATCATTGTCTCGTCTAATCATTGTCAAACAATTACCAGCTTTTTAGGGAGTTGGTTCCAAAGCAGCAAGTCCAGACAGGGCCACCCTGAAAGAGTGCTGCTGGCTCAAGTGAATATAGCATTCAGCTTTTCTTGCACAACAAAAGAGGCAAACAAAGTCCCAGGATGTTATTCAGTCTATGAGATAAAGCTTCCGAGCTTTAGTGTTTCAGAATGGTTAGTTTATTAGACGGCCCAACGTCATGGTTTAAAGCAAACAACAGACACACAATCATTTGTTTGTGTTAAAGAAAGCTTAAAGGGAAATGGGATAAATATCGAGCCTGTGAGGGAATGTGTGAGCTGATTCATAATCAAATGAACACATTACGCTAAATTAGGTGAGTCCCCACTGACAGAGGGGGAGGCTGCAAGCCTGTCATAAACGTAGATACCAAGACTGAAGCTCTGGCACCGCGTCATCGTGTGCGCAGCCTCTTTTATAGCCGGAGAAGACAGGATGAGATTATATCAGTTAGGAGTGGGTTCCTCAAATCAACGAAAGAGGCTCTGTGCACAAAGGTGACCAATGTCTACACATCCACCAGCATCTTCTTTTAACACGGAGCCAGGCCCATCGGAGCCAGGCCCATCGGAGCCAGGCCCATCGGAGCCAGGCCCATCAGAGCCAGGCGTCTCAGTTTATTTGCGATAGCAAGGCTCCGAAGAGCCAAACAGAGACAAATCATACGGTGTGACTCGAGAATGAATGACACTGGTTTTGTAATAGTATATAATTTGTACTATTTGAGCTATTTGGAGAAGCGCAGAGAGCAGTGTTTCACGAGATCCCCAGTCGGATGTTTAGTTTGCCATATATCACATTTACAATGCTGTATCAGCAGATGTGTAATTTTTCCCTGATGAGAATAGCAGAGTAACACTCAAGGACGATGTTGGGGAAACATAACTGTGGTAAGTGTCTCAGGCTATTTTGGACTACACTCAGAATCTTTCCATGCCTCAAACAAGAAGGCCCGACATACAGGAACTTAAATGTCTCACCACATCTGGGAAACTCCTCCCGTTAGCCAGCAAGTCAGATTAAGTCTTAATTTAAGGCTGAGAAAAAAAAACTATTAGCCGAAACAGTAATAAGCAGAAACACAAACTGATCTGTACATGCAGTCAGTCATAAGGTGGAATGAGAAGACTTTATTCTCCAGATTAGATCAGGCACTCACGCTTGTGTTGTATTCTTTCAGAATAATTCGTCCCTCGTTAGAACCCAGTCTCCTTCCAGTTCAGCTAATGGATCAACCAAAAAGGAGAAGCCGGCTATCCTGGACTTGTACATCCCGCCTCCTCCTCTAATGCCGTACACGCCGCGGTAAGCCATCCTGTTTCATGTGCACCGATTATTAATTTACTGGAAACTTCAGCTCTAAAAGTAGTAAAGTACTAAAACAAGAAGGCTGGAGGCCACCTGCTCCCCCCGCTGTGAGGGATTCAGACACCCCCAGTCAACCTTTGCTACAGCCTAACTCAGAGCTTTAAAGCTGATGAATAATGAATGTGGTCCCGGCTCGTGATCACTTTACCTCGCACCCCCTCCTGCTGCACTTTCTCTTCTGCTGGTCTTCAGCCCACTCAGCTCCCACCCGTCCGTACACTACGACTGTTTTATCCTCCACCTCCTCATGCTGTGGAGATAAGTTAATGAACATTTGTTCCTCCGTCCAGAGAGGCGAGAACAGACGCCTTCTCCAGCATCAGTAAAAGACCAAAGGGCTCTGAGTCACCTAACTCCTTCCTGGACAAGGAGAGCAGAGGACACTGCACCGATTTTGACAAGCAAAGCGCCGGCTGTCCCATCGAAGCAAAGGTGGTCCAGCCCAGAATGAGGGAGCATAAACCCTCGCGTGGTCAGTACTTTCTCATCGCAGTGGTTTAGAAATATTCCTCTGACAGAAACTCAGAAAATGTGTTTTCAGAACAATTAACAAGCATGAAACTTTTGTCTACAGGTAAGCCCCGGCCGCTGTCCATGCCTGCAGACACCTGTCTGTCAGTGGTTGATCCTTACGCAAAGCCCTGGGCGCAGGGAAGGAAAGGTGTGTGCAACTTATCATTTAAATTTGTTGACTCACATTTGGAGACAGCCTCAAGTGGCCACTAGTGGAACTACACTTTATCGCACATCATTATTTTTTTCAGCCCATTAAGTTGCTGCTTAGTTAATTTCAATAAGAAAACAAGTCAAATATTTAAAAAAGATTTGCAAAGCATTTTTACAGACTTTAGAATAACCTGTCATTGTGTCTTTGCTTTAGGTGAGGACCTCCTGTACAGATACCTGAGTAACGAGAGGATCCCCACCATTGCTGAGGAGGTCCCCTCGGTGTCTCCACCCTACAGGCCTGCAGGGGAACGGCATCTCATCCGAGTGGACCACATCCGGGGCAGCCGCTACTACTCCAACTCAGACCTCCACAACAGTGCCACCATCCCCTACCAGGAAGACACGAAAAAGGCTCCGGTAGCTCCCGTCTCCAAGCGCACGACGGCAGAGCGCTCACTACTGGTCAGTTGGATCACGCGGCTTAAGCTATTGACTCACTGATGATGCGCTTCCTGTCCGGGGCTTCCTGTTCCTGTCTTGTCTTCCTCAGTGCCTTTGACATTTAACGTCCTCGGGCTTTCTCACACTCCTCTCTCCCATACCTCCCTGGTGTTACTACTACTACCAACTACAACTGCTACTCCTCAACCAAACCTGCTTTTGTAGTACTCACTACATTAAGTCATCGCTCCTTTAACACAACCCTCATCTCTGACACAAGCCTCAGCATCAAGAGGACACAGTTGTGTTCAGATTTAGGCTTTTTTGGGCCTCGTTTGCTGTACATGGACATCTCTGTACATATCATGTAATGTTTCGGCTAAGATGTTCTTCACGTCGCTTATTTAATACACTGAAGCTCTCGACCAGTTCGGTTCTCTGTTTATTTGCTTTTCATTTGCATAAATAAGTTATTAAAAAAGAACAAGTTAGACAAGCAGCACATGTCTGTTAGCGAGGCTGTTTTTCTTGTCATGTTGCTTTTTTTCTTTTTTTTAAACAAATTCATTTTTGTGATTGCTTACATTAACTTCTGCCAATGGTTGCCTCTTGTAAAGCTATGCATACGATTTTTACTGTCACTTTAGTGGAAAAATGCTGCATTGGTTGTTAAAGGTGTTTATCTTGTCACTAGCAAACATTTGTGCATGATTTAAGGCTATGCACTCAACTCAGTAAACCTTTATAACCTGTGTTTCAGCTCAAGCACCCATCTAAAGGGCCTCTATATACAGCTGGTTGACAGTAAACTGGTCTTTTATGCCAGTGTTTTTGAACAGTGGCAGAATGACGGCATTATTTAAGAAGCCACAGGGAATGAGTGTCTGTTGTTGCTTTATCTGCCTTTTGTAAGATTTGAATAGCGATTTATTAAACTGCAGTTTATTTCAGTCAATTTTTGTATTGTCTTTATTTTACTGGTGCGTGTGGAGTGGCTGCTAAACGTCTCACTGTAATATGCATCTTCTCCTGCAACCCTGCTGAGCTCCGTTCAGCCTCAGTTTATACACTTTAAATGGCATGTTTGGTTGTAAAAAAAATATATATATTAATTTCCACGCCAGGACCAAACTGTAGAGCCAGCTGTCTTTCTAACCTGCTTTGACCTTTGAGGTGAACCTGGCCTCAGTGCAACAGGATAGCTAACGTGAAGTTACCTTTTGTTGGTGTCAGATGGCGATGGTTATGTAACCACTTCCCTCTTTGAACTTTTGATTCCAGCTGGGGAGCCATATGGTCAAAGCAGGTTTTTCCACTGGGGCATCTCTTTTCTGGCACATATGTTGCCTTTTAAACATTAAAACGGCAGGTTAGGATTACCTTACTTGATGGCTTTTGCCACTTTCATTGATTTTAAAGCGTTTTCCTGGGACTGATCATCAGCTTTCGTCGTGAAGGTGAAGCTCTGACAGCCACGAAGAACTCCCGCCTCTCTGACCTCTCTCTTTGCCCATGTTTTCACCATGCATGCATTTACTGATTGAGAGGAGCCTGTCTTCTTATCTCTCTTTCACTTCTTCCTCCTAAAATCTTGCTCTGCCCAAGCTTGCTGAGCTGTAGTCGCCTGCGGTCCTCACTAATTTGCACTTTCTGAGACGCTGTGGTCTGCCTAAGTACTACCTGCGCTCTGTTTATCCCACTGCATAAGTTTGCTAACCACTAACATTTTATGCCTACACATCACAAATGGTTACAAGGGAACGATGTGCTGAAGTATTTCTAGTTTGTGCATGTCACAAAACAAAAATAAAAATTCTGCCTTTGTTATATAATTGCATTCTTTTTATTAACTCTAAAATCACAATTACTTGTTTTTGTTCTCCGTTTGTTTTTCCTATTCTTGCCAGAATCATTTATTTTACTGCAAAGCTTACCAAGCAAATATTGTAGATTTCCTTAATCCATGCATAATTTAGTGCCCTGCAAGAACGCAGCACACAGATCTTCAGTCACTTTAAAGAAAATCATTAAAGGAATATTAATCAACATAGAGCGTCTCAACATTCAGACTGAGGCTTTGAGAACACATGCGTTAACTTAAAAATCTTTATTTATCACAGGGATCCAGCTGGCACTCTAGCAGTGACTTCCTCAACCGGTGAGTTCACTTCCCTCTTTCTCACACACACACACACACACACACACACAGTCTGCTGGTCAAAGGTCTGTGACATCTTAAATTAGTTGCAAAGTGAGAGTAAAATACTTCCGTTTTAGTGGAAATGATCATTTTGTGTGGCTCCCTTGTGGTGGACATGTTGTCCTGCACGATGATGCAGTGTATGTGCTGCTACAGCTGTAATAGGACTGACTTTGCATTTCATACACCATATGTCATTCACACATTATCACAGAAGTGCTTTTATCTTCACCTTTCACATTGATGATACATCTGAGAGCAACTTGGAGCTGCGTGACCTGCTGAGGATACTTTTTTTACCAACCTTCTGATTAGTAGATGACCTGCTCCCCTGAGCCACCTAACAATCATGTAGCAGTCACACCTGTCCAGCGTGTCCCCTTCTCTCCCCCAGTGTCAGCCGTGGCAGGCTTCAGCTACTCTTCAGCTCTGAATTGAAAAAGCAATTTAGAAATAAACGTCTGCAGAGACTCTTCCAGTCACAGCCATCACAGTTTTACAGACCTTACTTCTTACATTGTTACTGTCACTTTCTTAAAGCAGTCTTGGATAAATGTTAGCCCGTGCTTTATGAAGTGCAGCCCACAATGTGGAATGGTTTGATGGGCACTTCTTATGTACAACATTTTTCCCACCACAACAGCAAGACTCAGATCCAGAAGCTGTGTTGTGTGCAGGCAGTATACCAGCTGACTGCTCTCTAAATATTTATAACATGTCGTAGGGCAGTGAACAAATTTCCTACATTGTCACTACTAAACTACTCTCCAAATACCCCCAAACCCTCACTTTTGGGGTCTTTTGCCCATCTCAATATTTTCCTTTTTTTGTCAGTCTCTGAAAATTCTTTTCTTTGCAAATCTTCCTGGAAGTTGTTTCTTCACTGTTGGCCTGTGAGCAGACAGTTTCCCAAATCTTAAACTTTGACACACTATTTCTGTCGCTCAGTTGTTCACTGGGCACTCTCACTTCTGTTTTGCGTGCACTTTTGTGTGTTGCACAAACTGTTGCACCCCATAGAATAGCCTTAGTTTCTCAAACCATGAATCATCTGGCTATTTTAAGACAAAAAGCAAGCACACAACAGCTAATGCTCCAGATTTTCAACTAGCCAAATGAATTATTTGGAGGAGAGATGGTTACTGAAAAAGGGACCTCTTCATACTATGTCTATATATGAATATACCCCGGAAATTATTGTCATTTACAAATAAAGGCCAAATTATTAGTCTTCCAATGAAATCTAAAGTTTTCGTCTAACAGAGTAAGGGGGTTTCAGCACAGCATTTCTACACATACTATTTGCAGGCGTGGTACATGGGATGCCATCAACCGCTTCCTTTTAGACTATTTGTGTCTATATAGGTTTATATGTTGCAGACCAACTTCTGATTTCTACACATACTAGTTTACTTTAGAAAGCATAGGTAGCATCTTAGCATCCTGTAAAACTGACTTTTTTATTGAGCATCACAAACAAACCATCCACTGCTGAGCAATGATTATAATTATTTTCTAATTTACACACAGTATAAAAACTTCAGTAAGGATTTGATCTGTGTCATGAGAAAGCATCGTGGCAAAACCAGCGAAATCCGTTTAGTTTAGATGCTCACGAAGCAGGAGATGGATATACAAAGTTATCACAGCTTTTCCGAGTGTGGACAACTGGAGTGTAAAGTATTATCAAGAGCCACAGAGTGCAGAACAAGCCTCACAGACTTAACCAAGTCGGGAACTGTAGTCACGAGAACCCTGCAGGGAGGGTGAGGTATCAGAGAAATGCCACTTCTGCACAGGAGGCAACGTAAAGCCAGACTGAAAGTGTCCAAGTACAACCTGGAGAACGATTATGCAAACTGGCTCCCCGGTAGAGAACTACCTCCAAAGTGAAGGTTACTGCTGTGGCTGATGGGTAGTTGGTAAAACAGAAGGTTAATTACAGAGATTGATAAACGTCCTCTGCAGAGCATTAGTCATTTCTATCGATACAACGTGACTTTTTCCATTATTGAAGTTCCTTAATTAATTTAGAGCTTATAATGAAACTGAAAGAGTATTTGTGGCCTATTTTTTTTAACATAGTTCTGTCTCAGCACCTCAGCATCCAACATGTCCCACACAGCAATGTGTCCATCCACCCCCAAGATCCCCCAGAGATCTTTAGAAATGTCACTGTTATGACGAATGCTAAATCCTCTTCCAACTATAAATAACTCCATCCCACTACCAAATATGATGACATATGAGGACTGCTGTTCCCTCTCCTCATGCGTTGCCCATAGATCTCTTCTTGTCTTGGACGCAGGGCCTGGGGAAGTGTGACTCCCCACATTAACACCCCAATAGATGACTAAACGCCTTGCACCCCACCCCCAGCCCGGTGCTTCTATTCTAAGAGCCGCACACAAGCGCACTGCATCCGGTCTATTGCACGCTTGATCAAAAACATTACTCACAATTAGGATATATAGACAGATGCTATTGTAAATCTCATAGATACGTAGTTGACTCATCGCTGGTGGCGGTTATGAACATGTGCCACTGATGCAGGGAAAGGAATTTGATTGACAGCGGATTTAATCGTGTGTCATATTAATTTTAGGCTGGTCAATCTGTAAAAACAAGAGGGGGGGTTTTCTCACGGTGAGGCAAGGAATGTAACGGTGCATCAGATTTCTCTTTGTCATCTATTAAAACCATTTTTTAAAACAATCTTTATCATCATCTTTTTTAATAATCTGAGAGGGAGGAAAACAAAAATGCAATTAAAGGGGAAGGACAGCAAGCCTTAATCCATTTCACAGCCTACAAAACACACTGGCTTAGGCCCAGCAGAGGGCAATTCAGTATTGAGAACAGTCAGAACATTGGGAGCGACCTTCTTCTCCAGCATGCTCCTGTGACTGGTCTCCAAATGTATTATCAGAAGCACTCACAAATAAATCCCAACCCGTAAGTGTCTGCTTTTGCTTTGCCAAATCAGAGTCAGATTGGAACACAGATAAAGATAATGAGCAGTTAGCTGGGAAGCAATAAGTATGTGTTGGAAATGTTCAAAATACACTGCGGTAATGTGAGATGAATCTCTTTGGTGTATGATATAAGTCTGCTGGAAAGCACTGCTCGACATCAGTGCATGTGGTGTGTTTTCAGTTATTAATGTGTTGGCTTTCGTGTCTCTCGCTTGTTCTTACAGGTATAATCATCCACATTTACGATCGTGGTCCTTTTCTCAAGCAGTAAGTAAATAACAATCAGCTCCTCTCACTGAAAAAATGAAGTGCATGCACCTGAATGATGTGTGTTTGTGAGGAATGGCCTGGAGCTTCAATGATTGACCTGTTACACTGCACACAAAGCTTAGTCTGCACTGCAAAGCTCTTTGTTTTTTATGAATATGGATGAATCTTTCTAAGTGTCTCGATTTTTCCTGCATCTTAAATTTGACATTTGGGATATGAAATAAAATTCAAAAAGTGTATTTTACGTAAAACTTGGTGAAGACATTTATGTTGGGGATAAATCGTGTCCTTGACAGGTTAATTTTTTTATTAAACTACAAAATCCTAAATTAAAATTTGTGCTAAATCTCTAAACTAACGTGATACAGATTATCTTTATGTGTTAGCAGTATCACTTTGCAGAAGACTGCATCTCTTCGTTCTCTGTTGAATGTGCTGTTAGTAGAAAATTGATCGTGCACCTTCTAGCTTTAGCATTTGTGGAAATGAGATGACTGCAGGGGTTAACTGAGGACGCACACAGTGAAACCACACACCCCAGTACCACGGGTTACTGTCAATCCTCCACAGGGGTAAGATGGCTGGACACAGGGAGTAGTGGACGAATCACATTTGTGCACATTTATGCTCTGACTACAAGTTGTTGCTGCACAACCTCAGCCATGCTGTCAGCGCTGATGCAGGCGTGGTACATGGGATGCCATCAACCGCTTCCTTTTAGACTATTTGTGTCTATATAGGTTTATATGTTGCAGACCAACTTCTGATTTAAGTTCTTTCAGTCTTGAATTCAGAGCTTTGTGCACCAAAATCAAAATTCAGGACATGATCAGCGGCAACTGCACAGTCACTAACAGCCGGCGAGGGGCATGCAGCGCCATCAAACTGAGCGAGCGAGAATCCGATATCATCTCCAACCACTGCACCCTTCCCCCTTTACACTGTGTGAGAGTCCCCTGGTAAATAATAGCCACTCTGTTTGACCCCCCCTCCCCTTTCTGTCTCACACACAGTTTCTGGGTGGGGGTAAGTAAGTGCCATGACAATTCTCAGCACGGATCATGATGGGAGATTGAGTTGGTGTGACCAATCAGCACTCCCTTGAATCCTTTGACATGAGTCGCAGGCCAGATTATCTCACTTCCACCAACACATAACTCCAGTAGAATGCACAGAAATGAGACGGGCGTGAATTATCATGAGCTATTAAGTTTAGTTCAGCACGTTTAATCGAAATATTAAAGGCTTCTGCGAGGTTTAGGGGCAAATCGAGGAAGTCACTTGATACAGATGAGAAAGATAGGGTGACAGCGAAGCAAAGAGGAAGCCACAAGCCTGCGCGAATGTGAGCGAGATAAAGAAGGCCTCCTCGTCACTTCACACCACTTTCTACTGTACAATGGCAAGTGGAAAGAAATACGAGGCCCCTGTCTATTTAGGCTTAGTAAAAATGGAGACTATAATAACGCAGGACTCAGGAATGTGTCTGCTGGTTTACCGCCAAACGTGGCCCAGAACATCCAAGCCTCTGCACAGATACAGCTCAGGCAGTGATGCTGTGGCTAAAAACTCGCTCCCCACTGAGGCAGCGAAGGGTGTTGATAGCCATGGAACAGCTTCCCTAAGCAACGAGTGGATGGGTGTAAACTGAACCGCTTATATTTCTCATTCTTCTTGCAGGCGGTTGTTGGTGATTTTTATCAACTTCTCTTAAAGTAATAAAAAAATTTTAAAAAAAGTGCTTTGTAAGCATCAGTGCGGACTTCCTCTGCATTCACCACATGTGAAATGCTGCTTTTCATACTCAGCGTGAGTTACTGTGAATGTCACAGCTGTTTGAAACAATGATACAATGATGTGTTTTGAATTACACAGGCAAGTCTGTGGAACAGTCCCGTCTACATTTTACGCGTCAAGTACAACAACAGCTGTAAAGACAAATGTGTGTGTTGGGTAAAAATGATGCTTTTATGACGCTCTCACTGAGGTTCCAAGGCTGTTACACAGTTGGGATTTAGCGACACCCTGCGGTCAGGTGGGGTAACTGCAAAAACGAATGGATTTTACTGAATTTAATGAATGAATGAATGAATGAAAGGTGCGTGGGAAAAGTGGGGGGAAACATGAAATGCGAAAAATTAGCCCTGTAGTTATATCTGAATTATTGGGGGGAGTCAAAAATATTTGTCACTTTGTCAGTTTCAGTTTGGGTGGTGCCTTCTTTGGAGGGTAACGCCCAGACAGGACCTGAACTCACCTGAAACCAGCCGGCGTCTCTTTGAACGTGCTCTTTGGCTTTCTGCGTATGTTCCTGACATGTTTGGCAAAGTTTGGTCAACCTTCGAGCAAAGGTTTCGAGACAGACTACTTTCTCTGAGGTTATGGTGGAAGGTACAGTGTTTGTTTTACTGCCAGCTCGGACTAATTCATTTGTCCGCAGGCTTCTTTGACTTTGTTTCGCCATTAAGCTACTGGACAACAAGCAGTCAGGCTACTGCTGAACCACACTCAGTAGTTACAGTCAGAAAATCGTTAACATGTAACCAAATTTGTCTTAAACTTCGCAAAATAGTCCTAATAGTATGAAAAGTATTTGGTTGTAAACACGTCACATTCCCCTCTATTCTTTGTGAATGTCATTTCATTGTAAGACGCAGATTTTTTTTCGCTCTTTTGAAATTGTAGGTATTTGTTTCAGGTAATGGTCGAGAAATTGCGTCATTCTTTTTCTCCCGAAAGCTTACTTTCAGAAGCAAAATCTTATTTTCAGGCGAAGTGTCAACTTCCTCCTTTAATGGTGATATAAAAGAGCATCTTACATACAGAGAGAATATTTCATTTTTCATCTCTTGCTGCATCTAACCTCAAAGAATAGTTGCGTAAATCTGAAGATAGGTTTGTTCAGTCTGGATCTTGCCACTAAAATTACACATGGTTCTTAACATGTGCAAAAGAGAAAACTCCAAGAGGAAGTTAGTTACTAAACACAGGCAGGCAGTCACTCTCAGTCAGGTTTGGGCAGTGGTTTGTGTGGTGATAGGCATCTACCTCCTACACTCAGCCTCTCAGCTCTGACACCCGGAAAGCAAAGTGATGATACATTTGTGTTGTGCAAGGCACAAATGTACAGATGTATTGATGAGAGCTTCTAGTGATGGTTTATTATCACTGTCAGAGGCACAGAGGATACTTAGCTGTTTGGACGAACCTTTTAAAGAACCAGGTATGAGTCTTTCTCTCTTCATTGTTCTAGCTGGGGACTTTGGCGAGCTGTGGTAAGTGGCTAAACTTGGACAGCTGCAGCAGGGCTCAGGACCCTGTGAACAACTCGCCGCCTGGTTTTGCCACAGAGTCTAAAAATGCCTGTGGGTTACACGTTTCTACTCTGAAACGTGTAACCCACAGTGTAGATTCTCATTTTCTCTAACTTCACACCCAGTGGGGCAGCACGGTGCTTAGTTTTGTCTCTGATGTTCTTTCTCTCTAACAGTTTTGGCATTTCCAAAAAAAAGGAACTTAACCTAGAGGAAGTTGGTCAATAAAGGCAACTTAGATTTCACAACGTTACTGTCCATTTATGAGCTTGAACTGCAAAGTGAGAAAAATCTTTCTGATTCTTTGTTTGGGAAAAAATAGATTTTTGCACGATGTCGTTTTGCAGAAGAGTCCTTTTCATTTTGCTGTGAGACAACTTTCTGTGTGTGTCACATATTAAACAAATCTGTTGACACTGATCATTGTGACACTTGTGCTGTGACTCAGTGCTGATCATGAGCATTAACTTTTTACGTTTTTAACCTTTCTCTGAGCTTCTGCTTCCACAGAACTTCTGCTGTTTCTGAGCATGTTCGATTCAGTTTTTTCCATCCTCTGAAAAACAAAACAACAATAAGAAAGAGAGAAAAAAAGCTGATTGGGAAACATTGTCTTTGCTGTACCCGTGACGCCACATCCTTTTGTCACACTGAAGAAATTTTTTTTCTCCTTTTCTGCTCATTTCTGTTTTGTTTTTTTCCAACCTACACATTTTGAATAAGGTGTTTCTTTCAACAGGCTGCTTTCCCCATATCCGTGACTCCTTCAATGGCTGCCGATGACTACAACCCTGTAAGTAGCTCTTTTTTGTCTTTTTCTAACATTTACTCGCTCTCTCTTTAAAGGATTAGAAACTTCTGCTTCCCTATTTATCAGTAACTTAATTTGAATGTAAGCAGTATACACCCAGAGTTTAGACACCACCAGGTGGATGTTTTGTTTGACTCACTGGGGAGCAAAGAGAGTTACAAATAAAAGGAGACCAATAAGAAACAAGTCACAGATGCTAATGGAGGTGTTAAACAGCATGTAGAAAGATAGAGAAAATGCACATGACACTCAGTGTGAAAACAGGATGTTTCAGACAGCCTCTTCTTCTCAGTTGTGTGGTCTGAAACTGCTGCTCACCCCCTTGCCTTTTTCTTTTTGACCTCCCCCAACCCCTCCTCTGCACTCCTCTCAAAGGTCTCCCTCCGACACAAATCCAAGAAGAAGAGCCGAGGAGGTGAGTCCTGCCTTATCACCTTGTCACTTATCTCAGCCTACAGCTGCAATTAGAAAGCGTAGTGGGTGGATGCGAAGCAGCGGTGCACTTGGCGTGTGCAGAGGGATTTTAGACGAGTTCAGTTACTTTCACTTCACTTCTTTTATTTCTTGGCTCTGTGTAGTGCCTTTGGGTTCTTCTGAGACGCTAACTAATTTGTATATATACTGTTTTTGCTGACTGACTCATATCGGTAACGGGTAGGATGAAGGTAGAATAGCACTTTTGATTTGACTCTTCCAGGATGCTTCACGCGCTTCTTAGTTTTAGAGGTCCATTTGGTTATCGACCAAACTCCGGGAGCTCTTTAGACTGAAATGGAAACGTTTTGGTTGTTTGTGTTTGGATGTTTAAATCTGTAACGTTCTGCTTCCTCTGATGCTGTGACTAAATGCGCTGTTGTCTGGTTAAGGCAATGGTACGATGAGCAGAAGACGGATCTCGGTCAAAGAGCTCGGCCAGCCAGACCACCAGGGCTGGCTGTACAGGAAGAAAGAAAGCAAAGGCTTTCTGGGTATGAAATGGAAGAAGTACTGGTTTGTGCTGAAGAAGACTGCTCTCTACTGGTATACCAACCAGCTGGTGAGTAAAACACCCTCTGACTAGAAGACTAACGTGGGTTTTAGACTAGCTGGTTGCTATTTAGAGATTGCACACAGCGAGTGTACAATTGCGCAATCCCCGATAACAAAAATATTTAACACAGATAAGTCTGCTTCTCTATATCAGTTGCATACTGTTCAACTTCTTCAATTTATCTTGCAAGATTATAAGATATAATGTGATGATGAGAATTATATCAAAAGAGAGGAAAAAATAAGGAAGCTATTAAAGTTGCACCTCTTTCTTTTGGTTTTCCACCACTCTTTGGAATATTTTGTGTGTCATCCTATCTGTGTTGCCCTTTTTAAAGAGTATCTTGCATATCTTCTTTAGTTTTGCTAATTTCAGGAAAAGTTACAAAGTACAACAGTGTTACACCCAAGTCATCAAAAAAACGCCTTAAAAGAATCTTAAAACTGTCTGATGATCTTTTTTTTTAATCATCATAAAATAGTTAAAAATAATCGGGGTAGTTCTTGAGAACTTGTATCAGCTGCAGATTAAGTGCTGTAATCACTCTTTACAGCAGCAGGATGGTGGCACATACACAATGTGTACTTTAGTTTTTGACTGAACATGTAATCCGGTGATTGATGTGGCTTCATGTGTTTTTATTTGCTTTTATGCTTTTTTGTCTCACGCTAACAATAGCAAAAGATGAAACATGACTAAATTTTATTACAGCTTAAGTAACAGACCACAGAATTAACACTGGGTGAGTCACAGATGTGCGCTAGGCAGTCAGGGCTGCAGGTTAGTCATACTGGTTTCCTCCACAGCTGTCTCCTTGCCAGTCTGTCACTGCAGGAACCAGCGAGCGCTGGTGACACTGCGCTTCCTGAATGTGACCGTGTCACTAATAGCACGCAGCTACATATATGTCTAATCTACATCTGTTTGACTTACTGGCACGATAACTTCAGTCAGACCTGCTGTACGTCACCACCACTCAGTACGAGGAAATTAAAGAAGTTGCCTGTTGCAATTCAGACGCGCTCGTCCGTGTGGGGAAGTGGTTTGAAAGTTGTGTTCTAATACTCACTGTTGTTCAATCTGTGCGTTGCAGGCAGAAAAAGCTGAAGGCTACATCGACCTCACAAACTTCATGATCGACAGAGCCATCGAGTGCAAGAAGAAATAGTGAGTCCTCACAAACAGTGCTGGGTGTGATCTATGAAATCACAGTTATAACAGTAAAACTGTCTTTTTTTTCTTTTTTTTTTAACCCTCGAAACACTAAACTGCTGTTCGTCTGTCTTTCCCTATTCAGTGCATTCAAAGCTTGTCACCCGCAAGTTATGATGTTTTATTTTGCTGCCGAGAGCTACGAGGACATGAACTTGTGAGTCATGTCAACTAAAACAGTGTTTGGAAATGTATACATTTTATGTGCATTATAATATTTTATCAGAATTGCAATTAAGTTGGATCATTTCTTTGTTTCAGGTGGGTGAATAAGCTTGGGCTGGCCTCCATTCAGTATGAACAAACAGAAGTAAACGCTTCGGCCGGTGAGCACCTGTTTCAGTTCCCCGCCTCTGTCACTGAAGCTTTCCAACATCTCACTTTGTTTGGGTTTTAGTTTAAGAAATTTACTATTTAAGTTTTTAATCAGCAACGGAATCGTTTGTTTTTAATTGTCATATAGCTCTTCAGTACTTTCCAAGCAAACATGCCCACTTCAGCCCCGTGTGGGGTTACTATGGGCAGACCAATATGAAATGTATGGCACACCTGGGCCCCACAGATTTTTACAGCAGATGCTCATCCTGGCACAACCCTCAGGGGATCTATATCTCTCACTCTCAAACCACTTGATCCTTAGATCAGATAAACTGTACTACACTGTGGATCCACTTGCTCTCAGAGGAGAAAAATGAAACACTAAAGTCTTATTAAACCAAATATGGCCTGTTATAGCTTTCACTCATTGACTTCTATTGCAGTGTAACCCCAGTTTAACTTCCGTTGTACTGAGGTTTTGAACCAGCCACTTTCTCTCAGCCTCATATTTCTGACAGTGTAATAAAACATGTTCTATGGTTGTCTCTTCTCCACAATAGTCATATTTTCTTTTTTGATGCTTCCTTATCATAAATAATGGGTCAGCAAACATGCCCGTGTGGGCCCACAGTGTCTAAATGTGGAGCTGTGTGGGCAAGGCAAGCCCAAACTAATCCCACCTAGATCCTGCTGCAGTTTTGCCGTTCGGGGTCCCTGTAAGACAACTGTTGGTTGCCCAGAAAGTTCCCTCTCGGGGGCCCAAAAAGAGCAAAACTGCTGTAAGCCCCACGTGGGCTTACCCACAGAAAACCCATGTAAGGTCCCCAAAGGGCACAACTGCAGCAGGATCTAGGTTGGCACGCCCACTTGGGGTAAGTGTGGGTTTACAGCCCCACAGTTCACCAACAACTACCCACTGTGGGGCCCCACAGGCATTTTTCCTGGGTTACATTTGTTGGTTACATGTTTGAAGTTTTTGTTTCTTGTGTGTCTCCATGTTTCATGTTCAGAGTGTTATAGTGAAGCCAGTGATCACGAAGAAGCTGAAACCACAGAGATACCTCCTCCACCGTACTCTGAACAGACCCTGCGGGACTCCTCGAATGCCTCCGGTCCGCCTGGTAGCACACATCAGGTCAGTAACAGTTCTGGCTGGACGCACATCCATCCATAAGAGCCAACATTTATCTTTTCATTTAATATAAGCTCATTTTGAATTTGATGCATATCTGTGAAGGCATCGGCAAACCTGTACAGGTTCTGGAGAAACATATGCTACCATCAAGCATGTTGCTGGATGCTTGCTTATTTCAGCAAGAAGATGCCATGCTACTTTGAGAACATTAGAATGACTCTGTACTAAGTGAGGTCACGGTAATAAACAGCCTGAATGCGGTCAATGCAGCCAAATTGAAAATGAGCATATAACTGCAGTTTAATTGTTAATGTTCAGCAAAGATTTACATTCTGTTTAGATTAAACACACGGTCACAACTTTTGCAAAGGCAGCTGTGTCTTTAAGGGACACTACATGTTTTATTACAAGTAAATAAAACCAAGTGGAACCAAATGGGATTAATTAATAGAAAAAACTCTTAACTTAAATGTATTTGTATTTCAGGGTACCCTTCCTCCCCCTTACTCCTCTGCAGTCCCCAGCGAAGCTAACGGCTCGCTCTCCTCACCTGTCAGTACGATCACATCTCAGAGCTCCGCCTCTTCGCTCACCAAGCAAAGACAGTCCTGGTTGGACCTCGTCTCGCAGGCATCTCCTTCTGCTGGGGAAACAGCAGTGGTGTGCTCAGCCCAGGTCCACTCGCATCAGCCTCCACAAAAGGAGACGGCAGAGGAAACAAGGCTGGAGAACTTGGCCACCCAGGACTCCTCAGGCACTGAATCTAATGAGGAAACGCCTTCAGCTGAGGGGGAAGATCAGAGGGAAGTTTTAAGGATGCAAAATAAAGGTGAATATTTAATATATGCAGTTTTTTCTCGTGGCCCACTTCCAGCTCTAAGAAGCAGAGCATGTTTCCTGTTTCTCAGAACTTTGATTAGCATCAGTGATCAACAGAATATACGACTGTTAACATTCTTGTTCCTTTTCTGAGCTTTCTATCTGTGACTAATCTAATTGACTCACCTGCATGCCATTTGAATTAATTTAGCAGGCATTTACTCAATGCAACCACTGCATGTAGGATGATGATGATGATGAAGTGTGTTGTCTTGTTGCAGGCAATCATGAGAACGGCTCCGATGAGATGGAGAAGCTGTATATTCACCTGAAAGAGGCCAGTCTGTCGCCGATAGGAGAACGTAAACCATCCACGAAAAAGGAATTTAGGACCTCCTTCGTAAGACGCTGCAAAAACCAGGCTGTCAATGACAAGCTGCACCTTATCAGGACACTCAACAGCACATTAAAGGTACATTTCTCACCTCCCTTTTTAGTTTTTAGTTTTTTAGTTTGCGAATAGCAAAAAAATACAGTTAAATAATTTATGCATATTCAGTTTTTCACTTTTTTTGCCCAGGCAAAAGAGGCGGACTTGCAGGCAATAGAACAGATCCTGTCTGACCCGGAGCTTACCTCAGACAAGTTCAGAGAGTGGAAGGAGGCCAACGGACCTCTGGTGCAGGAGATCTGTGTCACACACATCCAGCAGGTGGCGTCAGAGGCCGCAAAGGCTGAAGCGTCGGTCATAGCCGCTCCTGTGGTAGAGACCAGTTTATAAAGACTCTTCATGACTTTTTATGGTGTTCGGACTTTGAGGACCTCACAGTCACATACATCAAATACACACACACACACACACACACACACACACACACACTGCTGTTGGTTATTCACTTGAGAACTCTGTTTATGTTCAAGTTCTTTTCAACTAGTAGTTGGATGAATGAACTGTTGTTTTTAGTTCCATGTGGAGACGGTGTATGATAAGCAGCACACATTAAAATGTGAAATGTGTCGTAGTATTATTTTTATTGTTTAATTTGTAGGTTTAGCAATTTTTACAGCTGTTTGTTTTTATAATTTTATGAACCTATGTATAAACTGTATATTTGGAACGGTGGAGTGCATGGAAATAATGTCTCCGTTGTTCTCTGCATGGAAACACTTTGAATTTATCTGTAGTGAATTTTGTTGTTTTTAAACTATTCACAGTCAGTTATTGGTGCCATGCACCTTCAGTGCCTGTTACACATGTGTTACAGAAGCTTTTTCAATAATGTGTGTATGTCGTCGCCCTAGAAATACTATATTCATGCTTATTAGGAAGACTTTGCTGACTGAACACTAGGGCCTGCACTAACAGAATAAATGTTGGTCTCAAATCAGAATTTCTTCTTTTTTAATACTCAAAAGTGTCAAATTCATGTGACTGTAATGTAATTTCCTGCTGAAATGTAGCGATCGCCTCGTTTTTTGTGGAAGATTTTTTTTTAATCTTCTAAACCAAAACAAACTTTTTAAATTATTTCAGCTACACTGATTTTTTTTTTTTTTTGTCATTTCTGCCCATGAACATTGACAGTATGAGACAAAATCTTGTCTAAAATGTGACAGACTTTATAACTGATAACATCTGTGCATACAGTATATTGAAGTAAAGTGGGGATTTAGCAGTATTAAGGATAACTCTCAGGAAAATTCTCCTGGAATCATACAAACAAGTCTGAAAGACCTGGTACAAGTTAGATAAGTGGATGGTTATAAATAAATTCAGACATTATGTGACTGCACAGTAGGTTTGGACACCTCAGGCCGAACAGGATTTTAATATATGACAGGACCTACCAGAATACAGAGGCATTTTCCCCCTTATGTATCATCTGTTGTATAAGTTAAAAAAAATGTAAATAATTGTGAAGGGATGTGTGATGTTTGTTCTTAATTCTGGAATGAATGTGTTTGTTTGTATACAGGGAAATAAAGTCAGAAAAGTGAACTTTACCAGCCTCTTTGTATGATTCCTGTAGTGAGTGTCACCACTGATACCAATGGGTTCCACAGGTTTTATAATGTACTGCTTCAGGTGCTCTTTTTAAGGGTCGTGTCACAGCTAATCATCTACCTCCATCTCACCCTATCTGCAGCATTCTGTCATACTAAACATGTCCTGCTTCATCCATATATTTTCTGTGGTCTTCCTCTTCTCCTCCTGCCTGGCAGCTCCATCCTCGGCATCCTTTGTCCAACTTGACCACTTTCTCTCCTCTTCAAAGCATCATCGGTTGAAACCATTTCAGCCATGCATCCCCAACTTTGTCTCCAAACCGCCCAACCTGTCCCCCTGATGCACTAACCGAATCTTCTCCACTGTGGTCAGTCACAATGAAAATCTTAACACCTCCAGTTCAGCCTCCTGTCTTTCTGTCAGTGGCACCGTCACCACACATATCAGGTCTCATTGTACACCAACATTCCGTCTGATACGACTCGTTGACGCTAGGAGTCGCCGGTTTCTCTCCACATTCCCCGCTGAGGTTATGCGCCATATTGGCAGTCTCCTCCATCTCAGCAAGCGTCGGGCATGCACGCCTCTAACCGGTTATCGAGGAGACGTTTGTAAATATTTACTGTGGTCTGCCAGTCGAAATACAACACTATGGAGGCGGTCAAAGCCTTTAACAATGAGGTTTGTAAGAGATTCTCGCTAAAAGATTTGAGTATATAGAGGATATGTTGTCTAATTCACAGTCGCGGTAGCTAGTCGGCTAACGTTAGCATCTTAGTAAAGAAGAGGGTAGTGTTTGGCAAGGCCGCTGTTTCTGCACAGCAGTGCAGCGGTAACATAAAGTCAGTGAGTGTGTACTTCGTATAAACTGGCCACACATCATGCAAGAAGAGAGTTAATTTGTTAGTACAGCCCTAATCAGGGTTAAATTCTGTGAACAAATATAACCCAGCGGCTGCCAGTAGCGCTAAATAGCTAGCTCGCTAGCTAGCTCCAAATTAGCAAAACCGCTTGAGCTAACTATCAGATGTGACCATGGGCAGAGTAGCGCTCATTCACCTGGGAAAGAAACAACAAATGATTGTGAATCAGTACTTTCCAAATTACAGTTAGCTTCCCGGTATATGCAACCTAAACAATGTGAAGTAGCAGCGCATATCCACACTGTTAAGTTTAGCCTTAGCTATCTGAAGCCTCCAAGCGGAGACCGCAGCCGTCATTTGTCTACATAACACGAAGTCTTTGCTTTAGCATGATGATCATTGTAAATAACACCTGCATTTAATCCTAGTAAAAAATCAATCCGCTGTCGACCGCAATCGAATTGTGAGTGTTTGTTTTAATGACGATACTAACGCAAATACCTGAGTCAGAGGCAAGCCCCCGACGTCGCTTTATTGTGAACTTGGGGTCTCTCTGAGCCCCATGATAGCGAAAGCCAAGGTTCTTTAAATTGTTAATAAAAGTTTGTAGTTGGTGAAGGGGGGTACTCATTTAGAAAGCTATTGGGTGGCAGTTTACGGTTCTTATAGGATCACTTCAGTATTTAAACAAGCTGTTCTCTGTCTTTTTCCTTTCATATTTCAGCTGTACTCATTGAATGAATACAAGCCCCCCATCTCCAAGGCCAAGATGACTCAGATCACCAAGTCTGGAATAAAGGCTATAAAAGTAAGTATGCAGTGTTATAGGATGAGGCAGGTAATAGAGGAATAAAGACATGATTATTAAAGAGAACTGTTCCTTGGCTCCCAATGAATATAAACATATGCATGGTCTAGCAACCAACATTATTCTAGTTTTGTTGAGTTGCTCCTACAGTAGAATAGACCTCAAGTAATTTTTAAATCTCAATTTAGGTCACAGCCCACTAAAGTTGTGGTATGTTAATGTTATCCAGTATGAAGATGGTAAAGAAAATGTGGGACCAAAATTGAATTTTTACTCTCAGCTCATCTTCAGTCACATTCTGGTTTGGTCTTTAAATCAAGCATCCAAAACAATATGTGGTTATTGGTATTTAAAGGAATAAAGATGAAAATATAAATGTTGACTTTTACTACAATGGCAGTGCAGGTGGTTGTATGCCCTTTGGCTTAACACACGTAAGACCTCCAATTCTAGACAAAGGGAAACATAATACATTTGTGCGTAGGAACAGCATGTGGAGTAAAATATACCAAATCAAATATGCTGTAATGACCACGTGTGAATAAGGGAGCAGCCAAAAGAAGCTGCTTTAAAAAAATGAAAATAAAAAAAATCTTATGCTAATCTTATGCTGTTTACTGGATAAACTACAAAGGAATGTAGGGTTATATAAACTCAACAGCAGTGTGTGCAACTCATCTGCTCTGCTGTAAAACTGTGTGATGTTTGCATAACTTTTAATAATAGAACAGTTTAATAAAAGCCCAGGAAAGCTGAATTACCTAAGAATTAAAAAATATATGAGGTGTTGCTCTTCTGCTACCTTTTATGGTTTCTCATCAGCCTTCAGGCAATAAGCAATTTTTTTTAATTGATTTTTTTACATGCAATAGAAATGACTTTATTGATTTATATGTGTGGGAAATATGACGATTAGAGGGGTGCAGTGAGACTGAAGTACCTCGCTAGCCAAACATCCCAGTTTAACAGGGAGTTTCAGCAAAGTCGAACACCAATCAAATCTATAGGTTTTTATCAATTTATGTAGTTTTCTTATAGTATATTTCTAATCAGACATTTGTTTGTTATGTGTTGAACATGGTAAAGTTAACATTTTGAGTGTATGGAAAGTAACTGAACCCAGTGATGTTGAGTTATTCTGTTTTCAAAAACAGGTCATGTATCACATCACACTGAGGTTTTTTTGCCTGCTTCAGTTAATGTCTGCATATCAACGTTGCCTGTTACTGCACAAAGTTCATTTATGTGCTAGGCTGTTAGTAAATAACATTTTCAAGCTTGAAGAGACATTTTTCACCATCTGTATTTATAAGTCTCTTCGTTTTAGGTATAGAAGTTTTTTTTTTAAATAAAACTGACTTTTCATTGTGTAAAAGGCAAAGATGTTAGTAACAAGTATAACAGTAGCTTCATTCCTGAGCAGTGAGCCAGCGTGCACAGTGCCAGAAACTCGGGAATTAAAGTAACAGTCATTATTTTTATTTATATAAGTCTGCTTTGTAACTCATCAAAGTTATTTTAACATATGAGATAACTGTTTTATTGCTGTTATTTGAAATCATGGCTGAATTCACAAACTGATAACAGATTTCTTTTATACATTGGAAATTCTACACACGTTATTGTGAATACAAAGTTTTTAAAAGGCTGCATTTGATCAGTTTTTACATATATTAACACATCAGCAGCCAACAGCAGTGCACAGCGGCTTTAGCACTTCTTGTGGTCTGAAAAATATAGATGGGATGCCTTGAGTAAATCGGTTATAATTCTAAATAAAACAGATGTTAGACATAAAACATTAAGGTAAATGTATTAGGTGCCAACAGCGTATTAAGCCACATTCAGACTACGGCAGCTTGCCACTGTGACATCATTTAAAATGAGCGTTTTAGCCTTTGTTATCTTACGGGTTTAAAACCCGAAATGATGAATGAGGAGAGCAGGACCTGACTGTGAACCTGTGAACTTTCTCATTGGCCAACAACTTGCCAATCGCACGTTTAGTTTACCCTTCTTGTGTCATATAGTCTCCAGATTTTACTGATTGTGCTAAATATTCTGGAGCAAATTCGTCCCTTCTGCTGGCTTTGATTGATCTGTGGTCTGATGCATCACTCGGTCAAGGCTCTACAAATGCCTAATCTGACCACTGTAACAGATTTAGACTGATCCCAGTATAAACCAGTCCTATTGGAGTCTTTTGTGTATTTTACACAATTACAACAAAGAGAACAATCTTCAGTCAGCAGTTTGTGTTGCGTGAGCATCAAATAAGGTGTGGACGATTTTAAAAAGAATACAGCTTCACATCATCTGCCTTATTAGTTTGGTTTTTGATCATTATTTTCCTATGATGTAGCACCATAACTGCAAATCCTCTGATTAAAAATGATACGCAACCAGTTGTTATTCTGACCTGATTATGTTCAGTGGTACACGTGTAAAAGCTGCAGTACTTGTTTTTTTTTTATTTTTGTTTGCAATATTCACATCTCATAATAACAAGAGCCGAGTGTTATAATTAGGCTGAAATTAAATTTGACAAAGATAGAGCTGGTTATTAATCTGGCTAAATTAAAGGATACATGGCAGTGAATTTGTTTTGGGAGGCGTTTCTGCCCACTGAGACTGAGCTTGAATACTTTTCCATGTGTGGGAAACAGAGTGTAATGTTGTCATGGAAATAGTGAGTTACATTGCGGGATGCAACCAAATGAGCTTTTTAAATATATCTTACTGCTGTCTGATTTTGAATCTATGGACAACTTCCTAGAATGACCGATGGAGGAAAAATAAAATCCTACAGTGAGTTCCGACCTCCGCTTTTATTTTGTAGTTTTTTCTGATTTTGAAAATAAAGTGCAGACACATGCGTAGCTGTATAGTTGTTAGCTGTTATAGTGTTGAAAGTAGTTGGCGCCATTTCTGTTCTTGCGTGCTGTTAAATGCTTTAAGCTCTTGTACTTGACTATTATTAGTTTAGCTGAATTTGTAACTAGTTCTAACGTCACAAAATGAACAAATAGCAATAAAAGTCTCACCCTGCTTACTCAACAGTAACTGTGCGTCCTCATGTTGCAGGTGGACCGTTATATTTTAGTAGTTTTGCATGTTGGTTCCTGTTTACAGGTCTGTCAGTGTATCATAAACACATGGGGATAAATGGGCCTTAACACATGGCATGTAGCCAATACACAGCAAAATCTGTGTGTCTTAAAAACCCAAGCAGAAAATGAGACTCTACATCTGGAGAAATTTTAGTAGTAAAAAAAATCAGTTGAAACCCAAAGAAATGCTGCTGTTTTTTTAAAATTAAATTTTATTACTTAATTTTATATATAGATGATTTATAAAAGGTGAAGGTCGTTTTTACTTTTCAAAGTGGGCAAAAAAGTGTTTTCCCAGAACGGTGCTTTTTATTATGCATGCTTGGCTGGTATCCTGCACACTGTGCCTATAATTCGGGGGGTCTTTTGCATCGCTGATCATTAGTCACTAACAAATTCTCCTTAGACTTCATTGCTTAAAGTTGTTCTTTTTATGAAATACTCAAGGACCAAAACACAGTTTCCTTCTTTATAAAATGACAGTTATTTTTTTAGTCATTTGAATTCTGGGCCTGACACTTTGAGTTCAGGACACCAGCCTTTAACAAAAGTCCTCTCATGATATATTTCTTTGTCCTGTTTGCACTCTAAAGGAACTGCTCTTCTTGTGGTGTTTCTATGCCTTGTGTTACCTGTGAATAACACCCGTTTCCCCTTCCCTCAGCAGCTCTCCCAGCTCCCCCAAAGCACTGAAAGTGAAGCAGGAGGATGGGGTGGAGAGAGTTACAAAGAGATAAGAGAATCCCTAACCAGCTTAGGTAGGAGTATGGGTTGTTTCACAAGGAAGATGGAAGAAGACTAAAATAATTGAACTGAATTTGTTCCCACACACCCAGAGATGCACAGCTTTTGCTGTTCTGGTTGTCTTGCGTTGGTCGATGTTGGCTTTGAACTCTTGTTTTTCAAATTGAAGTTGCAGTCTTGTTGATTTTCTTCATGAGTTATTTGAAGATATTTGTGTTTGGTGCAGTTAATTAAAGTCAGTCTTCTGTGTTGCTTCATGTTGGATGGAGCTGGAGCGGAAATGTGTTAGCTTTGGGTTTAAGATGCCATTAGTGACTTATTAAATGTTGAGTATACAGTTAACTGCATGAGTCCTTTAACATTAAATATACACGTTTAGTGCTTTTATCTCCAGCAATACTCAGATTTGCATGTCAAGACTAAGTTTTTATTAGAATCTTATATTTATTTCATTGAAGCTTGAGGTTTGTCTGGTTCACAGTTTAAAAATTGTAAATCCATGTTTTGGCAAAGCAGTCGTAATTGATGTCTTTTGTACATGCAGGAAGTTTGCCTTTTTCATGATACCGTGTAAAATAACTGAGAAATCCAGTTGAATCTACATATTTCAGATGGTGATTTGAATGAAAGGTTGGGGCTGTTGCTTCTTGTTGAGTCGTGCTCAGATGGAGGAGAGCTTAGAGAGCTTAAACTAGATTGATGATGGCGCTTCAGTGCTGGAGCTGATCCGTAGGATAGGACGGCACATGATTTTAGAAGTTTCTCTGTAACGTTGCTGATCATTTCAAAACAGCCAACATACGTGATAAACAAAAATAATAAATGGAAAACGATGCATATGTGACCAGCCGGGATGGTGCAACAAAGCATCTGAGATGTAATGTCAGATGCTTTGTTATCATGTTACCCATTCAGCACAAATTTCTAAGAGACTGATGTCCACAGGCAGCAGTTTTTATGCTGCCATTCAAAATGAATGAAGATTCTAAAACTAATTTTCATTCATAGCCAGATTAGAAATGGTCTTTTTAGTCACTGCCAGAGTTAGATTATTCTCTGCTATTATTTAGTGTAGATATCTGTAAGAGGAATGAACAGCAGTGCTACAGAAACTTAGCATCTTCCAACCCAGTGCACTTCAAGTGTTTTTGTACAAAGGACTTCACTGTAAAATCGAAACTTCCAGCACAGAAAACTGTTCCTGTGGACACAGCATCGAATCTTTAATTTGGTTTAATGGGCAGTACAGCCTCAGAGTAAGGTTGCATCTGAAGAGCACTTAACCTTACTGGATTGTTACTATTCTCCATATACTGAAATTGGATGAATGATTAAAGACAGGATTTTAGTTTGTCTTTCAGCGTATCTTGAGTTTGGATAAGAAGAGACAGTCTTGCACTTTAAAAAAGGAAAAGTTACCTTAACTCATGATCATCAGCTGCACTCTAAAATGTTCTCTTGAAGCAGCCTGACAGACTCACACATGTTCAGACAATTATTTTCACAGCCAAGTTATTTAAAAATTGATGAAAGCGTGGCATTAATGTAAAACCGTTAACGCCTGTAAGGTGCACAGCTACCGGCGACTTGCTACAAACCAGCGAATGCTGCGTTTTTGCCACATTCTGCATTTCGTCTGTGACTAGCAACAAGTAGGAGAGAAATACATGGTTTTGAACCAGCCAGGTTCCACTTACACAGTCTGGGTACGCTTGTAGGTTGCCTATATTTTACCCGTGTTGACCCACTTGGCATTGCCCACCAGCAGCTGTAGATGTCTCGCTCTTTTCTTTGTGTTGTTTGTGTGTATCAGTCTTCCTGTACTTCCAGGAAAAGGACAGCTTTCAACACAAAAAACTCTGAAACATTCCCCTTTAAACCATGCAATAAGTGATACTGATCCCCGTCTGCACAGAATCCGTTAAGACCTAAAATTACCTGTGAAGATTATTGTGAAATGAATTGGTCTCAGTGGATTATTTTAATTCCAAGCGTCTGTGTGGCCCACAGGCAAGTGGTTTCTTTTGCAACAAACTATATTTTTCTCATTCACAGTTCAGTTTGTACTAAAAGGTAGCAATACGAGAACTGTAACAGCAACCTTTAGCACTGGCTTAAACTATAAGTTGGTGCAAAAATTACACCAATGTCACCAAACTACCATTATTTGAACCAAAAAGACATTAAATATTAAAAGTAACCTAACCTGACAGCAGCTATAACAGTGTGTGTCAGGTAATGAATGATCAGGAATAATTAGGAACCTCTCTGCAGTCTGAGGAAACAACACACAGGGTAGGTGATTAGTTATTACAGGATACAACCGATAAAATCCATGCAAATATTTTGTGAGTTTAAAATATTTTTAGACTGACCTAAAATGACCCGATCTTAAGTCATTTTACCGCCACTGACTTCCAGCCTTGTAATTTCACTGGAGGAATTTGCTGCATTTATTTTTGAATCGGGCTTCATCTTTTAGATTTTTCAGATCCAAAACGCCCATCGGGCTATAACCCGACGGGCGGGGCTGAGATAGATTTTGGTCGCCCGACCGGAGATATCGCTAGTTGTGGGACGTCGGGCTAGCGATTTTGCGAGCCCTGAGATCTGACCAATTGGATCACTGCATTTCGCAACAGGTGTGCTCGTAACTCAAATCGCGCACTGTTACTGAATACACAATGAGATGGAAATGGTAAAATAGTCCTATTTAACCTCAGGCGCACGGTTAGATGCTGCTCCAGGTCAGTCGGCTCTCTCTTAAATGATTCCTCTCCATTTTCAGATAAGGTCCCAACTCAAACGATTAGTTCATTACCAGACCTCTGGAGAACTTCAAGACATGTTGAGGAGGTAGTTTAGCCATTTAAACCAGCTGTGTTGGATCAAGGACACATCTAAAACCTGCAGCACACTGGCCCTCGAGGCCCCCGATTTAAAATGCGGCTGCTGCTCCTGAGAACTGGATGCAGACAGAATCTGTTTCCTCCTTTTCTTTTTGGAAACATCAAGACCAGCTTATGATCGCTTCATGTCTACTCCTTTATTTATTTGTTTGTTAATTTTTTTAACCAATTTTAGCAAAAATCCGACCGGTTCGGTGTGTATATATGTTACACGACAAGTTAGGATCTGGAAATTTCTGAATTTCGTGTTGTTGTTTTTTCACATCACATTTGGTGTGTAACAGATTTACTCTACAGGATACTTCAGATGTACGTAGCTATGAAAGCTGTAAGATTAATTATTAAACGTGAATTTGTATTGAAAACTTTTATTGGGAATTATTGGCAACTGTTTCGATGCCGTTTTTATTTTCTCCTTTTTTAATGGATGTTTTCAACTTAAACGTGCTGCTTCGTTTATGTTTTTTGCATTTGCTGCAATATCAAACGAGAAATTTAACATCTACTTCATGAAGCTGACGCCATTAGCTGCTAGAGTCACACACAGGGACTCGGATACTTTCTTAGAATATTTATTATTTTTAGAATATTTGTATAATGCCAGGACAGTTTGAGAGTGGACAGGAAGGCTGGGGGAGAGACACAGTAAACAAACAGGGGCAGATTCAGACCCTTAAGCTGCATAGCTCAGTGAGCTGTACCCAGCATGGTTACTTTTATGAGAGCTAATAGAGGACCAGTTATAGAAGCTCTTCCCTTATTCAGGGGCCACCACAGCAGGTAGTTGTGCACGTCTGATTTGGCAGACTTTTACACTGGATGCCCTCACTGACACAAACCTCAAAGGGATTTGTGTCGCCTAATAGGCTCGAAACAGATGTTTTCTACACAGCAGAGAGCCTCATTGACTAAATGTGTAATAGATCCACTGATCTAGGATCAGTTATGGCTTTTAAAAACAATTCTGTTAGACAGTAAAGGAGCAGAGGAAATTTCCTTACCTTATACTTATAAATGTGGCACGATGGTCCTTTGTAACAGTGGATTCTAATGTCCCTTACGTATCATCTCAGGTTAGTGTGGAAATTTAAAGATATTAATCTGAAAAGTCCAGAGTCCAGTTAGAAAATACTGCTGGATATGTAACTTATTTTTAAATGGGTTTTATCTTGTTTATTTACTTAAAGTCTGTTTGAGTCCGACTGCTAAATACAAAGAGATGAAGTTACTCTTTATATGTTGGAAGTATTTGCAGGTTGAGAGAAAATAATTAGGCTGGTTAAGTAGTCTGACAGAAACCCTTTAAATCTGAACACATGTTACACGAATGAAGCAAAAAATTGGCCAAGCAAAGATTTAGTGTTTTAAGAGCTACATGAAAGCATTCATCACATTCCATGTTAAATGCATTATGTTTTAAATCTTGCTGAAAAGTGCGACACTTTGCACTTTGCAATATTTGAGACCCTGCAGTGGCAGAAAAGTCTGCAGAAGTTAAAGTGGCGTTTCTGTGAGGACTGCATGTAGTGGCTGCTGGTGTAATGTAATTACACATTAACAAAATAAACAAATTCAGTTTGTTTTTTTCCGCTGCTACATTTCAGTGCTGTGAAACGTTTGAGCTCAGCCTAAATGATCCTGACTGACATAGAAAATCACAAAGCTCTCTGCTGAGCCGTCGGTTTGAGAGAGACGTTTCATTCAGGAAGTATGAATTGATCATGTCCTGGTTTCTATATCTGCAGTGAAATGCCACACGCGTGCTAGCATGTGGCCGATGCTTGTTTGGTGCCTCGAGTGAAGAACGGCGTCTCTGTTAAAAGTGGTGAAGATTGCAGCTTTGCTTAAATGATCCCTCTGTCGCACCACCTTATCACTTTGTCTCATGAAGAAATTTGCCAGATTAAATATAACCTAATCATTTACACTCTTCATCATCATCATGACATCCGCAGGTTACCAAAGTTACTAATAAATGATAAAACCTTTGTTATAGCAGAGTTACAAAGTGCTTCACAATTATTTATCAAGCTTTACAAACATAAAACGGCTCAGGTAGAACTAGAGGTTTAAAAAAGTAAAGAAAGAACGAGGCAGGCTTTAACGTATCTATCCACTTATGTCCACTGATTATGGATAGTGGTAGACTAGATTATGTGATATGTGGATAAGGTTGAACATGAATGGCAGGGATGAGCTGCACAGTGGGACGTTAACTCTCTGGCTTTTGTCTCAGTCCTTCTCACTCTCACATCATCATGTGCTGTCGAAGAAAAGCTTTTAAAGTAGTTGCTGTAATACTTGTGAAGATGGGTGTAGTCTGATCGCACGATGGTCTGTAATTTGCTCCTTTCAGTTTCTGTCTATTCCATCGAGCATTTTCAAAATGTGCGTGTGGGGGGGTGTCACAGTATTATGACAGTAGTACATAATTATCTACAGTGTTTGCATACTTGCCTAAATTCATAATCTGTTCATCAGAAACATGCACGTGTGTTTTACTTACTCAGTGCTTTCTAAATGTCTATAGAGGGACACAAACCACCATAATCACAGTGATGCTACTGTGCTGCTCATGTCTTCTGTCTAGAAGTACAAGGATGAGTGCAGTTCGGTAACAGTTGCAGGTAGTGTTGTGCATATCTTTCACACACACAGCCTGTGCAGTGTGTGATCAGTTGCCTGGAGACTGGTCCACACTGCAGCAGGTTATGTATGAGCATGCGGTTTTTTTTGTTTTTTTAATTCTTTGGTGTGAAAGTATGCGCTCAGTAGGGTTTCTGGAAAGTGTGGAGAATCTCTGTGAAGAAGACTGTCTGCTAAATGTTCACGACAGTTGTCTTTGCTTTTCATACCCAGACCCAACTTGACTCATTAGTTAAGTTGCTGCTGCTTTTGTTGTTAAAGCTAAATCACAGTTTAAGGGTCACGTAGAGGAAGTGTCTGCCTTTACTGTACAAGGAAGAGACCTTAAAGGAAAGCACAGGGAGAATACAAAAGTAAAAAAAAAATATATAAATACATCGTCAGCAGACGAATGGAGTGAAGATGAAACACCCAGTTAATTTATTCACCAAGCCAAGTTTTCCTTTCTAATGGAATCTTTTAAAGGACTGTTTATGTGTCCTGGTGCCAGTATTCAGTGTTGTTTCAGTTCGTTATGTGTAATTTTCCATTCAGTCTCCCTACGGCGTCGCATCACAAAACAAGTCACCTCTAAACAGTTTAAATGGTCCACTCAAGAGCCAACAATTCCTGACAAACAGAGCTGAACACAGCATCTCAGCTTATGATCCTAGTGATCACAGGGAAGAACCATCGCTAGCAGGTTGCTGGATCATTGGAGGAGCTTATTTTATGTATTTATGTATTTAGGTTTTAATTCTTGTAGTAGATAATCGCAAGAGACAGAACTCTGAAGGAGGAAATAGTTGGTCTTTCTGCAGGGCTGATCTAACAGTGGCATCATTTCAAACAGGGCTTGAAGCCCTCTGTTATCCCCAGAAAGCTGTGTGCCCAGTGTTACAATGGCAATAGTAGTTGAGTTACAGTACTCGTAGTTTTACGTGTACTTGCCGTAAGTTGTCGCTCAGTGTGCGCTCATTTATTAATCTAAGATAAACAACAAAGGTGACATGCTTTGTTTCCAGGGTGCAGTTACTTTAATTATTTAATAGTCTGACGATTGCTTTTTAAAGTAAATGAATAAAGTTACTAAAGTTTGTCTGCAAGCTTGAGTCTGTAAATGGCATACTGCAGTTCTCACAGTCACACCATGTTAAGTCTTCATACTTTACAGTTTCTGCTGTAAATTTCTTGTCTTGAAAATTTCTAGTGGACTTATTTCAGCTTCACTTTCCCTTGCATATGTATAATGTGTATATATTGTAGTTTGCAGCTTTATGTGTTGGCAAAATTTCAAAACTACCAGCTTTACTTGTTTAGCTTTACTTGTATCATATCTAATGACTTTAAAAAAAATTGCTGGCAGTTTTAGAAAAAGCTCTACATGATATGTTACCTTAGATAAGTTTAACTTTGACTGCAGCTGAATAATTGGAATCACTCCTCCACAGTCCTCTCTGTGATAAAGAAACATCATCAGACCAGCTCCTCTGCTGTACTTTGACTCCATCTGCTGGCTGTTTGCAGAATTGCATCATCAACTAGAAATTCTGACTTTTCTTTGCAGGCTGTGTAAATACTTGTGGTGAAGGGCTCCCTTTCATTTGCTTAACCACAACTGCGTTGCTGTTGTGCAGTTGTACAAATATACAAAAGACTGAGTCAGTAATAGTACTGCACGATTTTGCATAAAATGAGAATCACGATTTTTTTGGCTTAGAATTGAGATCACGATTCTCTCACGATTTACTTTTCCAGTATAAATATTTATTGCACTTATTAACTGCACATCAACTTCGTAACAGTTGAGACTGAACATTAAAAACAACAAATGTCTCACGCTTTGTTGTTGCCGCAAAATGTTGTACTGCTTGAAATTCCGTCTCCACCGTTGCTCGACGCTGCATGTATAGAGCAGGTGGTGCAACAATAGAAAAATAGTTGCGGGACAGCACTGCGTAGCTTGTCTAGGGTGTTGATCATTTTCCTAAATCCCTCGTTTTGCACCGTGTTGATGGGGCCATATCTTTGGTCAGGTGATAAGTGATAGCCTCCGTAATTTCTTTGTGCCTGCGGAAGTTCGACGGGTATAGGGAAGCGCTGTATAAGGTTCCCGTTTTTGATGTTTGGGTGGTTGACCGGGATGGATTTTCTCCTGTCACCTTCTCGTCATCCCTGACGTGCTCTCCGTTGTTTTTTCCCTGCTAATTTTAGCATCACACGGCACAGCTTCTGTATCACGTGGTATAAGGCTCCGCCCTTGTCATTTGTTGAGCAGGAAGAGTGAGCGCTTGTTTTCATGCAGAGTACGTCCCGGATCAAAATGCGGTACAATCGTCGTCTGGTTTTTTTTGTTTGTTTTTTTAATCGTTGTCATTTGGAAATGAGATCTCACATAAGTATGAATCGAGATCGCGATTTTCTAACGATTGATCGTGCAGCCCTAGTCAGCAATAAACCTAGTACTGCTCGGCCGATCTACCAAGTGATCCGATACTAAAATGTGACGTCATCAGATTGCATGCCACCGATTGGCTGGTCAGTGGTGTCACTTGATGAGTCATGAGTCTCTCGTTTCCGAAAATCAAAACTGCCATTTTTGAAACAACGCTGTGGTCCCCGAGTCTGACGAAAAGCCACAAACCGAGCAGTGATCGACGTCCACCTTTGCTGTAGCGTTCGTATGGCATACTAAATGCATCACAGGACGCTCAGCAGCGTTGCTATGACGATGACCATTCACATTTAAGCTGTACTCTATTGTAATGGAAAAGCAGTCGATCCAAGTCGAGTCGTGGCGAGTTAATCTGAGTAGGTACTCCAGGGAAAAGGGGCCTAACCCTCACAATGTCCAGGTTAATTTGCGGGCAGGCAAAGAATTTAGTGCTGGTAATGCAGGAAGACATCCCATCAACAGACCAAAACTGTTGGCCTGTATTTAGACTACAAACAAGACTGGCAAACTGTCTTTTAAAAAACATAATCTCAATCCTTGTACTGAAGCCAGGACAGGCTTGTCCTCATCCTGACTAGTTACCAGGGTGGTTTACTGCTTACTCAGGTAAGGTCCTGTAGCTTGAGTTGTTTGTTCTTTTGGTCTGAGTTTTTGGGGAATTGAATGCAAGTACATAAACAATGGATTTTAAACAGTTTGGTTCACAGGGGCACAAACCTGGGACATGTCATACAAAAGCAGTACTGGCCATACAAGTGAGGACTGTTGCTGTTCTTGTTGTTATACCTGTGCTGTATACCTGCAGGACTGGTCTGCATACATTTAATTCAAGCAGTGTGCTTTACCGTAGTTAACAGAAAACTCTGGATTTTGCTGATATTTCTGACCTGAATTTGGCTAAACTAAATAGCACTTTAAAAAATTGTTACTTTTTTTAGTAAACCCAGAAATCTTTTTTGTTTGGCAAATATTTGTTTATGTGGAGTAAAAACCCCACTCTGGCCTGCATATATAACAGGAATGACCTGACACTGGCACATCTTTATAGATGTCAGCTGTGCAGGCCAAAATATCTAAGAGTTGCTAAGTGGTGTAAGTTGTAAATAAGGAAGAACCTTTCAGTTTCAGAGTAGTACAAGTATTTGACATTCTGGTGTTTGGATTAGTTTAAGTAATCTAAGTTACTTCTAGCTCTTGATTTATGTTAATTTACAGAAATGTATGTGGGACTTTTGAAGTCTAGCATAGATAATCCACTCTGCCATCCATGGGTGGCAGTGTAAACTACTAAAGTGTTAAAATAAAGATGGGAGATAAATCCAAAGAAAAATCTCACTAAGCCATCAGAAGCTCTTCAGTGTATCTTGACACACATTTTCCAAAGTAGGACGTCATTCTTCAGTTCATGTTGATCCATCATCA